>NC_054473.1:81472797-81777485 GCF_017639515.1 Carcharodon carcharias
CGTGCTCAGAGAGAGACACACACACACACATACACACAGATGCATGTGCAGAGATACACACAAACATTCACACAGACTCGTGAACAGAGAGAGAGACACACGCACAGAGATACATGCACACCTATGCGCACAGATGCTCAGGCAGAGAGAAACACACACATAGACGTGCGAAGAGAGAGACACACGCCTACACAAAGACATGCTCACAGACAGACACACACAGTTGCACGTGCAGAGATACACACACACACACACAGACATATGTAAAGACACACACAGATACGTATGCAGACACACAAACACAGACACGTGTGTAGAGACACACACAAACATGCATGCAGACACACACACAGGCTCGTGAACAGATATACACACACACCTACACAAAGATGTGCTCACAGAGAGAGACACACACACAAACACACACACAGATGTGTGTACAGAGAGACACACACAAAGGCGTGCACACAGAGACAGACACACACAGATGCGCACGCAGAGAGAGATACACATAGCTGCATGCGCAGACACACACACACACACACACACACACACTTGTGAACAGAGAGACACATATGCACAGAGATGCGCGCATACAGAGAGACACACATAGATGCGCGGACGGACACACACACTTGCGAACAGAGAGACACATATGCACAGCGATGCATGCACAGAGAGAGACACAGAGAGATGTGTGCACAGAGGCACACACACACAGTTGTGCGCACAGAGACATACATATAAAGACACATGCGCAGAGAGACATACACACAGACGCACATGCAGAGACACATACACACAGAGATGCACGCAGAGAGAGACACACAGAGACGGGCGCAGAGAGAGACACACACACAGACAGACAGATGCGTGTGCAGAGACACACACACAAAGACACACACGCAGAGAGAGAGACACACACACACACAGACTTATGAACAAAGAAACACTCAGATGCGTGCACAGAGACACACACAGATGTGTGTACAGAGAGACACACACATACAAAGACATGTGCACAGAGAGACAGACACACACAGATGCGCATGCAGAGTGACACACACACACAGACTCGTGAACAGAGAGACACACGCACAGAAATGCGCGCACAAAGAGACACACAGACGCGCGCACAGAGACACACACACATAGATGCGCAGACAGAGAGAGACACACACACAAAAACACACATGCAGAGACACACACACACACAGACTCCTGAACAAAGAGACACACACAGAGATGCGTGCGCAGAGACACACACAGACATGTGTGTACAGAGAGACATACACATACAAAGACATGCGCACAGAGAGACAGACACACAGATGCGCATGCAGAGAGAGACACACACACAGACTCGTGAACAGGGAGACACACACGCACAGAGACACACACACACACAGACACAGACAGACGTGTGTGTACAGAGAGACAGACACACACAAAGATATGTGCACAGAGAGACAGACAGACAGACACAGTTGCGCATAGATGTGTGCGCAGACACACACACACACTGTGTGAACAGAGAGACACGCACAGACACACACAAACAGACGCATGCACAAGAGAGACACGCGCAAACACACACAAAGATGTGCACAGAGACACACACACAGGCACACACATGCACACAGATGTGTACACAGAGAGACATGTGCACAGGGAGGCACACTTACGCACAGAGACATACACAGAGACTGACTCACACATGCACAGAGATGCGCGCACAAAGACAGACACACATATGAACGCACAGAGGCAGGCACACACACTAACGTTTTTACCTGCAAAGATTTGTCTCTACAGAAATTTGGCCATGACTTGTCCTAGAAACCCAAAGGCTTCCAACTTCCATTCACCCAAAAAACCATCAGAGAGAATCCATCCAGGCCTGCAATGTGTCCATCTTAAAAGGACTATTTAACCATGTGAGATGCTTCTTGTTACTCTGTTGATAATCTAATTACATGTTTCCTTCTCCAGAATCCATCTTGTGCATGTACGTTTGAGGGAGCGGATGTGTTTGCTGCATGTACATTCTGGAATAAGTGTTTATCTTTTCATCTGATTTAAATTTACCCTAAAGCCTGCTTATTTGTGAAAATCACAAACACTCAAATGCAGAGGGGCGAGGGAGTTATCCCACCATCTCTCTCCCCGTCTGTAACAAAGATCAATGACAACAATTTCTTGAACTTTGTGCCTAGAATGAACTCTGCATTACCAACACTTTCTTTCAGGGCACAGATTGCCACAAGGCATCATGGTGCCTTCCAAGATCTGACTATTGGCAACAACTTGGCCAGATTATAACCAAAAGACACAGCTTGCCCAACATTCTCATTACCCGCACTTACCATAGTTCAGATATCAACACTGACCACTCTTGTCAGCAAAGTGAAGGAGCAACCCCAAAGGTTTCACAGCTCCAAACTTGATGGCTCACCACATAACATCCTTGGTACAAGAAATGATGTCAAATACCAGCAGTTTGCATTGGCGTTCAAGTGATTGCTACCTACCAAAGGCTTACCAGGAATGCCAATGTTGATATTGATTGAGCTTGGAAGTTACTGAGCATACAGTATCAATATTTGCTAACAGAAGAATCCACAACAAAGGTTGTTTTGAGAGCTACTCAGCAGAGATGATTGATGTATGGACATTAAAGAAACAAAATCTAGCTGGTCTAGTTGATACAGGATATAAACTCAACTAGAACACTGCAAGATTTGAAAGTAGCCAAGGCAGTTGTGCCAAACAGTTGGAGACACTGTTCAAATTAACACTGGATCAACCTATGTCAAGAAATCCAAACAGTCTGTGACAGTGGAAAAACTACATGATATTTAATATAAAAGTGAAATACTGCTGATGCTGGAAATCTGAAATGAGATATGTAGGATGGCAGCTAATGGGCACTTGGTCCTATCATTAGCCAAGTTGCCCCTCTGAAATCAGATAGTGAAATACTCACTCACAGAAGTGAACAAAAATCCCACTCTGTTGAACACTACTGTGAGCTATATTGCCATGAGATAGACATCTCCCAGTCTGTGCTTGATGCTTTCCCACAGCTTTGTCATGGCTGAGTTAGACAAAGAACCTTCATCACTTGAGCTTGAAAATGCCACTAATTGCTTAGCAAGCAGAAAGGCACCTGGAATTCCAGCTGAACTGCTAATGCACGGATGGTCTCATCTACTGCCACACCTTCATGACCTCTAACTTCTCTGTTTGAAGGCAGGATCTGTTCTCAGGACATTTGTGATGTGAAAAGGAGATTGCAATGGTTAAAGGGGCATCTGACTCCTCAGCATCACTGCAGTGGCTTTTGCTAGGGTCATGCTGATAAGACTCTATCAACTTGGAGGCCAACTGTATCCAGAAGCGCAGTGCACTTTCTTTGCTGACAGGACGCGAGCATGATCTTCTCCATACGCCAACTACAAGAGAAGTGTAGGGAACAGGGTACACCTCTCTTTGGTTTGTAGATTTTGCAAAAGTATTTGACACCGGCAGCAGGACAGAACCTCTACAAGATTTGAGAAAATTGGCTATCCAAATCTCCTTAATCTCATTCGCACCTTTACATTCACAGTACTGTACAGTTTGATGGCACTACTTCCAACAGTTTCAGGGTGAAAAAATGGAGTGAAATAGGGGTGTGCCTTAACTCCCACTGTTTGATATTTTCGTCTCCATGCTCCTGGCCTTTATCTTCCCTGCAGATTTGGAAGAAGTCTACCTGCACACTAGGTCAGACAGCAAGCTTTACAATCTTACCAGATTGAAAGCAAAGACAAAAGTACAGCACATTGTGATCAGAAAACTCCTCTACGTTGATGGTGCCATGCTAGTCATGGAAACTCAGCAATGAAGACTCATGGATTGTTTCTCCCATACCTGTAATGTGTTCATCCTTTCTATAGGCCTCAAGAAAACTATGGTTATGGGACAGAGTGTAATATCTCCACCATCAATCACACTAAGCAACACGCTAATTGAAGTAGTTAACAGATTCTGCTACCTTGGGCCACGGAGTCAGACAATCTGTCTCTTGATGCAGAACTCGATTCATGCACAGTGAAAGCAGCTACCATATTGGACCAACTCTCTAAGTGTGCATGGAGAAACAAGCTGACTATTAGGACCAAGATACTGATTGATGAGGCCTGAGTTTCAGCATCTTACTGTATGGCTATGAAGCATGAACGACTTACAGCTATCAAGAAAGGAAGCTCAACAATTTTCATCTTCGTTATCTATGGTGCAAATTCAGCATCTTGTGCAAGGACAAAAATCACAAATGCAATAGCCCTCTCAAAGGCAAATCTTCTAAATATGCTAGCACTCAGCAATTAGAGGTGAATTCACTGTTTTGGGCACATTCGCAAGATGGAAGACAGATGCAATACCAAGGATGTTCTGTATGGTGAGGTAGCCAGAGCTAAAAAGCCAAGTAGGACACCCAATGCTTCTCTCCTAGAATGCTCGCAAGCATGATATGAAGGCCCTAGACATCAATTTTCACATGTGGGAAACACTAGCCAACAGAGGGAGATTGTGATATTACCTTTGGGTAGGCATGCACCATGACAAATCAGTGGGTACAGCAGCTTGACAACAGAACCAATGTCAAAAACAGCAACCCACATGACACCTGATAACTTTATGTGCAACACTTGTGTCAGAACCTGCCTGTCATAGACTGGTCTCTTCAACCATGAGCAAAAATGCACCATATAAAACTATCCCATTTCCAACAGTCTTGCTGCATGTCCATTATCTCACACAGATGGAAGGATGGTGATGATGCTGACGATTTAATCACAAATTTATTACCTTTTATCAGGGACACACTTATTCAAAGCAGTACCCTGGAAGAAATCTCTTTTGTCTACTTTCCTATTTCCCAGTGTTGCCTCCTCCCTACTCCAGTTCATCTTCCTTGAAATTCTTATCTTAAATCTTGATGTCCTAAAGACCTCTTTAGCTCTCAGCCATTTTATTATATGAAGTTTAACTATAGTAATCAGTGGGACCCCAATTTCAGATTATTAATATTTCTGGTGAACTGTTAAATAATAATCCTAATAACTGCCTTTGGATCCAATACTTTTTTTGATTTAGTAAGCAGATATTTATGCCATCTGTTATAATGTTCAGCCCTCCATTTCAGTTAGCCTGACCTTTCAATTTGAACTCAAAGATATTGATATCTTTATGATTATCACATTACCATGTACTGCACTCCTAATTTCTTTAAATAGCTTGCTATCTACCTGTTCACCTTGAACTGACAGTCAATAACTGTAA
The DNA here is from genome assembly GCF_017639515.1 of Carcharodon carcharias. Classification (NCBI taxonomy): domain Eukaryota; kingdom Metazoa; phylum Chordata; class Chondrichthyes; order Lamniformes; family Lamnidae; genus Carcharodon; species Carcharodon carcharias. Next base: position 81,478,126 of record NC_054473.1, read on the forward strand.
TTATTACTTTGTCCTCTTATTATTCCTACTTAATTATTGCTTCAAGTTCTTCTGTCATCTCTTCTAGTGTTATATTCACCCTTTTGACAGCTGTTATGTTATCCTTTGCTAACAATGAAGCACCTCACCTAGTTTAATGCATCTTTCTCCACAAAAGATTATTTATCATCTTAGTGCCATCTGTTATCCCTTTCCTGATTTCAAGTTACATTAGGCTCCCATCTGTTTGTCTCTTTCTTACACATCACTGCAGGAACTCACCAAGGGTCCTTAGATACCACCTTGCAAACCCACGGCTGCTACCATCTAGAAGGACAGGGGCAGCAGATTATGGGAACACCACCACCAGCAAGTTCCCTCCAAGCCATACACTGTTCTGACTTGGAGCTATATTGCTGCTCCTTCAGTGTTGCTGGGTCAAAATCCTGGAACTCCCTCCCTAACAGCACTGCAGGTGTACCTATATCACATGGACTGCAGCAATTCAAAAAGGCAGCTCACAACCACCTTCTCAAGAGTAATTAGGGATGGGCAATAAATGCTGGCCTAGCCAGTGATGCTCACATCCCATGAATGAATAAAAATCCTTACATTTCAACAATTTTAAATGCAAATGCTCAAGTTAGGTCTGAATTTACAGATGGGAAATGATACAAGTAACCTGCAAAAGTATAATTGGTGAGGGAAGAGATTGATTTAACGTAAAGGAATTTAAGTGTTTTTTATCAACCTGTTAGCTTTGCCAAATTTTCAGATAGGTAACAGATGGTTAGCATTTTGCTTTCACTGTTGCACTGCAGTGATGCAATTAACCTCCTAGCTTGACTATTGGCAAGGACTGTATAATTTAATTGGAAGGTTAATGCCATGCGTTGGACCAAGTTCACATGCAACTCTAGTTAAGTGCTCTTGCTTGCCTGTATGACTCCATAGCATAGGAAAACAGTAAACATGTTATACAGAAGTGACCTTATCATTGACACGTATCCTGATACCATTGTATCTGAAGTAAAAAACAGAAAATGCTTGAAAAACTCAGCAGGTCTGGCAGCATCTGTGTAGAGAGAAACAGAATTAATGTTTTGAGTCCATATGACTTTTCCTCAGCTCTGAAGTCATACAGACTTGAAACGTTAACTGTTTCTCTCTCCACAGATGATTCCAGACCTGCTGAGTTTTTCAAGCATTTTCTGTTTGTATGTCAGATTTCCAGCATCTGCAGTATTTTGCTTTTACCACTGAATTTCTAATGTACTTCCTTTTAGTTACAGTAGCTTTGGAACACTGCATTCCACCTTCTGTTCAGCTCCCCCATAGGGTTTGGACCTCTACTTCAACACATGGATGACCTTCAACTCCCTTGTTACTGTACTCTTTGTTGTTGCTCAGCCTTAAATTATTTTCTTTTGGTTTGGATACAACAGCTTGATTCCAACTGCTATTTCATTTGCAATAGGTAAAGTAATCAGGATAGAAATTCCTTTAGGGCTTCCAATCTCACTCCAAGATTTGGAGGAGAAAGATCAGTTTATTAGGGAACAAAAAACACCTTTCCTGCTCTTCTCAAATAGTGTCATTGAATACTTTACAACCACCTACACAAGATAGGCCCTCTGGTGACATCTCATCTAGGGAAGCTTTGCTAGGAGGGAGCATAGGGAGGGTTTAAACTAGATTGGCAGGGGGATGGGAACATGAGGGGAAATTCAGAGTGGAGAGAAATGGAACTGGCAGTGGGAAGGAGAGAAGTATTAACTGATGAGGATATCAGAAAGTAGTATCAAAGTAGATAGAATACTTGGAAAGTTTGATAGAATTGGACTAGGCAATAGTAGGTCATTGGATAGGGTGAGAGTAAGGGGGAAAGTAAAAACAACTAAATCAGGGCTAATGTGCATGCACGAAGTGGGGTTAATAAGATTGGTGAACTACAGGCACAAGTTCACAAATGGCATTATGATATTATTGCTATAACAGAGACCTGGCTCAAAGGAAGGCAGGGCTGGGTGTTAAATATTCCTGGGTACTAGGAGTTTAGGAGAAACAGAAAAGGAAAGGATGGGGGAGGGGTTGGGGGGGGGGCAGCTGTGGGGGAGGGGGAGGGGGAGTATTAATTAAAGATGACATTACAGTACTGGAGAGAAGATGTTCCAGAGGGATCAAGGATGGAATCTCTCTGGCCAGAGGTAAGGAATAAAAAAAGTGCAATAAATATTGATTGGTGTAGTCTATAGACTAGCTAATGGAAGGGATTTAGGGAAACAAATCTGCAAAGAAATTACAGAGAGGTTCAAGAATTGTAGTGTAATTATAATGGGTGGATTCTATTATCCAATTATAGACTGGGATAGGAATAGTGCCAAGGAACAAGAGGGGTGAGAGTTCCTAGAATATGTTCAAGATAAATTTTCTGTAGCAGTATGTTTCCTGTTCAATGAGAGGGGAGGCACTGTTGAATATGGTTCTGGGGAATGAGTTGGCCCAGGTGCAAAAGGTATTGGTGGTAGAGCATTTAGGGGACAGTGACCATTGTATTTTAAGGTTTAGGTTGGCCATGAAAAAGAGCAAGGAACAATTAAGAACGGGATAATTAACAGGTGGAAAGGCAAGTTAACTGGGGTGTGTGTGTGTTAATTGAATTAAAGACAGCTGGTCTGAAGGCTTTGATGTAAGAAGAGAAGCTAGGTTTAAAATACTAAATAGTTAAACATGGGTGAAGTTTGAGAATGTGAGGTGTATAGGGAACATTTGCATTTTTAAATAAAACAGAGTAGCTTGGATTCAAAAGAGGGCGTCAAATGTTACGCCTAGCCAGAAGAAGTTAAGAAACAGTGTGTTTATCTTTCCCAAAGATTACTAATAAAATTAGTACTATGATAGATTTTTAATATTAGAGTGATAAAGTCCAAAGATATAGAAAAACAATGGGAATTTACATTCAAAGGGGAAAATACATATAAAGCAGTGAAGGTTGTGTGTAAGGGCAGGCATTTTAAGATTTAACACAAATGTGAAAAGCCTCTAGCATCTAAGCCTCAAGCTGCTGAATACAAGGAACAAAAGCTGAGAAAATCTCAGTTTGAATTCAACTGTCCAAGGTGCGTGCTTTACCTCGGTCTGTTTAAATCTGTGTCTTACTGTTGCCTTAATGGACGTGTAACTGGGAGTTAGATTAATCAGGGCAGCTGGGAATTATCCTAGCAGTAATTTGTAGACCTATGCATGTGCTTAAGATCATTTCTTCTATTAATAAATGTTTAATTTAGTTTTGTAAAAGCCCTCTTTAAGACCCTGTGGACTTATTATACTGAATTCAAGGCACATGTCGTGAAATAAATAAACAAATTACAAAACAGTTGTGGCAGTTGTTTCAAGTTTCCCTTTGGGATTTCAGCAGCTTACCATTTACAATTGGCTGTGCCATAACAGGTGAGAATGCAAACAAACAATCCAGAGCAGGGATAATTAATTGGGGGAAAGCCAACTTCACTGGGATGAGAATGCATCCGAGTTAGAATCAAATGTTGGCAGAAAAGATGGTGGCTGAACCTTCAAAGAAAAAGTATTGCAGGCAGTGAAGGGGAAAAGCAGGACAAGTAAATCTAGAGTGTCCTGGATGACAAGAGAGATAGAAGTGAAGATGAAAAGGAGGAAGTGTGGGTACAACAGATGTCAGATAGAAAATACAATGGAGAATCAGGGTGAGTATAGGAAGACCAGAGGGGAAGTGAGAAAATGAATAAGAAAAGCAAGGAGAGAGCATGAAAAGAGACTGACAGCTAATAAGACTCCCAAGGTCTTCTGTAAGCATATAAATAATAAAAGGGTGGTAAAAGAAAGGGTAGGGCTGAGTAGGGATGCAGGAGGTATTCAAAGAGTACTTTGCATCTGTCTTTGCAAAGGAAGAAGATGCTACTCTGGCTGGGGTGAGACAGAAAGTAACTGATACAATATAAGAACTTAGAATTGAGAAGGAGGAGGTTCTAGAAAAGCTATCCTTGATAAGATATCAAGACCAGATGAGAAACATCCAAAGTTACTCAGGGAAGAGAGTAGAAATTGCAGAGGCACTAGTAATGATCTTCCAGTCTTCCTTAGACACAGGGTGATGCCAGAGGACTGGAGGATTGTGAATATTACACCTTTGTTCATAGAGGGGTGCAAGGATAAAGCTGGCAAATACAGATTAGTCAGTTCGACTTCAGTGATAGGGAAACTTCTGGAAACTATAGTTCTGGACAAAATAAAAAGTCAGTTAGACAGGTACAGGAAAGCCAGCATGGATTCATTAAGGTTTATCATGGTTTAACTAACTTGGAATTTTTATGAGGAGGCGACAGGGAAGGTTCGTAAGGACAATGCTGTTGATGTTGTGTATATGGATTTTCAAAAGGCATGTGATACAGTGCCACACAGACTTGTGAGCAAAATTCTAGCTCACGGGATGAAAGGGAAAGTACACACTTGAATAAGAAATTAATTGGCTGAGTGACAGGAAACAGAGTAGTGGTTAATGGATAGTTTCCAGATTGGAGGAAGGTTTGAAGTAGAGTTCCCCAGGGGTCACTGTTGGGACCCTTGCTCTTCCTGATATATATTAAATGACTTAGACTGTGGTATTCAGGGCATGATTTCAAAACTTGTGAGATGTTATGAAGATTCAAAATGTAGTCAACTGTGATGAGGAGAGTCTTGAACTTCAAAAGGACATAGACATGTTGGTGGATTGGGCAGACAAAGGGCAGATGAAGTTCAATGCAGAGGAGTGTGAGGTGATACATTTTGCCAGGAAGAATATGAAGAGACAGTATAAATAAAAGGGGAAACTCTAAAGGAGGTTCAAGGACAGAGGACTTGATATATATGTGCATAAGTCATTGAAGATGGCAGAGCATGTTGAAAGAGCATATAATATTTTCGGCGTTATTAATAGGGCCATTGAGTACAAGAGTTAGGAGGTCATATTGAACTTTTAAGACACTAGTTAGACCTCATCTGGGATATTGTGTCCAGTTCTGGGCGCCATACTTGGATGGATGTGAAGACATTGGAGAGAGTAGAGATAAAGATTCACAAGAATGATTCCAGAGATGAAGAACTGTAGCTATGAGGATAGATTGGAAAGGTTGGGATTGTTTTCTTTGGAGAAAAGGAGGCTGAAAGGAGACTTGATAGAGGTATTCAAGATTCTGAGGGATATAGAGAGGGTAAATAGCGAGAAACTGTTCCCACTTAAGGGATCATCAAGAACTAGAGGGCACAGATTCAAAATAATTGGCAAAAGGGGTAAGAAAAGTGATGTGAGGAAATATTTTTCACTCAGAAGGTGGTTGGAGGCAGGAACGTACTTCCTGAGGGTGATGGAGGCAGGTTCAATTGAGGTATTCAAAAAGGAACTGGATGGCTATCCGAAAAGAGAGAATATGTAAGGTTACAGGGATAAGGCAGGGGAATGGGACTAAGTAGAATACTCAAAGGGCTGAATGACCTCCTCCTGCGCTGCACAGATTCTGTGACCTGATAGTGCAGTACTCCCTTCAGTGCTGCACTGAAGTGTCAGTGAGATTGTGTGCCCAAATCTCAGGACTAAGGCTTGAACCCATGACATTCTAGCTCAGAGAAAAAGGTACCACTGGGCTAAACTGACATTGTTTTGATGAAGTGGTTGTCCTGCTCTGGGCTAGTGGTAGGCACTGGTCAGGAAGACCGGGAATTTTTCAGCTAACAGCATAGATACTCAAATATCTATTTTAACTGGAAAAAAGAGATTGGAATGATCATAGAGAAATTGATAATGGGGCATAGTTTTTGAAATTATAAGAGAATATAGCCTCAAAAATTCAAAATTATTCTCTCATGGAAATGAGGGTCTGATAGCACCTGTGGCCACACCCATGGCTAATTCAGTATTTAAAAAAAGGAAAATATGGGATGGCAGCTAAACTGTATATTGTACTATGAATCACCAGCCAACTGCTCAATTAGCTGATCTGATCCAGGATTCCATGTGGGGACAATAGTTGATCTGAACCAGGTTTACAATTCAGATTGATTCGTCTTTATGTTCCCAAACTATAAAGAGAAAAATCAACCTGGTTTCCCCACTCCTACTTTCTATTTTGGTGACTACTGCTTACAAATGGCCATATATGGGTGAATAATGAGGCCTGCTCACACAGGAATGACCACTTGGTTGAGGTACCAGATTGTGGGCGTTGCATGTGAATTGCATCCCATCCTGAAAGAGGCAATAAAGGGGATATAGTTAAGGAATGAGAGCTAATAGTAGTTAGGCTTGCTTGGATGTAATTGGTTTACAACACAGTTTGGTTATGATGGGTTGTAATTGCATCTTTGTATTAAAGGAAAATGCCTGGCTGTGTAATAAATGCAATTGCACCAATATATAGCACCAAGTTCACTGATCAACAGCATGTGGACTTGAAGTGAGTCCATGAGCTTGGCTTAGTCAATGGAAGGTGTAAATGGGAAAATCTCTGTCCAAGATATTTCCTACTCTCTAGTTACCAAAAGCCTGGCAAAGTTTTGGGAGCAGGTCAAATTGAAGTAATACAGAGAACAGGGCCAGAATCATCTGCTCCTGCTGGCGATGGGACTTGGTGAAGAACTTGGCAGGAGGGGCAGAAATAGGTTTCACACTGGGGTGAAATCACAGTAGGATCATCCAATGGTGTCCGTCATGGTGTATCGCAAATCCCACTGGAGGCCTTCATGAACCCAATTTTCATACGACTAATGGGATGCAAAGTAAGTCCCGACCAGAATCGTCCCCCAAGCCTGATTTATGGCTATGCCGGCAGGAAAATATACCTGCCCAGAACATGTCTGGCCAAGCATGATGTGCAGAAGTCGCGACTTACCTTTAGGGCCTTGCTCAGATCGTGGAGATCTGAGGAGAAGACACTGGAGCCCAACCGCTACTGGACTCTGGAGGAACACATGCATCACATGCTGGGTGGATCCTCACACACATGGCTCTGCCATGAAGAAGCTCTCAGAAGGTGGGAGACCTTCGTGCAGCAGTTTCGGCTTCACTGAGGCTTTAGACTTGCACGGACTTCGTCGTGTGCTGATGGTGAGGACATGGAGGCAAACATGGAACTTTGGGGTGAGAAGGAGGTGGTCAGGGAAGTCAATGTGGATGGAAGTTGGATTTTCAGGGAACATGCACATTCATCTGAACATCCTGGAATATCAAGGGTTTGGGCTGTAGGGTAACGGTCGCTAGGTGGAAGGTAATGCTGTGGGGTGGACTGTGATGGGGTTAAAGATATGGGTGACAGGAGAGGGAAAAGGATGGGGGAGCTAACCAAAAACTTTACCATGACCATGTTTTTCAAATCGAAAGTGAGCAGAGCCTCACGTTGGGCGGGCACAGGTATTGCATTGGAGTGCAATCAATGGGTGGGCGGAGATGCAGCTCAGCTCAGATGGACAACTTTAAGAGAATGCCAGCAAGCAGCATTGAAAATATGCAGGACAGTGAGATGAGTGTGATGAAGTCTCTGGGTGCGTGGCAGAGTGCTTGCACGAGACTCTGAAAGGCCCTGCGACACACAGACATTTCCCTCCAGAATCACTTGCCTGCGTGCAACTGAACTGCTAGTGCGGGGTTAGGGTTGGGTGGGGGGGAGGTGTGAGTGGGCTGAGAACTCGAAGCCTGTCAATGAAGTTGAAAGACAACATTATTCAGCAAAAGTGAATATATTTTCAGACTATGAAGTGACAAAATGTGTTCTTAGATGTTATCAGAATTCCTTAACTTTCCTAGGCCTGACATCCAAAGCAGGGGTGGAGACAGCCTGTGCAACAGTAGGCCCTGTTGCCTCTGATGACTTTGGTGTGCATCCTCTGGAGATTCAAGGCCTTGAGGGCTCTGGCTTGCTTTGGCTGTCCCCTGTGTGCCAGCTGCTCCCTCTGTGGTGACAGAAGATGAGGTTGAGAGGGTAACAGGCAAAGGGGACTCAGAGGGAGCAAACAGCCTCTGAGGTTCCTGAGTGGATGACCCAGTGGTGTCCAGCTGCCTTTTGGATACCTGGGGGCCCCAGCCAGACTCCTTGAGGGTAAGGAGCACCTGGAGGGATGTTGAGGTGCCCCGTTTCCCTCTCGTGTCACCACTGCACTAATTCACCCATGGCTACCCGTGATGGAGTGCAGGTCTGCGCTCATCTCTGCATTCTGCTGGACCAGGGTCTCCATGGTGCCTGCCATCCTTCCCATGGAGACCTCCATGCACTCACATGTGGGCACCACTTCATCAGAGGCGGCAGACACACTCCTCAGACTTGCGTGCCACTCTGTTGAAGGCTTCCAACAGCTCTGCGTGATGTTTCCCTGCCTTCTGCTGACATTCCAGTATGGGTTGGAAGGCCAAGTCCAGAGGCTCGTCATCTGCCTCAATATTACAGATGCCTCTTCCCCAGCAGTCCTCGAGAGCCGGGGAGCTCGGCTGAACTGGCCTCCTCCTGTTGCGGACAGGTGTCCGTGCAGTGACCACCAGATTGAGAACCTGAGCCTGCTCCAGATGTAGGTCCCACAGAGGTGTGTGTCTCTGCGCAGGTAGAGGATGGGTAAGCACTGTGATGGGTCTTCTAGGCTGTTTATTTCCTGCTCTTTAATGGGGGTGTCCTCTTTGCCAGAGGTGGAGGCCTGGATGGAGCTGGGGGACAGGCTGGCTGAGGATGTTGGTGACTTGACAGAGCTTCCTGTGAACCAAAGTGGAGATAATTAATGCATGGCAGCAGAGTCAAAAAACATGAGAGTGCTCAGTTGCGTTGAGGGAGAGGGATGATCTGGTGCAGGGTCCTCATGTGGGTGTTTGCTGCCGACATCATCATTGCCGCAGCACAGTCCAAGTCTTCGCCAGTCAGTGTGATTGCACACTCCTCAAAGTCAGTGAGAGGCCTAATGTGGGCACTCTACCTCCTGTCTGGGACCTCTCCCTGCTGTTGTGAGCCAGCTTGTTTCCTACATGAAAACAGATGGAGAGAGTGAGCAGGACGCATGTCACTGTGTGGAATGCTTGTGTGGTGAGTGGAGCCATGGAAGGGATGAGAACATGAGCTCCAGAGGGAATGAGCCTGATGGAGATGTGAGGGTGTGTGTGAGAGTTAGTGTTGTTGTCCCTTGAGGTGCGAGATTCCTGTAGATGTGCGATGGGTTTGAGAGTGTGTGTTGAGAGTGATGAGGTGGTTGACTTACCCTAGTGGAACAGATGAGAGCATTGATCCACTTCCTCCACTGGATGGCTGACCTCCTATGCGCTCTGTTGCCGATGAGCACCACTGCCACTGCCTCTCAGGCTAAGCTCATGACTCTGGTGGACCTCCTGCAGCCAGAGCAGGGGTAGAGGACATCATGGTGGCCTTCCAGTGCATCCAACAGGCACCTCAGAGAGGTGTCACTAAATTTCGGGACTGTTACCACCTTTGATTTTGGTGCCTGGAGCAGTCCTGTTCTGTAGACATGAAGTAGGCTGCCCTCTGGTGCGCTTTAAATATGGCACCTGGGGCAAAGAAGCGCTGAGGTCGCAGTGTGGCGGACAATTCAAAACCTGCCCACCAGCCATCCGGTGTGTTTCCCATGAATACATTAATGAGGGAGTTAACGATAGGATGTGAAAATCCCCCATTTTGGCCGATGGGCAACACATTTTTTCTCACGCCCGCTACTGCACTTAGTTCAAATCTGGGACGATTCCTCCCGGGAGTCTGAAGAAGTCAAAAAAAAGTGACAAATAAGACGACCTCAGGAATTTATTAAAAACATGGGGCTCAATTTTAGGCTCCATAATATCACGATGCTGGAGCTACGAAAGCCTCAAGATAATAAAATAGCACAGGGCAAGCTGCAGACCACTTCTGGCACATCCTGCTTGGCACCACATGCTGGGCAGGACACTAGCTCGGATGTACTGTGCATGCCCGAGCAGTACAAGGTGAGATCTGATTGTGACAGTCAGCCTTTTCAGCTGATTTGTCATACATTTCACAACTTGGTCTGCGCATGTGCAATGAACACCTGAGCCAATCACTTAGCTGAAATGGGCTCAGCAACAGCAGGGACCCTCCATCAGTGTTACTTCGGTGGTCAGACATCCAACTTGCAAGTGAGGTTCTTTTGACTTATTTCTGCCATGGCAAAGTTAGTGGCAGTGCTGTGGCTTGCTTTTGGTGACCTGCTGCAAACATTCTGGAAGGCCAGAGGATTTGGTGACCCAACCCTGCAAGAGATAAGGGGAGCTGTGGGTGCAGTGCCTCTTGGTTTGCAATATGAATGAGAAATGGAGCAGAGGCTGTAGAGAGGGGAAGCTCAACAAAGGGGAGGTCTCCTGCACAAAAGGCCGGATGCACCATGTGTTTCTTTGAAAGCACTTCTCTTAACCTTCAATTAACCTAGGAGCAGTGCTTGATGCAACTTAGGTTCAGCAAGGAGGTGATCACAAAACTGGTCACCTGCTTCAAAATGACCTGGAGCCTCACCATGGCATGGATGGTGCTGCCAGTGGTCATAAAGGTCAACTGTGGCATTGAACCTCTGTGTTTGAATATTTCCAGGTGGAAGCATGCAACATGCTGTCCATTGCTGCATCTGGAGGCCATCTGTCGGGAGAAGTGGATAACTAAGGAGAAGCAGGATGAGAGGCCATGTGGTTTTTTCAGGATAGCAAGATTCCCATGATACAGGAGGGCATCAACTGTACTCATGTGGATTTGAGAAGATGTAGGAACCACTCAATGTGAAATTGATTTGTGACCATGTGCAGTACATCACACCAACAAATGCCCAATATCCTGGCAGCAACTAATCTGGGGCAGTCTGCCACTCCTGCTATATTTGTACCTCCTAAAATAACCAGGAAGTGGCTGCTCCAAAACAAAAATTACCTCCTGTACAAATGATTGATGACCCCTTGTGACCACACAACCATGAAAGGACAACATGCATATAACGAGAGCCATGGAGCCACCAAAAACATTGTGGAGCAGACCATTGGTGTGTTGAAGCAACACTTCCTATGCTGGACCACTCAGGTGGAGCTCTACTGTTAGATGGAGTGTCCATGCTCATGGTGGTCTGCTGCACCACACCCAGCACCACCACCCACCCCGCAAAGCATTCCTATCATAAGGTTGCAGCCATTGCCATCAGTAATCTGGAGGTACCTCCAGGAGAGGGAGGATGAGGAAGGGGAGGATATATCCTAGATCACTTTGCTCAAATTGGTAGCCTGAGAATGCTTGCTCACTCTCCAGTTCTCATAGGACAATTTGGATCCATTATTTCTTACCGTCCGTTTATTTAGATGCTGCACCATAGTATCCCCTTGGCCAACATCTTAAATCCAACAACTAAACCTTTCCATTTACCTCTTTATCCAACAACACATGCAATTATAGAAAAGAAAAGTAAATGAACAACCCACCCTTGTGCATTCCTTTAGCACCTGTCCTGTGGATACCTTTGCCCACCCTAGTATTCCTACACAGTGCTATTTCAGTGGTTGTTAACTTTCACTGAGGGAGGCTGCTGATAACCTTGCAGGACACCCTCGAGCATATCTGGGCCTTGAGGGCTTGGCTTCAGACTGCAGCACATTTGTATGGGGGGGAGCAGCCTGAGCTGGCTGGCTGAGAGGCAACAGCAAGGGCACTGGCATAATGGCGTGGGGTGAGCACAAATATTGTCGTCCTGAGAGGACAGCAAACGCATGCTCTACAGTGCCAATGTCACTCCAGCAGGATGCCAGCTCAGTGATCCTAGTAATCTGTTGGAGGAGATGGCTTTAATGTCCCTTTGAACGCAGATTGCAGCCATTATGACAGTAGTTTGAGTCTGCATGGCACCATGCATGGATCTCATGACATCCATCTGAGCTTCCGCTGCAGCGCTAAGATGTTAGGTGGCTTCTGCCAGTTATGCAATAACATCTGAGACAGCAGCCACCAGATACTGTATAATAGCAGCGTCAGCTGGATCTGGAAATGCTGTCATGGAGCTGGTCATCACTTCCACATCATCTGCCACTTCCCCTCTAGGGACCTGGCAGATGAAATATCCTTTCCCCTGGCCTAGGGAGCAACCCACTTGTGCCGAGTGACTAACCATATGCAGATCCTGATTCTAGTCTCTAAAGTTTGCCCAATGCAAGTATCTCTTTCCTTACCTTCAATTCCCTTATATCTTTATTCATCCATGGTGTCTTGTTACAGTTTAGCTTGTTCTTATTTTTTTAGCAGAATATACTTTTAGTGGATTCTGTTGAATACCGTTTTGTGTTTGCTGTTGCTGCTCTTACATAATTTTTGCCAGTATTGTTGCCAATTTATTTTCTGTTCTCAGCCCTTCAAAAATTAAGTTTTCTCCAAGGTCAGTCTCCTTCTTAATTGTTATTTTAAACTGCATTGTATTATGGTCATTGTTGCCTAGATGGTCCCCCAGTTTTACTTGCCTTACCTGTTATAGTTTATTCTCCATTACTAGATCCATAACAATTCCTCTCTTGTTGGGCTTCTTACATATTGGGTTAGAAAGGAGTTTTGTACACATTGCAGGAACTTCATTCTCTTCTCCCCTTCTAACCTATTAATATCGGAGCAATTGAAATCCGCCATGATTATTCCATGTTTTTTACTTTTGTCCCCACAAATTTTTTGCATATTTCTTCCTCCATCTCCCTCCGTGATTAGCAGGCAAGTTATACTGAACCTTTATAAAGCTCTGGTTAGGCCACAACTAGAGTTTTGCTTCCAGTTAGGGCCACCACACTTCAGGAAGGATGAGGTTCCATGAGAGGGTGCAGAGAAGATTTACCAGAATGGTTCCAGGGATGAGAGATCTTAGCAACAAGGTTAGGTTTGAGAAAACTGTGGTTCTTTTTCTTGGAGCAAAGGAGATTTGAATGAGGTTTACTCTACTTACGTAGCCCTCATGGAGCTGGTTAGCACAAACACCAGTGAATTCTCAGAACGCTGGTAAAGTGACATTAGCAGTGACATCACAGCAAGCACAGACAATGAGCCCTGAGGGTGAGTAAACAGTAAGTAATTTTTAAAAAAAATCAGCTTTCAATAAACAGACAAATAAAAAAGATTAGAGAAGAGAGAGCAGGCTATGTGCTAGCATTGTAATATGTTGAAATTTGTGGCCAGTGAGACTGTAATGGATTCTCACATCTGCAGGAAGTCTCTTTCTGTAATGATAATGGTTCAGTCATTGAGCTGGAGTATAAGTTAGAGAACTCCAAAACATTAGACAGGCGAAGAATTTCTAGATAATTTTATCCAGAGCACAAGTCACACATCAGAGGAAAACTCAAGTTCAGGAAGGAGGTTGTGATTATCAGAGTAAGGAGTTTCTGCAAACATTGGTCCTGTCAAGCAGGTACAATGTACTGACTACCTGTGAGGACAGGGAGAAAGGCTGTGGGGAGAACAGCATAATGCAGACCAAGGCACCATGCTCAGAAGGCCATCCAAGGAAGGGAAAATCAGTATGGAAGTGTGGTGAAGGAAGGAGATTCTATAATTAAAGGGCATAGAGAACATCCTATGCAGCCATGAATGAAAGTCCCGAAGGGCATGCTAACATCTGTTGTGAAAGTAAGGGATATTTCCAGGTTGCTGTAGAGGAATTTGGAACGGGAGAAAAGAAAGACTTGCATTTATATAGCACTTTTCGTGACCACTGGACATCTCAAAGCACTTCAGAGCAAATACTTCTAAGGATAGTCACCATTGTAATTTAGGAAATGTGGGAACTAATTTGCAGACAGCAAACTCCCACACATGGCAATGTGATAATGGCCAGATTATCTGTTTTTTGTGATGTTGTTTGAGGGATAAATATTGGCCAGGACACTGGGAATAATTCCTCTTTCTCGAAAGAGTGCCATGGGATCTTTTACATCCACCTAAGCAGGCAGATGGGGGCTTGGTTTGTTGTCTCATCTGAAAGATCACAGCTCCAACTGTGCAGCACTCCCTCAAGACTGCACTAGAATGTCAGCCTTGATTCGTGTGCTTAAGTTCTGGAATGGTATTGAATCCAGAACTTTGTGACTCAAGAGGCAAGTCTACTACCAACTGAGCCTTGGCTGACACATAAAGATCAATTTGCTGTAGTCCATATCAGAAATAAAAAGATATAGGTAGGAACAGTGAGGAAACCCTATTGAGGGAGTATCAGAAGTTAGGAGCCAAATTAAAAAGCATGAGTTTAAGAGTAATAATCTCTGGATTATTGCTCAATCTATGTGCAAATTGACAGAAGCAGACAGACCAAGAAAGTTAAAATGTAGCTAAAGTGCTGGTGTGGGAAAGGGATGTTAACTTTCATGGGGCACTGGCACCAGTACTAGGACAGGAAGGAGCTATGCCAATGGCAGAAGAAGGGTCATATGGACTCGAAACATTACCTTTGTTTTTCTCTCTCCAGAGATTCTGCCAGACCTGCTGAGTTTTTTCAGCATTTTCTGTTTTTGTTTCAGACTTCCAGCATCTGCACTACTTTGCTTTTAGCTATGCCAATGGAATGGGTTCCACTTGAAATGGAATGGGGCCAGTGTCTGAATGGAAAGGGCAATTAAAGACATGGTAAACATTTGAAATTAGTATGACAATGAGGGGAGTTAGTGTGTGAAAGGATCCACAAACAATGAAAGTCTAAAAATAAACAAAACATGACTATTGCTGAAAAGAGAGACATTTACAAAGCTTTCTGTCTTGCACAAACAAGAATGCCAAATTTCAAACGACCACAACAATTTAAACTTTAGGAGAAAATTGCACTGAATGGTCAGCATATTAATGCTTTCTCCATGGCAATGCCTCAGCGAATTAATGGAGAACCACAGGCCTCCAAGATTCATAGGTAATTCACAAAAGGCACAAAGCTTGAACATAATATTTTTTTGCAGAGAACAGGACTTTCATATGAATGTATATCACTTCTAGCAAGCATAAATGAGCTATGTTACGAGCTCAACCAAGTTTCTTAAGTTGATTATTAGTGTTCAGCAAGTGCCAACTGCAGCATCACATCGAACATTAGCTGTTTTGTTTTGGGTTTTGCAAGTTGCTCGAGTATGGTCGTACTCTTTCTGTTAAGGACAATCTAGGAAACATGCTAAACAAAACAAGCATGGAAATTATTGGCCAAAGTAAACCTAGGGCCAAGAAATAAATAGAGTTATGGAATAGGAGTATATAAAAAACAGCTAAAAATAAAAATTAGAGAAATTATGAGAATGAGTTAAATTGCCTGTACAAAAGCATCCGTAATAAAAGAGGGGCATTGGAAACAATAATGCACTGCAAGGAACCAGATATAGTAGGGATTACTAAGACATGACAATAGAAAAATCAGAACTGGGAATTAAATATTGCAATGTATCACATTTAGAAAAGATAGAGAGGGAAAAAGATAAGTGGAGTACATATAATTGGAGGTAACCTAATGACAATTGAAGAAATATTTCATTATTGTCAGCATTGCATTGAGAAATAAAAACTCATTGGAAAAAAGAGATTCATCCATGGCCAACTGAAGAGGTTTAGGAGAGTTTATATTAAAAGAAGAGAGTTAATATTACCATGAAGGTTAACAAGCCTGAAGTCTGGGAGTTTTCAAAACCAGTAGAAGATGACCAAAAATTGATAAAGACGGAGAAAGTAGAATATGAGAATAAAGTAACAAGAGACATAAAAACAGTTTTAAAAAGTTCCATCGGCATGTATGTAGGAAAAGTTTAGTGAAAGTAAACATGGGCCCCATTAGAAGCAGAGACAAGTGAAATTATAATGGACAATATGGGGGGAATGGCAGAGACAGGGAAATGGATACTTTGCATTGGTCTTCACTTAAAAGTCCAAAAATAATGGGAAACCAATGGTCTGGCAAGAATAAGGAACACAAATAAATGACTATTAGTGAAGAATATTGGAAAAATTAATGAGAATAAAAGTGGACAAATTCCCTGGACCTGATGTCTGCGCCTTAAGATTTTAAAAGAGGTAGCTTCAAAGCAAGTGGATGCATTGATTTTTATTTACATTGTTGGGTGTTTGCAGCACAACAAATTGCATTTATACGCTCCTCAGACTGCTGTTCTTATCGCATCCTGAGGTCCACACTCAGTGTCATGCACCGCCATATGGCCACACTTGACATCTCCCTCCAGAAGCACTGACTCTAAGCTGTCCTTGCCCCCAGTTTCATTTTATTCTTCATCTCATTCAACGTCTCAACAAGAAACTTTGTCTCTTTCTTTCAGGTGCAAAGGAACGCACGCTCCAACAACTCATTGGCACCAACGCCCATCCAGGATCCTCCACCCCTGCCAGCCCCTCTGACCCCATCCGTCTTCCAATCCCAGCCCCCACCGTGTATTCACCATACCCCCTGACCTTCCCCTCTCCGATGCTGAATGTTCAGTGCTCAGCAAAGGACTTAGTTTCATACCCTTATGCCCTCACCTCAATGAATTTCGGGCTCGGCACAATGCTGAACTCTTCTTCCGCCGCCTTCGTCTCTGTGCTCACTTCTTTGGGCAGGAGTCCCCTCCCCGTTCAGTGGATCCTTTTACCCACCTCCAATATTCTCCCTCCACCTGGACCCCTCCCTCTAGATTCTTACTTGTTCTTGATCTTTTCATTGAGAACTGTCGGCGTGACATCAGTCGTCTCAATTTCTCGGCTCCTCTCATCCATTCTAACCTGTCTCATTCTGAACTTGCCGTACTCTGTTCTCTCAGATCCAATCCTGACTTTGTCATCAAACCTGCTGATAAGGGTGGTGCTGTTGTTGTCTGGCGCACTGACCTCTACGTTGCAGAGGCTGAGCGTCAACTCGCAGACACTTCCTCCTACCTCCTCCTGGATCATGACACCACTACTGAACATCAAGCCATTGTTTCCAGGACTGTGATGGACCTCATCTCCTCTGGAGATCTTCGCCAACAGCTTCCAACCTCATGGTCTCCCAACCTTGGATGGCCTGCTTCTACCTCCTACCCAAAATCCACAAATAGGACTGTCCTGGCAGACCAATCGTGTCAGCCTGTTCCTGCTCCACGGAACTCATTTCTTGCTATCTTGACTCCATTCTCTCTCCCCTTGTCCAGTCTCTTCCCACCTACATCTGCAATTCCTCTGACACCCTACATCATATCAACAATTTTCACTTCCCTGGCCCCAACTGCCTCTTCTTCACCATGGACGTCCAATCCCTCTACACCTCCACCCCCCACTGGGATGGTCTGAGGGCTCTCCACTTCTTCCTTGAACAGAAGCCCGAACAACCCCCATCCACCACTATTCTTGTCCGTCTGGCTGAACTTGTTCTGTCACTGAACAATTTCTCCTAAAACTCGTCTCACTTCCTCCAAATAAAAGGTATGGCTATGGGTACCCGCATGGGCCCCAGTTATGCCTGTCTCTTTATGGGGTATGTGGAACATTCCTTGTTCCAGTCCTATTCAGGCCCCCTCCCACAACTTTTTCTCCGGTACATTGATGACTTCTTTGGTGCCGCTTCATGCTCTTGTCTGGACCTGGAAAAATTTATTAATTTTGCTTCCAATTTCTACCCCTCCATCATTTTCACATGGTCTATCACTGACACTTCCCGTCCCTTCATTGACCTCTCTGTCTCAATTTCTGGTGATAGACTGTCCACCAATATTCATCACAAGCCTACCGACTCCCACAACTACCTCGACTACAGCTCCTCACACCCCGCTTGCTGTAAGTACTCCAACCCATTCTCTCAGTTCCTTCACCTCCGTTGCATCTGTTCTGATGATGCCACTTTCCAAAACAGTTCCTATATCACATCTTCCTTCTTCCTCAACCGAGGTTTTCCACCCACGGTGGTTGACAGGGCCCTCAACTGTGTCCGGCCCATCTCCCGCGCATCCACCCCCATACCTTCCTCTTCCTCCCAGAACCATGATAGGGTGGTCCTTGTCCTCACTTATCACCCCACCAGCCTCTGTGTTCAAAGGATCATCCTTCGCCATTACCGCCAACTGCAGAATGATGCCACCACCAAACACATATTCCCTTCACCCCACCGGCGGTTTTCTGCAGGGATCATTCCCTCTGGGACACCCTGGTCCACTCCTCCATCACCGCCTGCACCTCAACCCCCCCCCATGGCACCTTCCCATGCAACTGCAGAAGGTGTAACACCTGCCTCTTTACTTCCTCTCTCCTCACCGTCCAAGGGCCCAAATACTCCTTTCAAGTGAAGCAGCACTTCACTTGCACTTCCCTCAATTTAGCCTACTGCATTTGCTGCTCCCAATGCAGTTTCCTCGACATTGGAGAGGATGCAGACTGGGTGACCGCTTTGCTGAACGCCTTCGGTCTATCTGCAAGCATGACCCAGACCTCCCTGTCGCTTGCCATTTCAACACACCACCCTGCTCTCATGCCCAAATGTCTGTCCTTGGCCTGCTGCAATGTTCCAGTGAAGCTCAACGCAAACTGGAGGAACAGCACCTCATCCTCCGACTAGGCAATTTACAGTCTTCCGGACTTAATATTGAATTCAACAATTTCAGATCATGAACTCTCTCCTCCATCCCCATCCCCTTTCCGATCACCTCTTTTCCAATAATTTATAATTTTTAAAAATAATTTTTTCTTTTCCCACCTATTTTTAAATTTATTTTGATCCATCATTTTATCTCCACCTTTAAGCCCATTTCGATCCCTTCCTCCCACCCCACCCCAACTAGGGCCATCTGCACTTGCTTGTCCTGCTTTCTACCCTTAATGTCACCATTAGCACATTCCTTAGATAATATCACCACCGTAAACACCCCTTTGTCCTTTTGTCTATGACATCTTTGGCAATCTCTTCTTTGCCTCCACCTATCACTGGCCCTTTATCCAGCTCTACCTGTCCCACCCCCCCTCAAGCAGCTTATATTTCACCTCATTTCTATATTACCTTAGTTCTGATGAAGAATTGTATGGACTTGAAACGTTAACTGTGTTCCTCTCCACAGATGCTGTCGGACCTGTTGAGTTTTTACAGCTATTTTTGTTTTTGTTTCAGATTTCCAGCATCTGCAGTCTTTTGCTTTTATATTTATATTAAATTGCATTTATATAATGCCTTTATGTAGCAAAATGTCCCAAGGCATTTTAAAGGAGCGATGTTCAGACAAAATTTGACACTGAGCCACCTAAGGGTGATCTTAGGACAGGTGGTCAAAGGATGTCAAAGAGATGGGTTTTAATGTGCTTCTCAAAGGAGGAGAAAGAGATTGAGAGGTTTAGGGAGGGAATTGCAAAGCTTAGGGCCCAGGCAGCTGAAGGCATGGCCACTGGTGGAGCAGTGGAAGTCAGGGATACACAACAGGCCAGAATTGGAGGAGCACAGTTTACTTGGAAGGTTGTAGGGATGGAGGAGATTAGAAAGATAAAGAGGAGGTGAGCCCATGGAAGGGTTTGAAAACAAGGATGAAACTGAGAAGTTGTTTACCCTAGCTGGGAAATCTACAACAAGGGAACAGTTTCAATATAAGGGGCCAATCATTTAGGACTGAGATGGGGAGAAATTCCTTCACTCAAGGGATTGTGAATTATCTGAATTCTCAACCCCAGAGGATTGTGGATGTGCTATCACTGAGCATACTTAAGGCCAAGATAGATTTTTTGTCTCTCAGGGAATCAAGGGATGTGGGAAGGGAACGGGAAAGTGGAGTTGAAGCCCAAGATCAGCCATGATCATATTGAATGGCAGAGCAGACTAGTCTTCTGCTCCTCTTTCTTATGTTCTTTTAATCTTCCAGAATTCCTTACATCCTACAACAATCCACATGGATTGGAAGGTAGCAAATATTAAAAAAATACTTGCTTTGATGTAGCACTTTTGATGACCACTGGATATCTCAAACCACTTTACAGCTAATGAAGTACTTATGAAACAAAAATAAAAATACCTGGAAAAACTCAGCAGGCCTGACAGCATCAGTGGAGAGGAATACAGTTAACGTTTCAAATCCGTATGACTCTTCAACAGAACTAAGGAAAAATAGAAAAGAGATGAAATATAAGCTGGTTTAAGGGGGGGGTGGGACAAGTAGAGTTGGATAGAGGGCCAGTGATAGGTGGAGATAGCCAAAAAGATAAAGAGGTGTTGAAGGTGGTGATATTACCTAAGGAATGTGCTAATAGGTGATATTAAGGTTGGAAAACAGGACGAGCAAGGTACAGATAGCCCTAGTGGGGGTGGGGTGGAGGGAAGGGATCGAAATATGCTAAAAGGTAAAGATAAAACAATGGATGGAAATACATTTAAAAATAATGGAAATAGGTGGGAAAAGAAAAATCTATATAAATTATTGGGAAAAATGGGGATCGGAAAGAGGATGGGGATGGAGGAGAGAGTTCATGATCTAACATTGTTGAACTCAACATTCAGTCCAGAAGGCTGTAAAGTGCTTCGTTGGAAGATGAGGTGCTGTTTCTCCAGTTTGCGTTGAACTTCACTGGAACATTGCAGCAGGCCAAGGACGGACATGTGGGCATGAGAGCAGGGTGGATTGTTGAAATGGCAAACGACAGGGAGGTCTGGGTCATGCTTGCGGACAGACCAAAGTTGTTCCGCAAAGCGGCCACCCAGTCTCCGTTTGGTCTCTCCAATGTAGGGGAAACCGCATTGGAAGCAATGAATGCAGTAGACCTTCGGTCTGTCTGCAAGCATGACCCAGACCTCCCTGTCGCTTGCCATTTCAACACTTCACCCTGCTCTCATGCCCACATGTCCGTCCTTGGCCTGCTGCAATGTTCCACTGAAAAGATAAGAGCCTATTTATCTAATAATGCATATTTTAAAACCAACCTATTTACTTGTAATTCCAAATTCACCATAGCCTCTCATTACAAATGCATGCATATAACACGTTTACTCTTTTATGTCCCTTTACCCACAGACAAGTTATCTTTACTAACCTTCCCTCAGTTTAATTAATCATGGCCACACACAGCCTTCTTTACAGAATATCACCATATTCCAAAAATATTTCAAAAAATTAACATCCATCTTCACACTTGTAGATGGTGGACAGGCTTTGGGGAGTCAGGAGGTGAGTTACTCACCACAGAATTCCCAGCCTCTGACTTGCTCTTGCAGCCACTGTATTTATATGGGTGGTCAAGTTCAGTTTCTAGTCAATTGTCACCCCAAGGATGTTGATTGTGGGAGTGGGGGTTCAGCAATGGTATGCCATGGAGTGTAAAGGGGAAATAGTTAGATTTTCTTTTGTTGGGGATGGTCATTGCCTGACACTTGTCTTGCGCAAATGTTACTTGCCACTTATTAGCCCAAGTCTGAATATTATCCAGGTCTTTCTGCATATAGACACGGACTGCTTCAGTATCTGAGGAGTGACAAATGTGCTGAACATTGTGCAATCATCAGTGAACATCCCCACTTCCGACCTTATGATGGAGGGAAGGTCATTAATGAAGCAGTTGAAGATGGTTGGGTCTAGGGCACTATCCTGAGGAATTGCAGTGATCCTGGAGCTGGGATGACTGACCGCCAATAACCACAGCCAATTTCCTTTGTGCTAGTTATGACTTCTACCAGTGGAGAGTTTTCCTCCTGTTCCCTTCGACTTCAGTTCTGTTAGGTCTCTTGGGTGCCACACTTGGTCAAATCCTGTCTTGATGTCAAGAGTGTCACAATCACCTCACGTCCTGAGTTCAGTTCTTTTGTCCATGTTTGGATCAAGGCTGTAATGAGATTAGGATCTGAATGGCCTTGGTGGAACCCAAACTGAGCATCAGTGAATAGGTTATTGCTGAGCTAATGCCACTTGATAGTACGGTTAACGACACCTTCCATCACTTTGCTGGTGATTGACATTAGACTGATGGGGCGGCAATTGGCTACTTTGGATTTGTCCTGCTTTTAATGGACAGGACGTACCTGGGCAATATTCTGCATTGCTGAGTAGATGCCAGTGTTATAGCTGGAACAATTTGGCTGGTGCCGTGGCTAGTTCTGGAGCACAAGTCTTCACTACTATAGCTGGAATATTGTCAGGACCCATAGCCTTTGCAGCATCCAGTGCCTTCAGCCATTTTTTGATATCACGTGGAATGAAATGAATTGGCTATAGACCAGAACCTGTGATGCTGGTGACCTCAGGAGGAGGCCAAGAAGATATCTTCCACCTGGCACTTCTGGCTGAAGATGGTTGCAAATGCTACAACCATGTCTTTTTGCATTGATTTATTGGGCTCTGCCATTATTGAGAATGGGGATATCTGTGGAGCCTCCAACTCCTGTTAGTTGTCCACCACCATTCACAATTTAATATGGTAGGTTTGCAGAGCTTAGATCTGACCTGTTGGTTGTGGGAATGCTTAGCTCTGTCTAGTGCATGCTGTTTCTGTTGTATGGCATGGAAGTAGCCCTGTGTCATAGCTTCACCAGGTTGGCACCTCATTTTTTAGGCATGTCTGGTGCTAACCTAGGCCCAACCATTGAGTTTGTATGCTAGATTAAGCAGTCTCATAGGCCACAGATTGTACCTACAGAGTTAAATGTTTAATATATCTCAGGGTCCATCTACTTCAATAAACTTATGCGCTTGGATTAGCCTCTGAATTGCTGCCTGTTTTGGAATGGTACATAGAGAAAAGAAAATGTTCTTTGAGGCTACCATGCTAAACCCACACAGAAAAAGTGCATTTGAATCTCTCCCACACCCCCAAAAAAGACCCCACTTTTAAGACCCCACCACAAGTTCATTCAATCACTATATGTGTTTATAGTGAATCAAGCCTTTATCCATTTCTACTCTGCTGGATGCACTGCTTTGCATGCTAATATGAATTTGTTGATAATAATATCTTAATTTTTCGCTCTGAGGGAGAGGAGGAAGGACACATGGAAAGGGCTAAGTTGGAGTATCTTAGATGCATGTGTCACTATATGCATCTCTTTCCCGTACACAAATATTCACTTACCAGGGTCTTCAAACCAAGAGAGTCCCTACATCATGTTCATGGTACACAGAGAGGAGAAATGGAACAGGGGAGCCAGTAGCCAGTTATCAGGGGAAATACAGCTTCATAACTGATATAAAACAAGAGAATTGAAGGTTACAATTGTTACAACTCTTTTTAAGAAAGGGGAGAGGGATGAAGTAACAGAAAGGGTTAATGAGGGCAGTGTGGTTGATATGTACATGGACTTTCAAAAAATGTTCAACAAATATCCACATAATAGACTTCTTAGCCAAATTAAAGCCCATGGGATTAAAGGGAAAGTTGCAGCATGGGTACAAAATTGACTACAGCAGAGATTATGGTGAATGGTTATTTTTCAGACTAATGGGAAGTATGGGTGTTCCCCAGGGGTCAATGTTAAGCCCACTGCTCTCTTTAATAATGCAATGACTTGGATGCATTTCAAAGTTTGGAGATGACACAAAACTTGGAAATATAAGACTAGATTTTGCTCCTCTCCCCTGTTGCTGGGTATGTTTTCAGTGGGGGCTGGGGGGGGGGGCACATAAAATATGTTGGATGGCTTACCCACTGTCTTCCTGCCCACCCTTGACCTGATCCACATAATAAGTGGGGGGTGGGTAAGGTGTCCACTGGGCCACCTACTCTTAACCTTACTGAGGTCCTTAAGTAGCCAATAATTGCCCACATAAGGTCTTCAATCTGCCTCTGCTGCCTTAATACACTGCTTGGCGGAAGATAGACTAGAGTGGGCAGGCTGTTTATTTACCAGCTTTGGTGAAAGGATGGGAAGGAATAGGGTTACCTCCTTTGGGGGCTGCCTGTGCGCATCAGGGGCACCCCCCCCACCATGATCTTGCCCCCCTTTGTACCTTCATGCCAGCTTTCAAAACCCACCCCCCACCTTCCCTTGCATCTCTCCTTAGGCTCCCCAGTCCTTCCCCGTCCAAAGCCCCTGACTTAACTGAGTCCAGAGGCCATGTCCTCTTCATCCCGGGGACTGTTTGCATTCCCAGCGGTGCCCACTATTGAGTTCTAGAACTGTCAGGACTGCTAGAGCTGCCGGCTAATCAGATTGGCTAGCAGCTTTCGAGGACGGGATATCCTCCCACTGAGTGGCGGTAGTCAGACCATTCCACCTCATTAAGGCATTATGGTTGCGGGGCAGCTTTGTTTAAAGTTGATCAATTCTGGTTTAAAAAAAAGCCCATAGGATCCAGGGGAATGCAACAAAATACAATTTGGCTTAATGGCAGTACCAAAAAGGCTGTTGATATGTGTATTTGTGACTGGAAGGCTGTTTACAGTGGAATTCCAAATGTCTCAGTATTGGTCCCCTGCATTTTGTGGTATATGTTAATGATTTGGATATAAATATAGGGGAATGATCAAGAAGTTTGCAGACAACACAAACATTTGCTGAATGGTTGCTAGCAAGCTGGATGCATGCAGAATGCAAGAAGATATCAATGGACTGATCAGGTGGATAAAAAAGTGACAAATGGAATTCAATACCAGAGAAATATGAGCTGATGCATTTGGGGAGGTCAAACAAGACAGGGAAATACACAATAAATGGAGGGATACTGAGAAGCATAGAGGAAGTGAGGGACCTTAGAGCGAGTGTCCACATATCCCTGAAAGTAGCAGGACAGGCTGAGAAGGTGTGTTAAAAGGTGTATGGAATCTTGTCCTTTATTAGCCAAGTGTTAGGAATTAGAGAGAGTTTAAGTAAGTTATATTTGTATTTGTAAGTGTTAGGAATGACTTTTAGCTTTAAAGTTTAAGTTTGATTTGTATTTTTGTATTTGTGTGTTAAGAAAAGGTCAAGTTGAATTTTAGTTTCACTTTAAAAGGTGCCTGCTTTTATAATGAGAGTTTTACGACTGTGGCAGCTAAGTTCAACAAACAAGAGTAGAAAAACTGGGCTGTTGCCTAGCAAAAGGGGTGCAGAGAGGGAGGACCCTCCCACAGACACACACATAAAAACTAAAGAAACAGCAGTTTTGAGTTGAGTTTGAAGACAGTTGCCAAACAGAAGCCACCTAAGAGGGACAGATAGCCAGTCCTGAGCTACAATTGGTTGAAAGTAGCTACCAGGAGATATTGGAGCAAAGGGAAGAGATAGCCAGTCCCAAGCTAAAGAAAAGACCCTAAAATTTAGGGGAGTGAAACAGGAGAAAATCCCAAGCAGACCTTCTAGTCAAAGGAAGGACAGGGACCTAGAAAAGGTCCTGTTAATGAAGTTAAGATTGAGGAGCAGAGAAAAAGGCTCCAAGCTTCAGATTTAAGAGACAAAAGCTGCAGAAAGCATATTTAAAGCAAGAACAGCTTGTAAGAGGCAAGAAGGTCCAACGAGATGGCTGAAGGTCTGTAACATTTTGCTATGGGTATGTGAAGCAATGGTGTACTGTTGATGGCTGAGTCAGTGAGAGAGAGTGCGTGGAAGACAGCTTGAATGTATTGGTGACCTAGGGGAGAGGAACATCAGAAGGAGAGTTCGAAACCCTGGAGGTGAACCCTTGCCGAAGGCACCTGTGAGAAGGCATCAGTTTGGGAGAAGATTCCAAGGCGGGGAGTGAAGATTGGAATTCCTCGTGTGAAAGATTGAGTTCAATGAGACCGGTTGGCTCATGGTGTGGCAAGTGTCTGAGGGAGTTGAGGAAAGATCCATAGCATCGTGCTGAAGTGGCATCTATCACTTGGTTTCAGAGTGTCGTGTTTGACCACGGGTTGCCAATTGGCTTATATGGACTGCGTACTTACTGTGAACACTAAAGTATAAGATAGCTTTTGTAACTTGTGTTATTCTTACAAATCTGTACATATCTGTGGAGGCATAGTTGTGGATGAAGGAGTATTGTAATATAATTTATCTTTTCTTATTTAATAAATATTTTATGTTTTCATTAAAAGTTCATTAGCTGACTCCAGTGACTCTGTTCAGTAGCCCCTCTCCACGTATCTAAGCAAACAAATAAAAGTTAGGATCTCTCAAGCTGGGTTCCACCCTGGGATCAGGCTTGTCCAGTGGTAACCTCAACTAGTGATCATAACACAAGGCATAAAATATAAGAACAGGGAGGTTATGCTGAACTACATAAAACATTAGTTTGGTCACAACTTGAGTATTGTGTGCAGCTCTGGTCACCTCATTACAGAAAGGATGTAATTGCACTAGAGAGAGTACAGAGGAGGTTTACGTGGATGTTGCCAAGAATGGGGAATTGCAGCTATGTGGAAAGATTGGATAGGCTGGAGTTGTTCTCCTTGGAACAGAGTAGGCTGAGGGGAGATTTGATTGAGGTGTACAAAATTGTGAGGGACCTGGATAGAGTGGATGGGAAGGGCCTTCAGTGGAGAGGTCAGTGGCTAGGGGACATAGATTTAGTGATTAGTGAGTTAGAGGGGAGATGAGGAAAAGGTTTTCACCCAATGGGTTGTAGGGGTCTGGAACTCACTTCCTGAAAGGGTGGTAGAGGCATAAATCTTCAATTCATTTAAAAGGTGTCTGCATGTGCACCTGAAGTGCTGTAGCTTGCAGGGCTTTGGCTCAAATGCTGTAAAGTGGGATTTGGCTGGGTGGCTTTTTTTTCAGCTGGCACAGACACAATGGACCAAGTGGCCTCTTTCTGTGCCATAAACTTTCTATGATTTTTTTCTTCCCGGGCCAGGCTGGGGGGCAGAAAAGTATACCCCCCTGCGCCCCTGTAAAATTCAGCCTATACTAACGAGTGAGGAGAATAGTAACAATACTTCGGGAGGACACTAACAGACTGGTGAAACGGACAGACAAATGACAGATGAAATTTAACACAGAGAAGTATCACCTGGTACATTTTTGTAGAAAGAATGAGGACAGACAATATAAACTAAATGGAACTATTTTAAATGGATGCAGGGACAGAGAGATCTGGCGAGGTATGTTGACAAGTTGAAAAGGCTGTTAAAAAAATGCTAGGTATGTTTGGCTTTATTAATAGAAGCATGAAGTACAAAAACAAAGAAGTCATACTAAATCTTTAAAAAACACTGGTTAGGCCTCAGCTGAAGTATCGTGTTCAATTCTTGGTACTACACATGTGCTTGGAGAGGGTGCAGAAGAGATGTCATAGAATCATGCCAGGGGTGAGGTACTTCACCCTCTTGGAGAGATCTTGATTGATAGAGATGTTCAAAATCATTGAGATTTTGATCGAGTGAATGCTGTTAGCCAATGGACACAGATTTAAGGTGATTGATAAAGAAATAGAGGCAACTTTGGGAAACATTTTTTTTTAACACAGCAAGTCACCATGATCTGGAACGCACTGCCTGAAAGGGTGGTGAAAACACATTCAATAGTAACATTGAAAAGACAATTGGATAAATACTTGAAGGGAAAAAAAAATTATTGTACCATGGGAAAAGGGAGGGGGATTGACTGGATAGATCTACCAAAGTGGCAACCTAGGCATGATGGGCTGAAGGCTCTCCTGAGCTGTATCATTCTATGATTCTATAATAAATGGGAGCCTGGAACTCTCAATAAGCAAAGGTTCACTCACCAAAGTCATTTCTGACCAGCCAATTCTTCCTTCACATGGCCTCACAAAGTTTCTCACTTTCTAGGATGTCAGGGAGCCTCTTCATACACTTTCCCTGTAATCATCTAATTCCCAAAAGTTGAATAACACAGAAATGAACTTACAAGACTGTACTTATACTGGAGATACCAACACTCACCAGAAGATGCCAAAAATAAAAATTCTCCTTGTCTACAACTACTTCTTAATGCCACGACTGCTCTTTGTGCCAGCAACTTTGTGCCAGCTAACTAATTCTAGTTTCTAATTGATATTCTTCCAAAGTGCTCCCTAAGTGGCACAATGTTAATTAATAAATGGCTGGACTGGTTTTTCGACAGCACTTGAGTGATTCTTATGTTTGGGTAGCTGCTGTTCCAGAGGGACCTTTTAATACAAGAGAAAGATAGTGAGAGAGGTAGAGTTAAAAATTTGCTTGGCAACTGTTATGTTCAAGGTTGATCAACAGAATATTCCAGGCTGTAACAGCAACAATGGAAAAGCTGCAGAGACAGGCCGACTAGGCATGACACTAAGAATTAGATCTGAGATTACCATATAAGGTGATGTGCAGTAAAGGAAGCAAAAGTGTGAAAAGGAAAAAATTAAGAAAAAATAGTGTATAAGCATTTTTTAGGTAGTACAATGAGAAGAATGCATACCAAACTTCAATTATGCTGTCTGCTAATATGCTCTATTTGTAATCACTGACATAGAGAGTTAAGTGATTGTAACTAAAACCACTAAGCAATTTTGTTACTACTCAGCTGACCAATGTACGTTTTTAAACAGAAGTTTTGGTGGCCTATCGCTTGCAGTAGCAAGGGACATCAGGCTCATGTTTGAAACTCTGTCATATAAAAGCATTGGATCGGGGGGAGGCAGCTGTCAGGAATTGAGTTCCCTGTAACCTGTCTGGAGAGCCAGTGACGTCTGTGCCCACTCCTTGCAGTGCTCTGGTGCATTAGCCTGGGAACTGGCTGGTGTGATCACAGATTCAATAGCCACAATCAGGTTTTTGGAAGACCTGTGAAAGTTTTCTGTTCAAAGCAGCCATTGAATTATTGATAGTTTCCACTTCAGAAGCTACCAATATTCTGAGAAGCTCTTTCTATTGCCTTGATTGCTGCAGCTATTTCCCAGTCTGTCAATCTCCAGGCTGTTCTGCAACATGGGAGCAATTTCATGCAATGCGTTGCAAGTATGGACAGTGGACTCCTCCCACTTAACCATCAACTCAACCATATGCATGTAAATTTTTCATTGTTTACACAGTGACCACAGTGTTTTAGATTCAACTAGCAGAGGAAAAGGTCAGTACAAGAACTAGACCCCAGGCTAGATTAGGTCAGATTTTAGAGAAATGGGTGAGTTAGCCGAGGTGAAATGGAAAGAGAAATTTTCACAGGCAACTGTAGAGTAAGAGTGGGATTAAAAAAGAGCACAAAGGTACAATATAAGTATATTCTGTTCAAAAAGAGATGTCAAGCAGTTTCCACAGGGCGTCCTGCTCTCAGACATTGCCTCCTGGTCTTGCCCTCAGTACCTTCATGAAGTATTGGTAAATCTGGGGACCTTTCGTGCTGACACCCCTGAGGTTGCTGCTTTTCTGATACATTTCTGTGAAGTGATTTTTCTCTTCAAGTGTTCTAGCCTTTTGGAAACAGCACTTAAACTGTATTTACCTACCCACCAGTAGTGTAGGCCAATGAAATACAGTTGTCTGACTTCCAATTTTCCCTATATGTGTAATGAGAATTCTAGAAGGAAATTGCAGCAGGTTAGTGGCAGTTTCACACCGGTAGGTGAATCAATAAAGACTTCCCTCATTTTCTGTACTGGGATTAAAAACTCATTAAAGCAAAAAAGTTCTTCCACTTTGAATTAAACAACAAGCATAGTCGAATCTGCCTACAGAGATCAGACAGTGCAATATACCACTGACTCATCTGCCGACTGAGAATAAACACCTAATACAGTTAAGATATGGTTAAGCATGTGCACTGCGTTCAAATGCCTGACATGCAATAATAGCCCATAATTTACCATCAAAATAATGGAGAAGTTAATGGGACTCAATTATTTATCCAAAAATGCCAGGGCGACTTAAAATGAGGGCAGACGCAAGGTTAAACATGGAAATCCAAAGGATGCTGTCCAAGATTCTATGCGGGGCTCCATTTTTGTGAAGCATCTTATTATCTGGCTCACTGTTAAAATAAAAGGAAGAAATATTTGCATTTACAGCATTTTTCATGACCTCAGGATATTCTAAAGTACTTTACAGCTAACAGTCAGTGTCGTCAATTGTGCAACAACTAATCTGTGCACAATTTGTTCCCACAAACAGTGATGCAATATTAACCAAATAATTTGTTTTAGTTACGTTGATTGAGGGAAAAGTATAGGCCTGGACACTAGTAATAACTCCATTGTTGGGTATTCTGCACCACAAATAACTCACTTTCTGTCTCCCCAAAACCTTTGTACTGAATAGTGTGAGGTTACTCTACACAAAATAAACTCAACACAGAGTAAGAGCTGGTCTGAAATTCCTCAAGGCGCCTGCTTTAGAGCTATTTAAGGTCTGTGCATATTTAATTAGGACTGAGTTAACTGTCAGAGATTTGTTTTTATTCGTTCACTGGATGTGGATGTAACTAGCAAGGTCAGCATTTATTACCCATCGCTAATTGTCCTTGAGAATGTGGTGGTGAGCCTCCTTTGTGAACCATTGCAGTCCATCTGGTGAAGGTATACCCACAGCGCTGTTATGGAGGGATATTCCAGGATATTGACACAGCAACGATGAAGGAACAACTGTTTGGTTCCAAGTCAGAATGGTGTGTGACTTGGAAGGGACCTTACAGGTGGTGTCCCATGTGCCTGCTGCCCTTGTTCTTCTAGGTGGTAGAGGTCGAAAGTTTGGAATATGTTATCAAAGGAGACTTGGCGAGTTGCTGCAGTGCATCTTGTATATGGCACACAGCACTGCCACTGTGCACCAATGGTAGAAGGAGTGAATGATAAAGGTGGTGGATGGGATTTTGTCTTGATTATGTTGACTGTTGTTGGAGCTGCACTCATCCAGGCAAGTGGGGAGTATTGCATCGCACTCTTGATTTGTGCATTGTAGATGGTGGAAAGGCTATGGGATTCAGGAGATGAGTCACTCACCACAGAATTCCCAGCCTCTGATCTGCTCTTGTAAGAACAGTGGCCTGGATTTTCGCTCCTGAGTCAGGTAGCAGGAGTCAAGAAATTTCCTGGCTCGCTGCATCTGTCTTGGGGAAAAGTGCATGAAATTGTAGGATCCTCATTACTGGAGGGTGGGGGAAGGATGGAGTCAGGCCCACCAGCCCCGGACACAGATTGTAGGTAGTCACGTGGGCTGCCAGTGCTGAGTCAGGTTGTTTAAAAGGCCTGCCTCAGTTCTCTGGGACTTCATCCCAGTTGTTTTCCTAAACATAAGGCCCTCTAGCCCTCAGCCCTCACAGTCCCTCATCCCCAACCCACACCCATGGTCATACATGCCTATTCATGCTAACCCATGACCCCATTCACCCCCACAGCCCCTTATAGCCCTTCTTCCAACTCAGTGCCAACTCATGACCCCAACCCATCCCATGGCCCCTTATAGCCCCATTCCAACTTAGTGCCAATTCATGCCAACCCGTGACCCCCCCACCCTATACCCCCCTATAGTGCCTATGCCAACTTAGAATCAATTCATGCTAATTCATAACCCCACCCACACATGGCCCCTTATAGCTCCTATGCCAGTTAAGTGCCAACTCATGACGCCCACCCGCCACTCTTTTCTCTTGCACCCTCATGCCAACTCACCTATTATCCACTATGGGAAGACTTCTAGATCTATGCCGAGTTGAAATAAAATAAAGTTCTATATTTCTATCACAGAGTTCACTGTATAAAAAACTGCCCCATTCATGAAAGCCCATTCAAACGCCCTCAAGTAATTATTCCATTATCAAAATAAACAGACTTGTATTCATAACCTCAAATCAAAGGCAGCTAATCTTTTAATAACCTGTCAATCAAACTGTGAACTCCCTGACATTTTCATAATGATAGGTTGTGAAAAGCAGCCAAACCTTAATAATACTATAACGATAGCACTTAGGGCTAGGTCAACAAACAGCTATTGAAATTGCTAAAGCAGATTTTTATAACTTTCAAAGAAATGGCAGGCTTTTTTTTCAATTTTTAAAGGGCTGGTCATTTAAATAACTTGACAGATTGACAGTTTCATAAACCTTATCCACCTTTCATGAGCCTTCATGACTTCTCTAAACATTTGTAACTTCCACACAATGGGATAAGGCCCTTGCTCCAGCAAAAATGGAGTCTGTTTGAACTCAGCACTGAGTTCAAATGGCCCTGCTGAATTCCAGCTTCCCACAAGTTGGAGTCATGTCCCACCCCCTTCCCTCCCACTGGTGAAAATGGCATCAGTCAAAATTGGGGGTGGGATTTCTGAATCTGAGTCCCACCCACCATTTTGGAAGGTCCCAGGAAACTCCATGATTCTGTGAAAATCTAGGCCAGTATTGATGTGGCTGGTTCATCTAAGTTTCTAGTTAATGGTATCCCCTAGAATGTTGATGGTGGGTGATTCAGCGATGGTAATGCCGTAGAATGTCAAGAAGAGATGGTTATATGCTCTCTTGTTGGAAATAATCATTGCCTGGCACTTGTGTGATGTGATCCACATCAATTTTACTAAGGTTCCTTAGTGCCACATTTGGTCACACTGCAGCCTTGATACGAAGGACAGTCACTCTTCTCACGTCTGAAATTCAGCTCTTTATTCATGTTGCACAAAGGCTGTACTGAGGTCTGGAGCCGAGTGGTTCCGGTAGAATTCAAATTGCATAACATTGAGCAGGTTATTGGTGAGTAAGTGCTGTTTGATAGCATTGTCAGTGAGCCCTTCCATCATTTTGCTGATGATTGAGAGTAAACTGATGTGGCAGCAATTGGCCGGATTGTATTTGTCCTGCTTTTTGTGGACAGAACATACCTAGACATAATTTGTCAGGTAGATACCACTGGTGTAATAAGATTGATACAGCTTGTCCAAAGACATGGCTAGCTGTGGAGCATAAGTCTGTAGCACTACAGTTGGGATGTTGTTGAGACCTGTAGCCTTTGCTGTATTCAGCGCACTTAGCCATTTCCTGATATTACTTGCAATGAATCGAATGGATGAATGAAGACTGGTATCTGTGATGGTGGGACTGCTGGAGGAGGCTGAGGTAGATCATCCAGGTGCCCAGTTCCTCTTGTTGCAAGATTGTTAGCTCACACTTTCAGCAATTTGCTGTTCAAAAATATCTTCAAGATTAAAGGCAAATCTAACTAATGGTGAATGGTACTCGTTTCACTGCTGCAGCAAATTATGGGCCATTATCCATTTTGGCAATAAACACCTGATATGCCATAGACTTAGCCTCCTGGGATAAAATACTTTGGTACGCCACTGAATCTATCAAGGTGAATTATCTGATATGTCACATAGTTTATCAACTGTTTAAAAATCCAATTTACCACGCAGCAACCTGCCTGATCTATTAGAACTCTGTCTACTGGTTTTAATAATCTGTGGGGTCATAAGTATGTTGTCTGTGATCCTAGCATCTACACTGGTGCTTTGCAGATCTACAGTATTAGAGTTTATGAGGTCAACAGGTGCTGTAAGAAGCTGGGACCCTGGGATCAGAAAACCGATATCTTAATCCAAAATTGTCTGGTCAATAGAAAGA
Organism: Carcharodon carcharias; assembly: GCF_017639515.1. Taxonomy (NCBI): domain Eukaryota; kingdom Metazoa; phylum Chordata; class Chondrichthyes; order Lamniformes; family Lamnidae; genus Carcharodon; species Carcharodon carcharias. Next base: position 81,511,495 of record NC_054473.1, read on the forward strand.
AGAAAGAGAGACTTGCATTTCTATCACACTTATCAAGACCACAGGACATCCAAAGTGCTTTACAACCCCTTTGAAGTTTAGTCACTGTTGTAATGTAGGAAATGCAGAAGCAAATTTGTGCATAGCAAGCTCCCACAAACAGCAATGTGATAACCAGATAATCTGTTTTTTTAAATGATATTTATTGAAGGGCTATTGAAATGCTGGGCAGACATTAAGATTATCTTGTTTGCTGTTTTTCATGCCATGGGATATTTTACATCCACCTGAGACAGCAGATGGGGCTTTAAAATCTCATCCAAAAGATGGCAACTTCAACAGTACAGCACTCCCTCAGTACTGCACTGGAGTGTCAGCCTTGATTTTTGTGTTTAAGTCTCCAGATTGGGACTTGAACCCACAGTCTTCTGACTCAGATGTGATTGTGGTACCAACTGAACCATGACTGATTTATCTTCAATCTTTAGCCTGCAGCTTAGTGCCTCATCATAAAACCATTTGAGGTTTATGGCCTGTCGACATCTAGGAATTCAACAGTTGCCAAAACTTAACTCGTCAAATAATCTTAAAGTAACCAATTCAGATTGCATCAACGTTTATACCCCCATTAGGATACAGATAAGTTACTGAATTAATGAATTTACTCCTTGTCAAATCATCAAAGAGGAAAACAAATACATAGCAGATATATTCATTCACATCCTAGAACACAATTTGCAGCATGTAGATATGAAATATTAAAGAATGCAAATTATTTAGTGGGTGAAATTAGTAATTGAAGTCACAGTGTCAATGCAGTGTTACTTGTTTTTCTGATAATTTGGTATTAAGCTCAATGCCTGAGATGGACATAAAATTGACAAGATTTGTATATAGTTAGATCTCTAGATGACTGACCAGCTAACAAATTTAAATACCATATTTTTTTCGGATATATCAAAAGTTCAATTATTATAGATATGATTGCAACTTTAGCAATGATTTCAGAAGCTTATATATCCTCGAATTTCTGAACTAGCACTGTAGAATGTGTAGCCGTGCATCCCTCTCGAATGATTGTGTTAGTCACCTTGGACAATCAGAGTGATGAACATGGCCATTGAAGCAATATTCATTCCCTCCTGTATTTTGTTTCCTAGGTAGATTGACCTTTCACACTGTCAGACATATTTTGACCAGCTTTTATGCACTAGATTCTCAGTTTTAACCATTCTCAGGGGCACTCAAAACATATGTTTATCCATTTAGGAGTCAATCATCCTAAATCAGCATGGCAGGAGATTGTAATGACCTCTAACTAAGAAATAAAACAGACACACCAGGTAGCAGATTTACTCTTGGAACCTGTATAACAAACTGTTCCCATTGAAAAATGATTTATATTTCTTAGTATTCTGGCATGGCTGGGGTGATTTTTGTTACTGAGTTGTAAACAGGTGGGCGGTGGAGGAGGTTTCAGTGCTGGCTTCTCAGAGAAGTCAGTGGGTCCTGTGGGAATTTCTGAGATGCAACTTATTAACATGAGGTAATTGAGCTATCAGTGCCTCAGCATAGGCAGTTCACCAATGTGGCAGCGGGAAATCAGGCTATGTCTTCACTTATCAATTGCCTACAGCAGCAGTTTAAAAGGGAAATGCATATTTTGTGTGGCATAGAAAGAAGCAGTGCCAAGGAGCAACAGGCAACATGAATACAGAAATTGCAGGAACAAATCCTTTGAGGTGAAAAACAAACATAACACACTGGAAGAAAATGTCCATAAAAAAACTCCATAAAGCTTTCTTATCAAAATAGGAAAATGTGAGGCAGGGCAAGGCCAACTAACTCGTCACTCATGATAAAAAAAAAACAAGAACAGAATTACCTGGAAAAACTCAACAGGTCTGGCAGCATCGGCGGAGAAGAAAAGAGTTGACGTTTCGAGTCCTCATGACCCTTCGACAGAACTGATTTAATGTTAGAAGAGGGGTGAAATATATGCTGGTTTAAGGTGGGGGGGGGGAAGAGAAGTGGGGTGGGGGTGGTGTGGTTATAGGGACAAGCAAGCAGTGATAGGAGCAGATAATCAAAAGACAATGGAACAAAGAAGTGTGGAAGGTGGTGATATTATCTAAAAGAATGTGCTAACTAAGAATGGATGGCAGGGCACTCATGGTACAGCTCTAGTGGGGTGGGGTGGAAAGACTAGCCTGGCATACAAGATTTAAAAATAATGGAAATAGGTGGGAAAAGAAAAATCTATAAAAATTATTGGAAAAAACAAAAACAAAAGGAAGGGGTAAGAAATGGAAAGGGGGTGGGGATGGAGGAGGGAGTTCAAGATCTAAAGTTGTTGAATTCAATATTCAGTCCAGAAGGCTGTAAAGTGCCTAGTCGGAAGATGAGGTGGTGTTCCTCCAGTTTGCGTTGGGCTTCACTGGAACAATGCAGCAAGCCACATGTGGGCAAGAGAGTAGGGTGGAGTGTTAAAATGGCAAGCGACGGGGAGGTTTTGGTCTTTCTTGCGGACAGACCGCAGGTGTTCTGCAAAGCGGTCACCCAGTTTACGTTTGGTCTCTCCAATGCAGAGGAGACCGCATTGAGAGCAACGAATGCAGTAGACTAAGTTGGGGGAAATGCAAGTGAAATGCTGCGTCACTTGAAAGCAGTGTTTGGGCCCTTGGACGGTGAGGAGAGAGGAAGTGAAGGGGCAGGTGTTGCATCTTTTGCGTGGGCATGGGGAGGTGCCATAGTTGGGGGTTGAGGAATAGGGGATGATGGAGGAGTGGACCAGGGTGTCACAGAGGGAACGATCCCTACGGAATGCTGCCAGGGGTGGTGAGGGGAAGATGTGTTTGGTGGTGGCATCATGCTGGAGTTGGCGGAAATGGCGGAGGATGATCCTTTGAATGCGGATGCTGGTGGGGTGATAAGTGAGGACAAGGGGGACCCTATCATGTTTCTGGGAGGGAGAGGAAGGTGTGAGGGCGGATGCGTGGGAGATGGGCCGGACACGGTTGAGGGCCCTGTCAACCACCGTGGATGGAAAACCTCGGTTAAGGAAGAAGGAGGACATGTCAGAGGAACTGTTTTTGAAGGTTGCATCATCAGAACAGATGCGACGGAGGCGAAGGAACTGAGAGAATGGGATGGAGTCCTTACAGGAAGCAGGGTGTGAGGAGCTGAAGTCGAGGTAGCTGTGGGAGTCGGTAGGCTTGTAATGGATTTTGGTGGACAGTCTATCACCAGAAATTGAGACAGAGAGGTCAATGAAGGGAAGGGAAGTGTCAGTGATAGACCATGTGAAAATGATGGAGGGGTAGAAATTTTGTTTTAAAGAACACTGGAAAATTGATCCTGGTGAGGCAGGGAGAAGAGATCCTGTTAGTGCCAGGAGGAGCTCTGGACTTTAATTCAAGACTACATGGCTACGGACAGTGAGGTATAATGCATAAACATGATGTAGGGTTTGTGGTTGTGCTAAGAAGTTACGGGGAATAACTTGTCTGTAGTTTAGCGTATTAGCTGCTTACTAAGTAATGGTTGGTCAATGTTGATTTGAGTTGGTTTGTTACAATAAAAACCTTCAAACGTGACATCTAGTCATGTGATCATTTGCATAGGTTACTGGGAAATTAATATCTCTTTTGAAGATTGTCAGTCTCAGTGGGGATTGTAACAAATTTGGGGCTTGTCCAAAGTGCGATTCCAAAGGCTGTGAAACAAGTACACAGGAATTTGCCAGAGTTTAAACGATCAGGATTTCACACTTACTTTTGCTGCATTCAGCAAAAGGTTAACATAGCTATGTTTAATGCTCAAGTGTTTCTGGAGAAATATGGCCTATCTGTAATGCCTTGCATCAGTTAACAAGGGTTAATTTGAAGGTTGTGGCAGAGAAATCAGAAGTCAATTACAAAGTAGGTGTTAAAAAGATAGAGATTGTTAAAGCTCAACACCCGAACCTTGAAGAAGGAAAGAATGAGCCTGAAGGCACTCAGGTTGAGTTTGCTAGAACTCAGTTGCAAATGGAACAACTGGAATTGGAAAACAAAATGAAAAAACTTGAATCCCAAGAGAAAGAGAGAAGGAAAGAGGATTACAAAAATTGAATTAGAATTCCAAAGAGCACAATAAAAGGAAAATTTTGAATTCCAGGGAGTAAAAGAAGTGAGGAAATTGGATCTCCACGAAGAAAAGATTGGGCTATGCAAGCAGGTGTGGTTGGAAAACTTGACAGCTACTGAAATTTATCTCCTGGTTTTGATTTAGCAAGGAATGTTCAATTAGTGCTTAAATTCCATGAGGAAGGAGCTGAAATGTATTTTTTCTCATTTGAGAAAATTGCTAAAAAAACTGCAATGGATGAGAGAAAGTTGGACAATTTTATTGCAAAACATGTTTGTGGGGAAGGTGTCTTTCCGGCATAAAGTTTAGTGATAATGACACAAACAGCTGCTCTCAATGAGGGAAGCTTACAGACAAAAGTTTAGAAATTTAAGGAAGAAACAGAATTAGACGTTTGTGGAATTTGCCAGAAGAAATGAAATGGTATTTGGTAAGTGGTGCAGGACTATGAAGGTTGAACAATATTTAGAGAGGTGTTGCTAATGAAATAATTTAAATATAGTGACCCTTTGGGAATAATGTCCCACCTGGAAGACCGTAAAGTTTCTAAGCTAAGAGAAGCTGCTATAATGGCTGATGATTATGCAATGCCTCGCAAGCATGTAAGTAGCAGGAAGCTTTTGTTTTCAAACCCACACAGAAGCTGGAGGATTAGAGGTCATAATGAACAAGATTCTGGTTATTGTGAGGAAGATAGCAAAAAGGAAAAGACATGCACTCCATAGAGTGGTTAAAAAAAAGACATTATAGAGAAAAAGTATGATTCAAGGGGACTGTCGTGTTATTTTTGTTGAAACAGAGGGCATGTGAAGGAAGACTGTTGGAAATTATAAGGTAAACCTGTAACATTTGTAGGACTGCATTGCATCTCTTCAAAAGTGCTGTACCAATAGGTGGAACTTGTGAGAAACTAATAACTTTGAATGTACTTACAATTGGATTAGATCAGAGCATAAAAAATTACAGACGTTTTGTTTTTAAGGGTGCAGTTGCCCCATTTTTGTCCGGTGAATCAGGCAACCAAATTAACGTTCTTAGAGACATGGGGTCAGCTCAATTGCTATTGTTGGTAAGCGATAGGAATTTACTCCAGAAAATTTACTAGATAAGAATGTATTGATGCAAAGTATTAATGGAGGTTGTTTACTCACTCCAATGTATAATGTTAATTCCATATGTGGTTTAATTTCTAGTATTGTAATTCTGGGGGTTTGCCTAAGTTACCTATTAAAGGTGTCAATTTTCTATTGGAAATGACCTAGCTGGGAATAAGGTGTTGCCATCTCCAGTGATTTCAGAAAAGCCCAGTGAAGCTGTTAAAACTGCAATTATACAAGAGAAATCAAATGACATTCATAATTTTCTGTAATCCTGTTGTAAAAAATACAAATTCAACTAAAGTTGTGTCCAAAGAGTCAAAAACTTAGACTGCTAATGTTAAAAGAATATTAGAAAATCAGACTGACAAAGCATTAGTAGCAGTTGGACATGAAATAAAGCAATCTGAATTAAACATGCAGAGAAAAAATGAGCAAGGTGTGGCAAAGCAGACAGCAACAGTTCTCAAAGTTAATGATGAAACAAAGGATAGCAGTACTTCAAAACAGATGGCTCCATTGCAACCAATGCTGATATCATCGAGCTGTGAGAAAGGATACATGTTCTTGAACATAAATTTAAACCTCAGAATGATGAAGCTATCACTCTTGCTAGAAACAAATTAGATAAAGATGGGAAAATAAAAAGCAAAAATAAAAATTCATGAATTGACTAGAGAGGTGAGAAAGGAGTATCAAGTTCTTTTTGTTTGATCACTGACATAACCTTAACAAAGTTCTTAAAGCAGTTAAAGAGGATTTTACTTGATAAAAGAGCAAACTGGTTGCATGAAAAGAGGTGTTAAAACTGTATCTCCTGGAAAACTACACTGAACATTCAGATCACGGAAATTAACTTAAAGATAAAAGTAATCCTGCATTTCAGGGGTATTGTCACTGGGCTAGTAATCCAGAGATCTGGGGTAATGCTCTGGGGACCTGTGTTTGAATCCCACCACGGCAGATGGTGGAATTTGAATTTTAAAAAAATCTGGAATTAAAAGTCTAACGATGACCATGAAACGATTGTCAATTGTTGTAAAAACCCATCTGGTTCACTAATGTCCTTTGGGGAAGAAAATCTGTTGCCCTTACCTGGTCTGGTCTAAATGTGATTCCAGACCCACAGCAATGTGGTTGACTCTTAAGTGCCCTCTGAAATGGCCTAGCAAGCCTCTCAGTTGTACTAAACCGTGATAAAGCCTCAAAAAAGGAATGAAACTGGATAGACCACCTGGCATTGACCTAGGCACCGGAAACAACAATGACAAACTCAGCCCTCTCACCCCTGCAAAGTCGTCCTTACTAACATATGGGGGCTAGTGCCAAAATTGGAGAGCTGTCTCAAGCAAAAGCCTGACATAGCCATCCTCACAGAATCATATCTTACAGATATTGTCCCAGACACCACCATCACTATCCCTGGGTATGTCCTGTCCCACTGGCAACACAGGCCCAGCAGAGGTGGCAGCACGGTGGTATACAGTCTGGAGGGAATTGCCCTGGGAGTCCTCAACATTGACTCCTGACCCCATGAAGTCTCATGGCATCAGGTCAAACATGGGCAAGGAAACCTCCTGCTGATTACCACGTACCACTCTCCCTCAGCTGATGAATTAGTGCTCCCCCATGTTGAGCACCACTTGGAGAAAACGCTGAGAGTGGCAAGTGTACTCAGATTGGGGGACTTCAATGTCCATCACCAATAGTGGCTCGGTAGTACCACTACTGACCGAGCTGGCCTAGTCCTAAAGGACATAGCTGCTAGACTGGATCTGCCGCAGGTGGTGAGGGAACCAACATGAGGGAAAAACATACACGACCTCTTCCTAATCAATCTGCCTGCTGCAGATGCATCTGTCCATGACAGTATCGTTAGGATGGTCGTTGTGGAGAAGAAGTGCCTCCTTCACATTGAGGATATCCTCCATTGTGTTGTGTGGCACTACAACTATGTTAAATGGAATAGATTTAAAGCATATATAGCAACTCAAGACTGGGCATCCATGAGGTGCTGTGGGCCATCAGCAGCAGCAGAATTGTACTCGGACACAATTTGTAACTTCATGGCCCGGCATATGCCCCACTCTACCATTACCATCAAGCTAGGGGATCAACCCTGGTTCAATGAAGAGTGCAGGAGGGCATGCCAGGAGCAGCATGAGGCATAACTAAAACTGAGGTGTCAACCTGATGAAATTATAACATAGGATTACTTGCGTGCCAAGCAGCATAAGCAGCAAGTGATAGGGCTAAGTGATCACACAACCAATGGATCAGATCTAAGCTCTGCAGTCCTGCCACATTCTGTCATGAATGGTGATGGGCAATTAAACAACTTACTAGAGGAACAGGCTCCACAAATATCCCCATTCTCAATAATGGGGGAGCCCAGCACATAAGTGCAAAAGGTAATCCTGGAGCATTTGCTAAAATCTTCAGCCAGAATTGCCAAGTGGATGATCCATCTCAGCCTCCTCTGGAGGACCCAGCATCACAGATGTCAGTCTCCAGCCAATTCAATTCGCTCCATGTGATATCAAGAAATGACTGAATAGTGCAAAGGCAATGCGCCCTGACAATACTCTGGCAATAGTTCTGAAGACCTGTGCTTCAGAACTTGCCATGCCCTGAGCCAAGCTGTTCCAGTACAGCTACAACACTGGCATTTACCCTATAGAAAGGGTCATCATCAGTGCTGTGAAGCAGCACTTGCTTAGCAATAATCTGCTCACTGATGGCCAGTTTGGGTTCTGCCAGGGCCATTCAGCTCCTGACCTCATTACAGCCTTGGTTCAAGCATTGCTAAAACAGCTGAACTCCAGAGGTGAGGTGAGAGTGACTACCCTTGACATCAAGACCGTAACTTGACTAAGTGCAGCATCAAGGTGCCCTAACACATTTGGAGTCAATGGGAATCAGGGGAAAAACTCTCCACTGGTTGGAATCATACCTAGCACAAAGGATGATAGTGTGGCTGTTGGAGGTCAGTCATCTCAGCTCCAGGGCATCATTGCAGGAGTTCCTCACGGTAGAATCCTCAGCCCAACCATCCACAGCTGCTTCATCAATGACCTTCCTTCCATCATAAGGTCAGAAGTGGGGAAGTTCGCTGATGATTGCACAATGTTCAGCACTGTTCACGTCTCCTCAGATACTGAAGCAGTCCATGTCCAAATGCAGTAAGACCTGGACACCATCTGGGCTTGGGCTGACAAGTGGCAAGTAAAATTCACATTCACGTTGCCAGGCAATGTCCATCTCCAACAAGAGAGAATCTAACCATCGCTCCTTGGATGTTCAACTGTATTATCAGTGAATCCCCCAATATCAACTGAGGTTACAATTGACCAGAAACTGAATTGGACTAGCCATATAAATACTGTAGTTACAAGAACAGGTCAGAGGCTGGGAATTCTGCAGCGAGTGACTCATCTCCTCACTCCCCAAAGCCTGGCCACCATCTATAAGGCACATGTCAGGAGTGTGATGGAATGCTCTCCACCTGCCTGGTTAAGTGCAACTCCCATAACACTCAAGAAGCTTGACACCATCCAGGACAAAGCAGCCTGCTTGATTGGCACCACATCCACAACACTCACTTCCTCCACCACCAACGCACAATGGCAGAAGTGTGTACCATCTACACGATGCACTGCAGGAATTCACCAAGGATCCTTAGACAGCACCTTCCAAACCCACGGTCAGTACCATCCAGAAGGACAAGGGCAGCAGGTAGATGAGAACACCACCACCTGGAAGTTCCCCTCCAAGTCACTCAGCATCCTGAGTTGGAAATATATCGCCGTTTCTTCACTGTTGCTGGGTCAAAATCCTGGAACTCCCTTCCTAACAGCACTGTGGGTGCGATTCAAGAAGGCAGCTCAACACACCTTCCCAAGGGCAACTAGGAATGGGCAATAAATGCTGAACTAGTCAGCGAAGCCCACATCTCGTGAATAAATTTTTAAAAATTTTAACAGGATGAGGATGATTCCAATGTGTGGTTGTTTGAGATTTTTCTTTATATTAAAAAAACCTGCTCACATGGGAGAGAATGGAGATCAGGGCCAGAATTTTTCCCTCGCTGGGCGGGCTTGGCAGGAGTGGATGGTGGCAGTCAGGAAGCCGACCACTGCCCACAATTGGCTCCGCACCGCAATTTTATGCGGGTGGGCCAATTAAGGCCCGCCCAGCGTAAGACGCGATAGTGGCAACATTGAGAAGGGGCGGAAGCTCAATGTCTGCCGGGTCCAATGGCGAGTGTTGGCATGAGTTCCTAGGGTAGTGACCTCGGTCCAACCATTTTCAGCTGCTCCATCAATGACCTTCCTTCCATCAGAAGTGGGGACGTTCGCTGATGACTGCACAATTTTCAGCACCATTCGCAATTCCTCAGATTCTGAAGCAGTCCATGCCCAAATGCAATGAGACCTGGACAATATCTAGGCTGGGGCTGATAAATGGCAAGTAACATTTGTGCCACACAAGTGCCAGACGATGACCATCTCCAACAAGAGAGAATCTAACCATCTCTCCTTGACATTCAATGACATTACCATAATTGAATTCCCCACTATCAAAATCCTAGGGGTTACCATTGACCAGAAACTGAACTGACTAGCCATAACAATACTGTGGCTACAAGAGCAAGTTGGAGGCTAGGAATCCTATGGTAAGTAACTTACCTCCTGACTCCCCAAAGCCTGCCCACTATCTACAAGGCATAGGTCAGGAATGTGATGGAATACTCTCCATTTGCCTGGATGAGCGCAACTCCAAGAACACTCAAGAAGCTTGACACCATCCAGGGCAGAGCAGTCCACTAGATTAGTGCGACATCCACAAACTTTCATTCCCTCCACCACCGATGCACAGTAGCAGCAGTGTGTACCTTCCACAAGATGCACTGCAGGAATTCACCAAGGCTCCTTATTCAGCACATTCCAAACCCACGACCACTACCATCTAGAAGGACAAGGGTAGCATATAGAAGGGAACACCATCACCTGGACGTTCCCCTCCAAGCCACTCATCATCCTGACTTGGAAATATATCACCGTTCCTTCGCTAGGTCAAAATCCTGGAACTCTCTCCCTAATAGCACTATGGGTGTACCTACACCATGTGGACTGCAGCGGCCCAAGAAGGTGGCTCACCAACATCTTCTCAAGGGCAATCAGGGATGGACAGTAAATGCTGGCTTAGCCAGTGATGTCCACATCCCATGAATAAATAAAAGAAATACGAACAATAAAGAGGCACTAGACTGGATACAGAAGCGATTTACCAGAATTGTGAGGTTACACATATTAGAAAAGGGTGAACTGGCTGTGCCTCTTGTAGAGAGAAGGCTGAAGAGGTGACCTTGTTGAGGTCTTTAAAATATGATCTGTTTTGATAGAGTGGACACTGACAGCTGAATTTCACTTGGCTCCAAGTGGTGGGAATGGAGGTGGGGGAGGACAATAAAATAGCAGGGAGCTATATCAGGACAGCTCCTCCCCGAAGTCTTGCCACCAGGGAAGTTTCCAAGCAGTAGACTGTGAGGCAGATTGGTTGCCCAAGCCAAGAAGGCCAGCAGCCTATTTGAAGGCCCTATTAAGGGCCATTTTATGGAGGCACTGGCATTTTGTCCATGATGGGGCCAGTCCTCGCAGTGTGTGGAGGCTGCCAGCTTAATGGAGGTAGCCTCCCTGTGGTGGAGCCAGAGGGACTTTCTTCCAACCCTTGGCCCCCTGATCTTTTATTTTTAAACTACTGTCCAAACTCCTGAGTTCACGACCTGCCTCAGCAGCGACCACCTCTCCTGATGGAGCTGCCAGCCCTGGGATTAGGCATGCAGAATGGTGTCTGCCTGCCATCCTTAATCAAATACTTACCTTTTTGTGCCTCTTCTGGCAGTGATTCACATCCTCACTGAGCTGACCTGACAAGAAATTCATTACTACCTCATATTCAGGCTACCTAGTAAAAATTGCAGTTGGGTCCTGCTACTCTATGCTCTCAAAAAGTCAGAGGAGACTCAATTTAATTTTCTACTGTACTCCAAAGTGGAACATCTATCTGAGCTAACCATCATTTACTCTGGTGAGTATAAGGATGGAATTAGGTCAACTCGTCACATGTAAGAGGAGAATGATAAAAGTGTCCCAACAGTGAACTCAAGATTGTTTGAAGATCATTTCCCATTCCGACTCAGTTTTATCATTTCATTTCTGAGCCAATGTTGACTTCTCTCTTTTTTAGATGAGGACTCTGTTTTGCAGGATCATATTATGATATTGAAGGAAGCCATTCCAACTAATAACTCCTTGCAATCTAGCAATAGTCCAGGCTCAGAAGACTACCCATAAATAGATAGCTCTTTCCTGAATTAGTTCCCTTTTCTATAATGTATGTTCCTGTATATTAATTGACCACTGATTTACTTCTCCTTTTATTGAAAATTAAAATATCTTTGAACCATGCCTCCTATCAACCAATATCATTAATAAGTCACAGATATAAAATTGAATCTGGTTGACAATATGGTTGTCTATAAGTAGTCTCATGTATGGGAGGCACTTATTGAACTATGTCCAGCATCTCCTCAATGCAATTCATTAATCAAGTTCCTCAGATAAATGCAGCTTGGCTCTCTCTTTAAATATTGAGAAAAGGAACAATTGAGTGAAATAGGTTTTAAGTCTGAGATCTTCTTGCTTCTGACTTAAATTTTGTTGCAGTGCCTCTGATTATACACTCTGAAATCTTTATAATTTAACCCATTACTGAAGCTTTATTTTACTGGAACTCAAAGAATGTTTATAAAGGGCTAATTCTTGTGGTGTTCAGTTTAGCCCTCTTCCTTTTTTTGTATAGTTCTCTGCAGACCCTTTTGGCTCCAAACGTCAAATCTGTCTTGTGTCTTACCTAAGGAAAAGTACTTACCTTAAGGTGAACCTGAAGGTTCAGTAGATTGATTCCTGGGACGACAGGGTTGCACTTAGAACAAAAATTGAGTAGAGTGGGCCTACATTCCCTGGGGTTTAGAAGAATGAATGGTGATCTCATTGAAGCATAAAATTCTTAGAGGGATTGACAGAGTAGATGCTGGAAGGCAATTTTTGCTGATTGGAGAGTATAAAACCAGGGGCCAGAGTCTTAGGGTGGAATTTTCCATGCCTGTTGGTGTCAGGCGCCATGGTGGACATAAGCGGACAATGTGGAGGGTAAGCCAAAAATCAGTTTCATGATGTCGCGAAGCCAGTTTGTGATCGTCCACTCCTCTCGTCAATGGCAGGCCACCTTTCCCACTGCTGGACATCAGGAACTTCACTTTAATACATCTGCATCTCATTATAAGCCCCTGCTCACCAGAATCAACCCCCGTCCCCCAACTCAGGATCATCTGTGATTGGATGCCAACATGTTTCACAACTGAACATAAATGACGTGCACCTGGCGAGCTGCATTTCACTCGGGACTTTGAGCTTTGTTTGTCTACCTTGCTGCAGGCTGCACTCATGGTCATCAGCACCAGGCTTCACAGGCAGCACCACATCACTTTTAGGGGTCTCACAGGCAGGTCTTTACTTATGAGATCAGCTGCGAGGCAAGGGTGGCTTTTCAACGGCTGCAGGGCTAGTGTTTACTTGGGGAAAGGGGAGAAGTGGCCTCAGGCAAGGGAAGAGGCCGCAGGGTGAGGGCTGTACTGGGGAAAGTGGGTATCCCAGGGTGTGTGTGTGTGGGAGGCGGGGGGGCACAGGGGGGGTGGCGGCGCATGTTGATCTGTGCAAGTGACCTCAAGAGGGTGAAGGCTGAGGAGGCAGTCTCCAGAGGAGATGAGGCCAGATGGAGATGTTAGGGTATGTGTGAGAATGGGTGGTGAGGTCCCTTGAGCTGACAGTGAATGAGATGCCAGTGAATGTGTGATGGGCTCGAGTGTGCGAGTTTAAAGTGATGAGATGGTTGCCTTACCCTGGTGGCACGGATGAGATCATTCATCCTTTTTCTGCACTGGATGGCCAACCTCTTCTGTGCGGTGTTGGCATTGATCACCGCTGCCACTGCCTCCCAAGCTGGAGTGGTGACACTGATGGGCCTCCCCCAACCAGAGTGCAGGTAGAGGACATTGCGGTGAGCTCCAATGATGTCCATAAGGCACCCCAGAAATGTGTCATTGAATCGGAGGGCTGCAGTCTTCTTGCCTTTAGGATCCATGTCTTCTGTGCAGTAGTCCTAGGCTGGAAGCAATGAGAGGCGTGTGTGCAGTGTCACTTTAAAAATAGCGCCTGATATGAGGAAGCGGCGAGGCAGGCGTATCAGCGAAACAGTGTGTTCCCGGGAATGCATAATTAATAAGGTGGGATTCGGATGATAGGTTGTGAAAACTCACCATTGCGGCCAGCGGGTAAACCGTCCTTTTTCCCGCCCGCTACCACACGATGCAAATCTGGGAATTCTGCCCTTAGAATAAAGGCTCAGTCATTTAGGCCTGAGATGAGGAGAAACTTCTTGAAAGGGTGAGGGCTTACCCTGGTACCCTAAGTGGTTCGAGAGTCGGATGTCTTGTTCAAATGAGTGATCACTATTACAAGCATGCAAGGAGAAGCCCCACACTCACGAGTGATGGTAGGGTTCTACAGTACAATGTTTAAGCAGTTAATTTATACTGTTGCAAAAAGTTCACTTGGCCAGCTGCCTCGTCTTTAATTGAATCTTTTCAGCTGACTCTGTATCTTTCCCTTATCTTGTCTTTTCTTAATCATGTCTTCTTGTAAGACTCCCTATCATTCTTCCTTCCACTTGATCATGTCTCCTCATATGACTCTCTGCCTCAGAGACATTATACAAGGTTTAGCAATTTTCAATTTTAAGTCAAGTATCTCATGATTCCCATATGCCATACGTCCATCCGCCATTACACTTCTTCACTCAAAGGGTTGTGAATCTTTGCAATTCTCTACCCCAGAGAGCTGTGGATGCTTAGTTGTCAAATATATTCAAGTTTGAGATCACTAGATTCTTAGACACTGAAGAATTTAAGCGTTGCGGGTACAGGGTGGGAAAGTGGGGTTGATTTAAAGCTTCAGCCATGATCTTATTGAATAGTGGAACAGGCTCAAGGGGTCTTATAGTCTACTCCTGCTCCTAGTTCTTTTATTTTTACCGCTAGGCTATGAATAAAACAAGCACCAGAGGATTCATGGTCAAGTAAACAAAAATTATTTTATAAAAGCAAAATACTGCGGATGCTGGAAACCTGAAACAAAAACAGAAACTGCTGGAAAAAGAGAAGAACCTGAAGAAGAGTCATACGGACTTGAAATATTAACTGTTTCTCTCTCACAGATGCTGTCAGGTCTGCTGAGTTTTGTCACCGTTTTTTGTTTTTGTTTGAAATAATTTCATGTTTATTTTAAAAACACAAGGGGCTGAATCTTCCAGTCGGCGTGCGGGGACGGGCCCGACATGCGGACATGTAAAATGACGGGCGATGATGTAGGGTGTGCATCCCAACATCATCGCACACCATTACGATATTTCATTTGGCGGGCGCATGCCACAGTCAACTGCACGCCTGCTGAAATGTCGAAAGTAATTAAATTAGTTAGAACACTGCCGGCTCAACCTTAAGGTTAGCGGGCAGCCGAAAAGCCCAAGCGGCCTTTACGTTTTTCAGGAAGTCTCATCCACAGGTGGGATGAGATTTCCTGGAGCTTTTATAAAATCAATAAATTAATTCTCCCACCTTCACAAACATGTCCCAACTCATGTGACACTGTCATGAGGGGACATGTTTAAATCAATTTTTACATCATTTATTAAATAGTTTTATTCTTTATTCCATCTCCTCAAGGCAGCTCCATGCCTCAGGAAGATTGCTGCGCTCTTTCGTGTGCATGCGCAAAAGGGCACAGGCCCTAACTCCCCTTCCTCCCCCCACCTGCACAGGTAGCACTGAGCGCTACCAGCCACACATAACGCTGGGTGGGCCTTAATTAGCTTGTCTGCGTAAAATGCCATCACGCAGCCGATCGCAGGTGGCAATCGGCTCTGCGCCCATGCCCCCGCCAGTTCCTGCCCAGCCCGCCCGCCATAGGAAAAATCCAGGCCAGGAGATAGTTTGGATGGTATATGTAAAAAAAAAAAATGTTTTAAACAGAAAACTTTTTTAAAAATCCAGCATAACTTCTGCAATTATTCTGTTAAAAACATTGATTATCAAAAATTAGCAACTTGGTCAGAGAAGTTAATTGCAATTAATTGACGACCTGAGTTTCCATGATTCCTGCAAAACATATTCTGCGTGTACTTTTCCTGATAATATGTAATATGTTGATAACCTTACATTAGAACTTGCAAAGAATGAAGCAAAGTTCAGGTTTGCCGTCTAAGTGTAGACATGATGGCCAGGATTTCTCTGGCTCCTGGGAGGCGGGCTGGGTGGTGGGGGGTGTTGGTAAACTCATGGGGAGTTGTATTGGATCAGCTCCCTGATGCTGTCCTACCAGCAGAGCTTATCTCCGACAGCAGGACTGGAAGTGGAGATAGCAGGAAAGAGTTCCAGACTACTCGCACCCCTTGTCCTCAAGTTCCCCACCAGCAGACAAGATTCTCTCCATATATCCTTTCAATTCTTTTCAAAATCCTAAAAACCTCAATAAAATCATCCCCTCACCTTCTATGTTCTAAGGAATATTAGTTTATGCAACCTGTCCTCATAATCTAATCTTTAGAGTTCTGGTAACATTCTGATGAATCTGCATTGTACTTCTGCCAGTATTGGTGTATCCTTTCTACGATGCAGTATCCAGAACTGCTTCAGATGTAGTCTAATTGGGTGGAATTTTCCAATCTCACTGGCATCAGGCATCATGGCATGTGTGAGCGGACAATAAGGCGGGAGGTCCAAAAATCAGTTTCATGACATCCTGAAACCAATTTGCAATCATCTGCTCTGCCGATCGATGGTGGGCCATGTTTCCCACTGCCTTACATCAGGAACCTCATTGTAGTACATCTGCACATCATTAAGGCCTGAATCTTCTGGTCGGCTTGTGGGGGCGGGCCCCGCTAGCCGATGTGTAAAATGATGCGCGGTGATGTCAGGTATGCGTCCTGATGTCACCACGTGTCATTCCGATCTTCAGTTCGGCGGGCTTGCAGTCGAATCCGCTGCGTGCCTGCTGAACTGTCAAAGGTTAAATACCAATTGAAATGGTCAACAGTGCTGCCCGTCCAACCTTAAGGTTGGCGGACAGGCGAAGAGCCCAGGTGGTCTTCGAATTTTTCATGGAACCTCATCCATGGGAGGGATGAGGTTTTTAAGAAAGGTTTATAAGTTTAATAAAAATTTTTATTAAAATTCAATGTCATGTCCCAGCTCATGTGGCACTGTCACATGAGAGGACACATCTGAATAATTTTTAAAAATGTTTTTATCAAATTTTCCAAATTAAAGTAATCTCCCTGAGGCACAGAGCTGCCTCAGGGAGATTTCTGCGCTCTTTTGCACTGAGCGCTTCTGGGTGTGCGTCACACTGGGCAGGCCTTATTTGGCCTACTCACATAAAATGGTAGTGTGCAGCTGATCGTGGGCTGCAGTCTTCTTGCCTTTCTGGGCAATATTTTGTGTGAAGCAGCCCTGGGCACGAAGCACTGAGGGGTGTGCGTGTGGCTGCACTTTAAATATGGCACAAGGCGTGAGGAATCAGCGAGGTGACGGTGTGGTGGATGAATTGGAGACCATCTGCCAGTGAAACAGCGTGTTTCCCAGGAATGTATGATTAATGAGGCGGGACTGGGATGATATAACGTGCAAAGCCACCATTATAGCCAGTGGGTAAAACATCCTTTTTCCAGCCTGCTACTGCACTTAGTGCAAATCTGGGATGATTCCGCCCTTTGTATAATTATAGAAAATTTCCTCTCCTTTAAATATTTGAGCCCTCGGTTTATAATGGCTAACATTCTATTATCATTTTGATTATATTTTGTACCAGATTGATGGTGGAAGATGTGAGCCTGGCCAGGACTAAATATCACTTCTTCTTACACCAGAAGCAATTTCAGGACCATAGGCATTCGCTAGTGGCCATGAGGTTAGTTAATGTCCATGAAATTAGCACCAATACACAAAATTGTTACACCTTAATGCACACTTAGTAAGTGGGGTGGCTATAACAGACACCTGAATTATTGAATCGGGGCTTAAACTTTGCAGTTATGTCACTCAACATGCATATCAAAAATCAATGCACACCCATTGATTTCAGTGTAAACACACTTTTCAGACTTGGGTTGATGAAAGATGAGTTTTCCTAGTAACATACCCAGAAGATTACCTCTTGGCACCTTTTCTGATCTATGTGGCTCAGATCTAATTTGACTGCATTTGCCCAGTGAACTGGTGAGGAGTCATTAATCAAACATCTCTGCGGCAACATGGATGGAATAGCATTGACCTCTACGTAAGTTTCAACATAAAGCTGACACAGATTTAATTAACTTAAGCAGATATATTAACAGTTAGTGTGACTTAATCAGGACTGATGGCATACCCTGGTTTCAGAGAAAGCCTGCAGGTAGGCTAATGATACTTTTGAGGTTACAAGGGCCAGAGAGAAAAAATTCAAAACAATCATATTGTGAAAAATGACAATAGCTCTCAGCTTAAAAATGAACACCAGAAAAAGTATTTGCAATTAAACCGTGCAAAAAAAAGCAAAAGATTAAGTAAAATACAGATATGCATTTACCGAGAGTACAATTTCCTTGTAACAATGAAAAACTACTGACTAATCACAATGTTACTGGATTGATAATAGCTGAGTTGGCCTTGCAGAGAGCTGGCACAGACATGAAGGGCCGAAGGTGGTCTTCCTGTGCTGTAACCATTCTGTGATTCTGTAATTCTAGTAGCTTTTCAACCAGGTAATCAGCCATTCAACTGATATAAACGCCATAAATTTTCGCTTGGGTCGTTCACTTTCAACTCTGTGCTTTCTAGATCTATTCCAGGATTTAAATACATTGGGTGGAATCATCCCAGATTTGCACTAAGTGCAGTAGCAGGCGGGTAAAACGACATTTTACCCGCTGAACGTAATGGCGGCTTTTCGCTCCTTATTGCAGCAAACCAGCCGCATTAATTATGCATTCCCAGGAACAACGCAATTTCTATGGCCGGCAGGCTCTCATTCGCCCGTCATGTCATCACCTCACCGCTTCTTCACGCCATATTTAAAGTCCAGCCACGTGCAAACCTTTCAGTGCTTCCAGCTCACGATTGCTGCAAGGAAGACATAGCCCTGAAAAGGAAAAAGATTGCAGCCCCCAGGTTCAATAGCACGCCCTTCAAGTGCCTTTTGGACACAGTGGAGGCCTGCCATGATGTCCTCTACCCCGCTCTAGCCGAAGGATAGGCAGCAACCTCACTAATCCGGCTTGGGAGGTGGTGGCAGCGGTGGTCAACCCCAACGCCCTTCAGAAGAGGACAGCCACCCAGTGCTGCAAGAGGATGAGGTAATTCACTCTTCTCATCACTCTCAACTCACACACTCACAAACCCATCACAAATCCACAGGGCCCTCACTCACTGCCAGTGCAAGGGACATCACCATTCACTCTCTCACACTCACTGTCAATATCCTCATCCCATCCATGGGACCACTCACCACCCTCACAGACCAGGCATACCAGACATCTGGTCTGGCAGGTGCCCTGATTACACTCTCTCCACCTCTATTATGTCGGACAAGCTGGCACACAACAAGAGGGAGAGGTCGTGGACTGGTGGAAGAATGCCTGAAATCAAGGTCCTTGCATAATTTGAAAACAAAGCCATCCAGTTGGCTGGTGACAATCTGGACCAGTCCTGTGCTGACGGTGAGGTCAGCGCTGCTCTACCAAGTGAGGATCCAGCAGTGCGATATCCATCAGACAACAATACAGTAAGTGATATGTCCTGTTTCACAGGCCACTGCCATGCACTAATTATACCTCCTTGCCTTCATAGGCACAGCTGCCAAACAGCTGATGGAGTCCACGACCCAGGGCCTCCAACCAAGTCACAGAGAAACCTCTGAAGAGGAATCTGAAGGCACCATCATTGAAGACCCATCACAGTGCTCACCAGCTTACATACCCTCCACCAGCACAGAGATACACATCTCGATGGGACCTAGCTTTAGAGTAGCCACGGGATCACAATCTGGTGAACATATGGCACTGTCTGATCTACAGCAGGTGGTGCCAGGTCTCTGGCACTTGGAGGACTGTTGGTGGCCAGAAATCTGCTGAGTCTGAGTCAGATCACGAGCCTCTGGAGTCAGTCATGTCACAGTTGCTGTAGCTGCAAAGGCAAGCTCAGGAACATCAGGAAGGGAAGTCCGCTGCACTCCTCAGATTGCTAGGTTTGATGG
This sequence comes from Carcharodon carcharias, assembly GCF_017639515.1. Taxonomy (NCBI): domain Eukaryota; kingdom Metazoa; phylum Chordata; class Chondrichthyes; order Lamniformes; family Lamnidae; genus Carcharodon; species Carcharodon carcharias. The sequence goes on from NC_054473.1 coordinate 81,531,110, forward strand.
AGGAGTCCGCCCTTCTTCAGGCTGAGGTGATAGCACCAATATGCCAATGCACCAAGGTCAACACTGCTAGGATAGCGGCCGCCATGGAGACCTTGGATGTCTCTCCTGCACTGCTGCATGGGCTGAACTCCATCACTGATGCCATAGTTGGCCTCCAACAGTGTGTACATGAGAGAGGTGTGGGGCAGCTCAATCTCACTCCAACTTCCCCTTCTCTTCAAGAAGTTAGCCAGGGAACATTGGGCACCCATTGGGAGGAGGACAAGTAGGTGCACAACCCAAGGCCATCCACCCAGATGACTCCAGGAATGTCCAGTCATCTGAATCCCCTCTTTTTGTGACCCAAGCAGCGAAAGCTCCATAGCCTGAGGCAGGTGCCACCGACACAGAGCAGGACCCTGAAAACAGGCTGGGGCACTCAGGTCTTGGGCCCCCCCAGAGGACGCATGCCAGAGTCATCACAGACAGGGCGTTGCAGTCAATAGGGTGCCTCAACATCCGCTGTGGATGTCGGGCGAGCAGCAAGACAAAGTGGCAGGGCTAGGAAGGTTAAGAAGATGTAGTAGCATAGCATGGGCACAGGTATCAATCACTTGTACATACTGTTCACTTTTGTAAATAAACTCCCAAGAATGTCTCCTTGCCTATGGCTCCTTGTTTTGATGAGCAGTGTTCATGGCACTCAAATGTGAAACCTTCTCCCTGCACAAGATAAAGGCAGGTGTCTCAGTCCAGGGCCTCTTCCCTGTGCTTTGTGCAGCCTTCAGACCAAAGTGATTGTCTTGCCTCACACTCACTGGGCACATTAATGATGCCTGCACCTCAATGGTGCTTGTCATTTCTGCCAGAATGTTGTGGGCAGGCAACACAGAGTTTTCTCATTCTATCTGTGTGCTCTCAGCACCTTAAGGTGGGTCTGGTCCCCATCTCTTCAACATCCGTGACCAGTGAAGCTGTGATCCTGAAGGGGTCAGGTGCTGAAGGCGGACAAAGGATCATAGTTGTGTCTCTATGATATGACCCTGATCACAGAGCGCAAGTGAGCTGCCCTTGGTATACAGGTGTCAGACATTTTCAGAGGCAATGTGAAGATCTATGGAGAGTCCTCACTGCATGTCATCACCATCCTCCTGCCATCGAGCGATTATGAAGGCCTCCACTGCATCTCCATGACAGGAGCATCATCACAGAGTGTATGTGTGCTGCCATCAGCCAGACTGGAGTCAAACATTCACAGATGCAATGTGACGACCTAATGCTTTCTCCTCCCTGCATGTTGTTATCTTCTGCCACAAATCTTGGAGCTATGAGGGCCTCCCAAATGTGCCTGCCCTGTCTGGCTAGTGTGATGGCCTCATCGCCTTCATCATCGCCTTCGAGGACCTCCTCACCCTCATCACCATCGACACCCTCCTCATCGAAACTCTCCTCATCGAAGGAGACCCTCAGTTCCTCCATCTCCTCCTCAGCCAGCTCCTCTCCCTATTGCAGCGCCAGGTTGCAAAGGGTGAAGCAGGTGACGAGGATGCGTGACACCCTCTGTGGGCTATATTACAAGGCTCCACCAGACCGGTCCAGGCACCAGAACTTTATTTTCAGCATCCTGATGGACTGTTCCACCAAGTTGCGAGTTGCTGCATGAGCCTCGTTATTCCATTGCTCTGCTGCAGTCTGAGGCCGCCAGATGGGTGTCATCAGCTACGGCCTCTGAGGGTGGCCCTTGTCCCCGAGGAGCTATCCCTGCGGCTTCTGTGGATCCTGGAAGACATCAGTGATCTATGACCAACTACGAATGTAGGAGTCATGCATACTTCCTGTAAACCGTGTGCAGACCTGCTGGATGCTTTTGTGGTGGTTGCACACCAGTTGCACTTTCAGTGAATGGAATCTCTTGCGGTTGACGTAGTTGATTGCTTGTTGTGATCTGAGCACCACATGAGTGCAGTCAATGGAACCCTGCACCTGTGGGAAACCTGAGATCTGGGCAAATCCGATTGCCTATGCACCCTGGCTCTCCTGGTCCCGGGCGAAATGCACAAAGTTGTATGCCCTTGCGAAGATGGCATCTGTAACCGCATGAATGCATTTGTGGATGGAGGCTTGTGATATCCCACAGAGGTCACCTGTGAAGCCCTGAAAGGAGCCCCTGGCATAGAAATTGAGCACCGCGGTCACTTTCATGGCTGTTGGCAGCGGATACCCTCCATGTCCACATGGCATCAAACTCTGCAGCAGCTGGCATATGTGACCGACCAGTTCCCTAGGCATGCACAGTCTTTGGCAATACTGGTTCTCGGTCATCTGCAGGAATGAAAGGCACCATATATAGATCCTGGGCCAGCTAGGTGCTGACCAGCAATGGCTTGCTGTGGCTCTTTGGTGGTGTATGTGGGATCCCTAGCCCCCCCCTTCTTCCTGAGGGTGCTGCTCCTCTCTCTGCATAGCAGAGTTGGCCTCTTCTCTGTCATCTTCACTCTCTGTACACAGTGATGCATACAACTACTTCACCAGCCTCCATACTCCTGATGTTGTCCTCCTGCAGGATGAAAGCAAGAGACACGCGGGTTAGCATGAGTGTACTAAGAACACTCTTGGTTAAGTCTGAAGGCCCCTTAATGCATCCCGGGGAGTGCTGGCCACCACTTGGATGTCCAGAGATCAGTGCGCTGCATGGCTGCCCGAAACCCCATCCACCTCCGCCCACTCCACCTGGCCGATTGGCAGCAGCTTTACCCATTGGACTGCATGCTGTGCTCTCAGCTCAGGCACAGGCATTCTCCTAACCCACACTGCAAGGCTGCACTCTTAGTTTGAAGCACGGGGGAGACTGGTCCAAGCCAGGCTGATGACATTGGAACAGGCATCCCTTGTGTGCATTCCACAATGTTACTGTGCACTCTGTCTTTCTCTCCACAGATGCTGTCAGACCTGCTGAGTTTTTCCAGCAATTTTTGTTTTTGTTTCAGATTTCCAGCATCCACAGTATTTTGTTTTTGCCTACATTACAATTGTAACACACTTCAAAAGTATTTCATTGGTTGTGAAACTTTGCATCCTGAGGTTGTGAAAGCTGTTGTAGAAATGCAACTTCTTTCTTTATTTCAATCACTAGCATTTGCAAATACCATGGCAAATACATCTCCTCATAATACAAATGGATTTTTAAATCACACAATGAGATATGTTATTGAGAACATATAAGAATATAAAATGTATAGTTTTAGAGTGAAATGAATACTAACATGGAGTTTACATCAGAGTGTTCTTATATAATACTAATAATACTTTCATCTAGGTAATGCCCTTGGCAGAATCAATGGAGTTTAAAAATGCATCATGGATTTCATCAGGGCATTCCAATATCTCATGGTTCCCATCAAACCTCTGCGTTTTTGATAGTTTCTCTTACTGAAGTTATTTTCAGAAAGCTTCACCTGTTTATTTTCCTGTAAACGTCTCCTTTGCCCCGACATGACTCTTTGCTCTCAAATTCTCTCTGCCTTTTTGGGGGATGACACAGTCCTCAGCAACTCCCTGCTCAAATCATGGAAAGGAGCAAACTTTGAATGACATCTGCTATCATTCTGCAGTGGTACAAAACTGAAAATCTCAGTGGCCCTGACATGTGCTCTTTTATTTCACAAGCAGGATCAGATCAGGGAAATAGCAGGTTCTTCTTTTCTTTATGCCCCATTTATACCATCTTCCAATATTTTATTTATACCTGTTCCTAGGTGATTAGATCTGGGGCAATGTAGACCACTGATAACTTTAATCCTGAGAGAATATGTTCTGCTCAACAGGCGTATGTTCCAATGGAAGTAAGAAGTGTTCTACCATACGAATAGGGTTACCAACTGTAGTTCAATGTGCTCTTGGAGATTTCATCACTGCGTATGAATTTATACCTCCAACTGCTCCCCTTGCCCCCATCACACAGCCAATTTCCAGTCTTCAATATTGTTATAACTGCTAAATTAAAGTGATCAAAGAATGTTGAATAAAGACACTTCATAAAATGGCCCTATGGTTTTCTTTCTCTTCCAGAGCATTCGCTGCAGTGTCCAAGAAATGAATTTTTAATTCTTGGAGACTCCAAGACAATCCTGGAGGGTTGGTAACTCTATTTACAGAGACAGGCATAAACTGAGTCTCATAAAGAAACTGGATGAGAATAATCTATAGGTAAGGCAATTGTTCTCCAAGTCACTGTGATCAATAACAGTCCATAATAAAAATCATATTCCTTGCAGCTCCATTTACAATGCTTTTCTGACTACTAGATAAACTGGATTAGTGCCAGTCTGTTGTAAGGAAAGTCATTTCTATTTAAGTGCATTAAATAGAAAATGCATTTTCTATTTAAGATGGTTATGGTCCCGGAAAAGCAGTGCTCATATGAATTTGTGAACCTGGTGTGCTTTTCTCCTCTATTTACATGTTTTCCTGTCAGCTGTGGCTCAGTGGTAGCATTCTCACCAGTGGGTGTCAGAAGATATGGGCAGTGTTTTTTATGTAATAAAACATCACAGGAGTGTTGCAACCACGTGAGAAGGGGTGAAAGACTCCCCCATTCTCTCACTCCAGGTGTAACCATAAAAGGGTTTTTGTGAATTTAGAGCGGGTGTGCTTTGCAAATGCTGCAGGAGTCCCACTTTCCAGATTGTAAAGAATTCCAGATTGTAAATAATTAGTCAGACAGGTTTTCTTAGGTTAAATAAAGAACAAGATAAGTTTATTGCCTGAGCCCACACTAGTACAGCTGGCAGAACAAGAGGATAGACTTAAAGATTTTTTACAGTTCGTGAAGGAGATAAAACAAGGAGTATGCAGTTAGCTGTTCTTTGTCTGGTCTCGATGTGGTGATTGTGGCCATTTTGTTCAGTTGACTTCCTGGATGTAGCTATACGGATCAGATTACCACATTTAATTCCCAAAAGTTTGCGGGAGATTTCTCTACTTAAAATGGTTACTTTGCAAATCCAGGCCTAATACTTCCGAGAGAGAGAGAGAGAGCAAACAGGTTTCAGTACAGCATGGTCTTGAATCCTCTTTCCTGCTTGGTAAGACAGTCTCCTAAAGTACCCTATTCCCTGTATATTCCAGAGAAATTCTATTAGTCCATGTTTGCTGCAGTCAGTTATTTAGAACAGGTAATTGCATTTGATGCCCCATCTCAGAAATATTTGCAAAGTTTCAGATAGTGTAAAGCCAACAGGAGATGGTGTCTTTCATGCTCCCCAGGGGGTTGAGTGTCTTTTCTTTTCCATCCCACTTGATGGAATGCAAACTGCATATTGTGGTCATTTGGCAGCCTCCATTGTCTTTAGAGAGTTTCAGTTTTTAAAAAAAATCCAAACAGAAGAAGAAAAATTAGGAATTGTATCTTTAAAAAAAACCCAAATCCTCGTAACAGGAGTGAAAAGCAAAATTTGACACCGAGACCTAAGTAGATATTAGGCCATGTGACTGAAAACATGGTTGAAGACGTAGTTTTTAATGAGTGTCTTAAAGGAGGAGAGCAAGGTAGAGAGGTGTAGAAATTTAGGGAAGGAATTTCAGAGCTTAGGGCCCAGGCAGCTAAAGGCATGATGATCAATGTTGCAGTGATTAAAATTGGGGGTGCTCAAGAGGCCAGAATTGGAGGAACACTAACATTGTGGTGAGTTATAGGGCTGGGGGAAATTACAGAGCTAGGGAGAGCTCAGTCCATGAATGGATTTGAAAATGAGGGTGAAAGTTTTAAAACATTGAGGTATTGTTTAACCTGGAGCCAATGTATCACCGAGCACTGGGGTGATAAGCGAATGAGACTTGGTTCAAATTAGAATACGAGCAGAATATTTTGGATCACCTCAAGTTTGTGGAGAGAAGAACCTAGGAGGCCAGCCAGGTGTGCTATGGAATAGTCGAGTCTAGAGCCAGCAAGGATATGGACGAAAGTTTCAGCAGTAGATGAGTTGAGGCAGTAGCGGAGTCAGGTGGCATTGCAGAACTGCAAATGCACAGTCTTAGTGATGGTGTGGATATGTGGTCAGATGCTCACCTTGGGGTCAAATAAGACATCAAGGTAGCAAACAGTCTGGTCCACCCTCAGACAATTGCCTTGGAGACGGATCGAGTTGGTAACTAGGGAATGGCAGGGATCAAAGACAATGGCTTCTGTCTTCCCAATATTTAGTTGGAGGAAATGTTTACTCATCCAACAGAAGATGTTGGATAAACAGCCTGACAATTTAGCAACAGTGGAGGGGTTGAAAGAGGTGATGGTGTGTTAGATACCATCAGTGTACACGTGGTAGCTAACTTTTCACATGATGTTGCAGACGCAACAAAATATTGATGAAAAATAGGACGGTCCAAAGATGGATCCTTGGGGAACAACAGAGGGAATTTTGTGAACAAACTGGGTTCAAATGAATCCTTTTTCAGTAGATAATACCAGATGACTCTTTGATACTGTTGACAATTGAAGTGATACTGTTCTGGGGTATAGACACAGTTTTAAGTAGATGGAGGGGAACTTCAAAGCCCTCAGGAGCCTGTAGATTGGCTTCGGAGTCATGTCCCGACCCCCTCATCCTCAGTACATTCATTTAGTGGATAGCTGAATGTTAGCTGAGTGAGAGTTTAGTCATTTCCAAAAACCAGGCATGTGGACTAACACCAAAAGAATGAGCAATAAAAAAAATTGAATATATCTTGTTACTTGATCAGTTTTGAATTTTTCATTGTTCCACTTACTTGAAATTCAGCCAGAAGGAATTCTACTTAAATCCCTTTGTGGAGTGAAACTGGATGCCTCACTGGGCCAGTTAGTGAACTGGCATTGTCAGGGAGGCAATGATGTAGTGGTATTGTCACTGAACTAGTAATCCAGAGACCCAGGGTAATGCTGGGGACCCGGGTTTGAATCCCGCCATGGCAGATGGTGGAATTTGAATTCAATAAAAATCTGGAATTAAAAGTTTAATGATGACCATGGAACCATTGTTGATTGTTGTAAAAACCCATCTGGTTCACTAATGCCCTTTAGAGAAGGAAAATCTGTTGACCTTGTCTGGGCTGACCTACATGTGACTTCAGACCCTTAGGGAAGAAATCTGTTGTCCTTAAGTGACAAAGCTTCTAGACTGGGTCTGCAGCAGGTGGTGAGGGAACCAACAAGAGGGGAAAACATATTTGACCTCATCCTACCTGCTGCAGATGCATCTGTCCATGACAGTATCAATAGGAATGACCACCGCACATTGTGGAGACTTCACATTGAGGATACCCGCCATCGTGTTGTGTGGCACTACCACTGTGCTAAATGGGATAGATTTCAAACAGATCTAGCAACTCAAGACTGGGCATCCACGAGGTTCTGTGGGCAGCAGCAGAATTGTACTCGAACACACTATGTAACCTCATGGTCCAGCATATCTGCTACTCTACCATTACTATCAATCTAAGGAATCAACCTTGGTTCAATGAAGAGTGCAGGAGGCATGCCAGGAGCAGCACCAGGCATACATAGAAATGAGATGTCAACATGGTGAAGCTATAACTTGCATGCCAAACAGCATAAGCAGCCAGTGATAAACAGAGCTAAGTGATCCCACAGCTAACAGATCAGATCTAAGCTCTACAGTCCTGCCACATCCAGTCGTGAATGGTAGTGGACGATAAAACAACTCACTGGGGGAAGAGGCTCCACAAATATCCCCATCCTCAATGGTGGGGGAGCCCAGCACATCAGTGCGAAAGATAAGGCAAACATTTGCTCACAGTCTTCAGCCAGAAGTGCCAAGTGGATGATCCATCTCAGCCTCCTCCAGAGGTCCCCAGCATCACAGGTGCCAGTCTTCAGCCAATTTGATTCACTCCACCTGATATCAAGAAACAGCTGAAGGCACTGAATAATGCAAAGGCTATTGGGCCTGACCATATTCCAGCAATAGTACAGAAGCCTTGTGCTCCAGAACTTGCCGTGCCCCTAGCTAAGCTGCTCCAGTACAGCTACAACACTGGCACCTATCCGGCAATGTGGAAAATTGTCCAGATAAGTCCTGTAGACAAAAATCAGGACAAATCCAACCCAGCCAAGGTCAGAAGTGGGATGTTCGCTGATGATTGCATGATGTTCAGCACCATTTGTGACTCCTCAGATACTGAAGCAGTCCATGTCCAAATGCAGCAAGACCTGGACAATAGCCAGGATTGGGCTGACAAGTGGCAAGTAACATTCACACCACACAAGTGCCAGGCAATGACCATCTCCAACAAGAAAGAATCCAGCCATTGTTCCTTGATGTTCAATGGCATTACCATCACTGAATTCACCACTATCAACATCCTGAGGCTTACCATTGACCAGAAACTGAACTGGACCAGTTCTACAAATACAGTGGCTACAAGAGCAGGCCAGAAGCAAGGAATCATGCGATGAGTAACTCACCTCCTGATTCCCCATAGTCTGTCCACCATCTACAAGGCACAATTCAGGAGTGTGATGGAATACTCCCCACTTGCTTGGTTGAGTGCAGCTCCAACAACACTCAAGAAGCTTGACACTGTCCAGGACAAAGCAGCCGGCTTGCTTGGCACCACATCCACAACATTCAATCCACCACTGATGCACGATGGCAGCCATGTGTGCCACCTACAAGATGCACTGTAGGAATTCACCAAGGCTTTTTCAACAGCACCTTCCAAACCCACAACCACTACCATCTAGAAGGACAAAGGCAGCAATAGAGGGGAACACAACCAGCTGGAAGTTCCCCTCTAAGTCACTCACCATCCTGACTTGGAAATGTATTGCCGTTCCTTCACTGTCACTGGGTCAAAATCCTGGAACTCCCTCCCTAACAGCACTGTGGGTGTACCTATACCACATGGACTGTAGTGGTTCAAGACGGCCGCTCACCACCACCTTCTCAAGGGCAATTAGGTATGGGCAATAAATGCTGGCCCAGACAGCATAGCATAGATCCCATGAATGAATAAACAGAAAGAAATTCGACTGCACCCAAAAATGGGTGCAAAAGGGGGAAGGCTTGTGAATCAGGTGCCTGGTGCCTGGTCTGAGTCAGCACCATTATTTAGTACTGGGACCTCACAAGAAGTTGTTAGGAGCATAGCCAGTGCTATTATTGGCTGAAGTCTTGTTTGGGAGACAAAATATCAGGCTTGGATGATGCCACTTAAAGGCAGCCAGCATCTCCTAAAGAGGAGATGCGCTCTGGTTCCAGGCAGGAAGCAACATTTCAGATTAAAAAGAAGCACTGGAAGGCTGGAAGAAGCACTGACACAGCTTCTGTGATGCTGCCTTGAAGGCCTTGGTGGACAGTAAGAGGGACATCCACTACCCCTCCAGGGCCCGATGTCCTCCAGGCAACACCCGCATCACTGATGGGACTCAATGGCTGAGATAATGATTCTCAGTTTAGCTCCCAGGACATAGCTGCAATGTAGGGAGAAGTTTGATGACCTGTTCAGAGTTGTCAAGATAAGATTGCTATGCTCTTACTCTGTGCTCATACCTCTAACCTCACTACTCACAACATAACCCTCCCTACGCCCGTTCACTCTTGCTCCAAAATCGCTGCACCACAATTTGCAACACTGCTGTCACTTTGGCTTTGGGGGCCAATGTTAACAGGTGCTTCCATGGGAATCACGTCCCTCCATGCAGAGCAGAAGGACTGCTGAGGCACAGTGCAGAAGAGTGACCTTGTCTCAGCAGGTCTGACAGCATCTGCGGAGAGGAATCCAGTTGATGTTTCAAGTTGGTATGACCCTTCATCAGAACTAAGACATATAGAAATTAGATGAAATATAAGCTAGTAGAAGGGGGTGGGACAGGAGATCTCAATAGGGGGCCAGTGATAGTTGGAGGCCAAGAAGAGATTGCCAAAGATGTCATGGACAAAAGGACAAAGGGGTGTTGACAGTGGTGATATTATCTAAAAGATGTGCTAATGGGGACATTAAGGGAAGCAAGATAGTGGCAGATGGCCCTAGTGCTGGTGGGGTGGGGGGGGGGGAAGGGATTGAAATGGGCTGAAAGTTGGCGGTGAAACAATAGATCGAAATAAATTTAAATTTAGGAGGGAAGAGAAAAAAAAATTGTAAAAAAAAAAAATAATAAATTATTGGAAAAAGGGGGATCGGAACAGGGGTGAGGATGGAGGAGAGAGTTCATGATCTGAAATTGTTAAACTTAATATTAAGTCCAGAAGGCTGTACAGTGCCTAGCCAGAAGATGGGGTGCTGTTCCTCCAGTTTGCTTTAAGTGTCACTAGAACATTGCAGCAGGCCAAGGATGGACATGTGGGCATGAGAGCAGGGTGGTGTGTTGAAATGGCAAGCGACATCTTCCCTCCTATTTTTAAATTTATTTCGATCTATTGTTTCATCTCCACCTTTTAGCCTATTTCAATCCCTTACCCCCACACCACCCGCACTAGGGCCATCTGCTCTCCTGTCCCACCCCCTTCTACTAGCTTATATTTCATCTCATTTCTATATGTCTTAGTTCTGATGAAGTGTCATACGGACTCAAAGCATCAACTGTATCCCTCTCCACAGATGCTGTCAGACCTGCTGAGTTTTTCCAGGTATTTTTGTTTTTGTTCTAGATTTCCAGCATCCGCAGTATTTTGCTTTTATCTTGTCTCTATGGGACAGGCACTTGGCTGACACCATGTCTGCTCTTCCATCAGTCACTTTGCCAGTGCACGTGTCACTGCCTCTGGCTCCTGGGCTTTGGGACTCTAGGTTTGAATTCAAACAGCCTATTGAGGTAAAGATCTTCTCTGCTGACTTTAAGAATATCACTGCAGTGTTCGGCTGTTCTAGAGGGTCTAGAGTGCAAAACAATGCCTAACTTCTCAATCTGACTCAGAGAAGCTGAAGGACAGCTGTTCTGGGAAATGAGAAAAAACGAGGCAGTGGGCAACTACCTCAGGTAAATCTAGCTGTTCTTTACCTGACCTGGGTATATCTGAGGCTGACACCAGGAAGAATTCCACTCTCTGGTACTAACAATCTTCATCTTGCTGAGTGCAAATATTATGTTAAAAATTCTTTGGGATGAAATAAATAGCTAGCGATTGGGCATGGAAGAACTGAAACAGACAATAAGAAGAGACTGAAACAATCAAAAACAAAAATACCTGGAAAAACTCAGCGGGTCTGGCAGCATCTGCAGAGAGGAGCACAGTTAACTTTTCGAGTCCGAATGACCCTTCAACAGAACTAAGTAAAAATAGAAGAGAGGTGAAATATAAACTGGTTTAAGGATGGGGTGGGGGGGTGGTGGGGGTGGGACGAGTAGAGCTGGATAAAGGGCCAGTGATAAGTGGAGATAACCAAAAGATCTCACAGGCAAAAGGACAAAGAGGTGGTGATATTATTTAAGGAATGTGCTAATTAAGGGTAGAAAGCAGGACGAGCAAGGTACAGACAGCCCTAGTGGGGGTGGGGTGGGTAAAGGAATCAAAAAAGGCTAAAAGGTAGAGATAAAACAATGGATAGAAATACATTTAAAAATAATGAAAATAGGTGGGAAAAGAAAAATCTATATAAATTATTGGAAAAAAAGGGGGGGGGGCGGAATCAGAAAAGGGGTGGGGATGGAGGAGAGGATTCATGATCTAAAATTGTTGAACTCAATATTCAGACTGGAAGGCTGTAAAGTGCCTAGTCGGAAGATGAGGTGCTGTTCCTCCAGTTTGCGTTGAGCTTCACTGGAACAATGCAGCAAGCCAAGGATGGACATGTGGGCATGAGAGCAGGGTGGAGTGTTGAAATGGCAAGTGACAGGGAGGTCTGGGTAATGCTTGTGGACAGACCGAAGATGTTCTGCAAAGCAGTCACCCAGTCAGCGTTTGGTCTCTCCAATGTAGAGAAAACCGCATTGGGAGCAATGAATGCAGTAGACTAAATTGAGGGAAGTGCAAGTGAAATGCTGCTTCACTTGAAAGGAGTGTTTGGGCCCTTGGACGGTGAGGAGAGGGGAAGTGAAGGGGCAGGTGTTACACCTTCTGTGGTTGCATGGGAAGGTGCTGTGGGAGGGGGTTGAGGTGTAGGGGTGATGGAGGAGTGGACCAGGGTGTCCTGGAGGGAATGATCCCTGTGGAATGCTGCCAGGGCGGTGAGGAGAAGATGTGGTGGCATCATGCTGGAGTTGGCGGAAATGGCGGAGGATGATCCTTTAAATGCGGAGGCTGGTGGGGAGATAAGTGAGGACAAGGGGGACCCTATCATGTTTCTGGGAGGGAGAGGAAGGTGTGAAGGTGGATGCGCGGGAGGTGGGCCGGACACGGTTGAGGGCCCTGTCAACAACCGTGGGTGGAAAACCTTGGTGAAACAATCAATGATGGTTTAATCAGCAGAATGCCATTATTTGAAAGGTGGTGAAATTACGGTGGTGGGGGCGGGGGGAAGTTTAAACACCCTCTCAGCTCATCACACCCATCAGAAACTGGGCTGAAGAGCAGATAAAATAAGGGTAGTGATTTACCTCTTCAGATCTTGCTGCCTTCCCACTGGATTTGATTGTAATCTGGTTTTAGAAGACGTGCTGTAAATCTGCCAGAGAGCAGCGGGCTCCTGCTTTTAATATGTAAATCAAGCTCCGATAACATCATTAGGCTTGACTGGATTTTCAGCCTGAGGCCTGAGTGGGAGAACACTGATGCCTGTTCTAACATCCTCAGAAAGGACAGGGTGGAATTGTTCCAGATTTCCAGTAGCGGACGGGAAAAAGAACGTTCTACCCGCCTGCTGCAATGGTGGCTTTTCATACCGTATCCATCCCAATCCTGCCTCATTAATCATGCATTCCCGGGAAACACGCCATCTTGCTGGTGGGTGGCCTCCAATTCGCCCGCCACACCATCACCTTGCCGCTTCCTCACACCGGGTGCCATATTTAAAGTGCAGCTGCACACACACCTCCCACTGCTTCCAGCCCAGGACTGCTGCACAGAAGACATGCCTCAAAAGACAAGAAGACTGCAGCCCCCCCGATTCAGTAATGTGCCCCGGAATGCCTTTTGGATGCCGTGGAGGCCTGCCATGATGCCCTCCACCCCCTCCCCCCCCAACTCTGGGTGAAGGCCAGCAAGCAAGGTGACAACTCCAGCATGTGGGGAGGTGGCAGCGATGGTCAGCACCAACGCCCTGCAAAAGAGAGCAGCCGCCCAGTGCAGAAAGAGGATGAGTGGCCTATCCGTTCCAGCAGGGTCGGTCACTCTTCTCATCACTCTCAACTCACACACTCAATATGTTCTTTAGGGAAGGTAATCTGTCATCCTTACCTGGTCTGACCTACATGTGACTCCAGACCCACAGTAATGTGGTTGACTCTTAAATGTCCTTTGAACAAGGGCAATTAGGGATGGGCAATAATTATTATAACTAGTCAGTGACGCCCACATCCCATGAATGAGTGAAAAAATACAGTCAGACCCATCATACATCCACAGAGATCTCACACCTCAAGGGACAAAAGCACTCACTCTCACGCACACCTTCACATCTCCTCTCAAGCTCACGTCTTCATCCCATCCATGGCTTCACTTACCACACAAACGTTCCATGCATTGCCATGTGTCCTGCTCACACACACTCCATCTGTTTTCATGCAGAAAAGATTTCAGGTTGGGGGTGAAGTGGTTCACATGAGGCCCCTCACTGACTTTGAGGAGCCTGCCATCACGCTGACTGGTGAGGATGTGGACCATGCCCATGGCGACAGTAAGGTCAGCGGTGAATATTCGTGTGTGGATCCTACACCACATCATCCCTCTCTCAATGCAACCATGAGTGCTCTATCTCCTACTTTTGACAGTGCTGCCATGCACTAATTATCTCTACTTTGGTTCACAGGGAGCTCTGCCAAGCGACCGACACCCTCAGCCGGCCAGTCCCTCAGCTCCACCCAAGAAATGTCTGCAGTTCAATTCTATTACTAATAGTACAACTTGGCCACCCTACAACAAACCAGTGATAAGGATAAAATAGGATTGAACAGAAGAAATCAAGTTAGAAAGAAATCGGCACTGTAACTCGCCCAGTGTTTGTAAGTAGCAAGCTCCTTTAGAATTGAAGAAGTCATCCTCTCTCAAACTACCACAGTTTGGGAGCATTGATCCTTTTGAACCAGTCAGAGATGATTGGCCTCAATATATAGAATGCCTCATATTCTTTTTTCAAATGAACGAGATTATGGGGGAAGAGAAGAGGTGAGCGGTCCTCCTGAGCACTTGCGGGAGCAAATCCTATAGTTTTGACGGCACCCCAGATTCAAAGAATTTTGATGAATTGGTAGACCTCGTGAAGGGTCATTTTCAATCCAAGCCCTCAGTCACAATGCAGAGGTTCCGGTTTAATTCGTGAAATAGAGCCCCGGGTGAGACAATTTCATGCTACATGGCAAATTTGAAGCAGCTAATGGAACATTGTGAGTTCGGTATGACTCTGAACAATATGCTTATTGTGCGGTGTGAAGGAGGACACTATTCAGAAAAGATTATTGTCCAAAGTGAATCTGGATTTCAAGAAGACACTAGAGATAGCACTGGCCATGGAAAGCGCAGTAAGAGATTCACAAGCAATTCATGGTGCAAAAAATAGTGCCATTCTCCACATTGGACAGGAAACCTCAGCTGAAAGTGACACACAAAAGAGAGACTCTGCGAAGAAACAGCCCCCGCTAGCCGACGAATGAGAAAGGGTGGTACGGTGAAAGGTGGTAAAAGAAAGAATAAAGCTGATTAGAGGCAAAAAAGGGGATGTGCATGTGGAAACTGGAGAAATAGTTGAGGCATTGAATGAGTACTTTGCATCTGTCTTTACAAATTAAGGACTTGCTACCCAGGCTGAGGTGAGAGAGAAGGTAACTGGTACACTAGAAGAACTTACAATTGAGAGGAAGGAGGTGTTGGAAAGCTATCCTTACTTAAAAACATAAGTTACCAAGACCAGATGAGGTGCATCCAAGGGTACTGAGGGAAGTGAAAGTGGAGATTGCAGAGGCACTGGTGATAATCTTCCAGTCTTCCTTAGACACAGGGGAGGTGCCAGAGGACTGGAGAACTGTGAATGTTACAGCCTTGTTCAAAAAGGGGTGCAAGGATAAAGCTGACAACTACAGACCAGTTAGTTTGACCTCAGTGATAGGGGAACTTAAGGAAACTATAGTATGGGATAAAATCAATAATCATTCAGACAAGTGCAGGGTAATTAAGGAGAGCCAACATGGAGTCATCAAGGGAAAACTAACTTGCTGGAGTTTTTTGAGGAAGTAACAGAGAAGGCTGATAAAGGAAATGTTGTTGATGTTGCGTATATGGATTTTCAAAGGGCATTTGATACAGAGCTACGCAACAGACTTGTGAGCAAAATTCTAGGTCATGGAATAAAAGGGAAAGTGGGCACTTGGATAAGAAATTGGCTGAGTGACAGGAAACAGTGAGTACTGATAAATGATTATTCTTCAGATTGGAGGAATATTTGTAGTGGAGTTCCTCAGGGGTCAGTGTTGGGACTCTTGCTCTTCTTGGTGTATATGAATGACCTAGACTGTGGTGTGCAGGGCATGATTTCAAAATTTGCAAATGATACGAAGATTGGAAATGTCATCAACTGTGATGGGGATAGTCTTGAACTTCAAAAGGACATGGACCTGTTGGTGGACTGGGCAGACAAATGGCAGATGAAGTTCAATGTAGAGAAGTGTGTTGTGATTCGCTTTGGCAGGAAAGATATAGTGAGACAGTATAAAATGAAGAGAGAGCCTCTAAAGGAGGTACAAGAACAGAGGGACCCTGGTGTATACATACATAGGTCATTGAAGATAGCGGGGCATATTGAGAGAGCAGTTAATAAAGCATGTAGTATCTTAGCCTTTATTAACAGGGGCACTGAGTATAAGAGTAAGGAGGTCATGTTGAATTTGTATAAGACACTAGTTAGGCCTCATTTGGAGTACTGCATCGAGTTCTGGGCACCATACTTGAGGAAGGATGTGAAGGTATTGGAGAGAGTACAGAGGAGATTCACAAGAATGATTCTGGGGATGAAGAACTGTAGCTATGAGAATAGAATGGAAAGGTTGGGACTGTTTTCCTTGGAGAAAAGAAGGCTGAGAGGAGACTTGATAGAGGTATTTAAGATCCTGATGGGGTATGGACAGGGTAAATAGTGAGAAACTGTTCCCACCCAAGAGAATATCAAGAACTAGAAGGCACAGATTCAAAATAATTGGCTAAAGAAATAATCGTGATGTGAGGCAAATGTTTTTCACCCAGAGGGTGGCTGGAATCTGGAACAAACTTCCTGAAAAGCTGGTGGAGGCAGGTTCGATCGAGGTATTCAAAAGGGAATTGGATTGCTACTTGAAAAGAGAGAATTTGCAAGGTTACGGGGATAAGGCAGGGGAGTAGGACTAGATGGAATACTGTTTCAGAGAGACTCAGTGGCCTCCTTCTACACTTAAAGACACTGATACTGAGTGGGTCTGCCTGCTCTCTGATGAAGTGGTGCCCACATGCGTGTGTACGGAGGTCTCCATGGGGAGGATGGTGGACGCCATGGAGCCCTGGTCCAGCAGAACATGGAGATGCATGCACACTAGCACTCTATCATGGTAGCCATGGGTGAGTTCTTGCAGTGGCAACGCGAGAGGGAAACGTTGCACCTCAATGTCCCTCCAGGTGCTCCTTTCCCTCAAGGAGTCAGGGCAGGACCTGATGGAAGGAGGAGCAGTAGCTGGATATCCGTTGGTCATCCACTCAGGAACCTCAGAGGTTGTCCTCTCCCTCTGAGTCCCCTTTGCCTGTGACGCCCACCACAACCCCCACCCCCAACCTCATCCCTTGTCACCACAGAGGGAGCAGCTGGCCCACAGGATGACAGCCAAAGCAAGCCAGGGCTCCAAAACCTCGGCTCTCCAGAGGACACATGCCAAAGTCATCAGAGGAAACAGGATCAACCATTGCACAGGCTGTCTCCACCCCTGCTGTGGATGTCAGGGCAGCACCTAGAAGTGTTAGGCCTAGAAAAGTTAAGAAATTCTGATCGCAATTGATTGCAGGGGTGAACACATTTTGTCAACATATTCTCTTCCACTGAATGATGAGCAATGGTGTCTTTCAGCTTCATTGACAAGCTTCATGAGACCTCCTACTGCATCCATCCATCGTCACTAGCAGTTCAACTGCACTCAGCTGGCCCACGAGTGCCTCTAGAGGGAGAAGAGTGTATATAGCAGGGCCTTTTGGAGCCTTATGCAAGCACTGTCCCACGCACACGGATCCGTCCTCCACTCATCTCAATGTCCTGAGCATTTTCAATGCTGCCTGCTGGGATTCGCTTTCAGTTGTCCATCTGAGCTGACCTGCATCTCTGCCCAACCACTGATCACACTCCCATGCAACACCTGTGCCTGCCCAGCATGATTCTCCTTTCACATTTGGTTTTAGAAGCATGGTGCATGTAACATTTGTCTTTAGCTCCCCTGTCCCCTTCCCTCCCCTCGTCACCCATGTCCTTCCCCCCATCATTGTTGATCCCCCCGGCAATACGTTCCACCTCCCTGCTGTTACCTACCGGCCACAACTCTTTTCTTTTGGGGATATCCAGGTGAAGGTACATTCCCTACCTTCCTGAAAATCCCACCCCATCCACACTGACCTCCCCAACTTCCTCCTTACCACCCCTAGGGTCTGTATCTGCCTCTGAGTTCCCACCAACCACCCTCACTGTCCCTTGCACCACTACCATCACACACTCACCCTCCCACCTTACCAGCTCACTCTGCCCTCTCTCATTCTTAGCATTCTGTCCTGCCATGCCCACAGTTATTTCACTCTCTGGGAGACAGTCTTCGACTTCACTGACCCCTCCCTTGCACGTTCACCTGGACAGCTCCTCCCCTTACTCTTTCCTTCCCATCAAATTCTTTCCTCCACCTTCTTTTTCCTTCCCCAGGAATCCTTCCTCCCTCCGGACTCCTTCCTCCCCTGACTCCTTCCACCTCGGAACTCCTTCTTCCCCCGAAGCTCTGCCCCCCTTGGAACTCCTTCCCCCCTTGGAATTCCTTCCCCCCTCTGAACTCCTGCCCCCCTCTGAACCCCTTCCCTTACACCTACCTCCCCCACTTACATCTATCTCCCCAGTTGCCATATTCTCCCCCATTACAATCTCCTCGCCCCGTACTCCCTCCCCCCACCCAGCTTCACCTCCCGACACCTTTGCTTGCCCCTCCCAACCTCACCCCCCCGACACACCTTCCTCCCCCAGTCAGACCCAGACCTTCCTCTCCCAGTCCCGCCTACATCTTCCTCTCCTCCGCTTCGATGATCATCCTTAGCTGATCATGGCCAAGACACTGATGTCCCGAAGCAGACCCTCAACAGTGATCTGCCACCTTCTGTGAGCTGCTTTGTGGCAGAATGACGTCCATGGGAATCCGCCCAGCATGTGATGAATATTCCACAAGGGTCCCTTTGCTGTCGGGCTCCAGCATTTTCTCTTCCTCAGATGTCTGTGATGGGAGCAAGGCCCTAATGGTAACTCCCGACTTCTGCACCTCACACTTGTCCAGACATGTTCTGCAATGGCATGATTTCCACTGACGTGGGGGTAAATTTGACGTGGGTGGATGATTCCAGTGAGCTGGGCTTATAATGATATATATGTGTATTACAATGAACTTTCCAAAATGCAGAAGCAGGAAATGCAGCCTGCCATTGACAAGTAGAGTGGATGATTGCAAATTGGTTTCACGACATTGTGAAACCGATTTTTGGCCTTCTTGCCATATTGTCCACTCATGTCCACCATGATGCCCGACACCAATGGGCATAGAACATTCCGCCCACAGACTTAGTACTATAAACCTGTCCCTTGGATCCATGGTGGAGGCCTTCTACCTCCCAACAGCCAGGTAGTTGATCTGATGGGTTTTAGGTGCGGGTTCAACAAACTCCATTTAAATGAAACCCCTTTATTGTAAGCAACTTATTGCTCACCCCAGCCCTGCACAGACCAACACTGCTGATGATAAAATTGCCCAATATGCTTCAGCTGGATGGTAACCCTCCCCAAGCTAATTAGAATTCTTCAACCCATTAAAGCATTTTATTCATCTTTGAGCACTAAAGCAAATGATCAGATTGCATATATTGCTTTCTAAGATAAAAGCAACATATTGTGGATGCTGGAAATCTGAAATAAAAACAGAAAATGCTGGAAAAACTCCAGGTCTGGCAGCATCCTTGGAGAGAGAAACAGAGTTAACGTTTCGAGTCTGTATGACTCTTCTTCAGAGTGAAGTAGAAATGTGATAAAATTTATACTGTTTAAGAGGGGGTGGAGCAAACTAGAAGGTCAGGAATAAATAGGAGCTAAGGAGAAATTTGGCAAAGATGTCATGGACACAGGACAAAGGGAGCGTTAACATTTGTGTTAAAAACTAAAGGTGGTGCTGATAGTGACATCAAGATAAGATATCAGAATGTGTTAATAGCAGAACAAGGGTCAGCGCTCTGTGCACACAAAACATAAGAACAAGGGACAGATGATCCTGTGGCGGTGGGGAGGGTATGGGGTAGAGTGTGGTTGGGGAAAAAATAATTAAACAAAAATAAAATAAAATAAATTGATTTTAAAAAGGGTAAAGATGGAGGAGAGAGTTAATTAAAAATATGTGGAGGGGTGGAGATGGAAGAGTCTTGTCTGGACCTGGAAAAAAGTATTGATTTTGCTTCCAATTTCCACCCCTCTCTCACCTTCACATGGTTCACTTCTGACAATTCCCTTCCTTTCCCTTCCTTGACACCTCTGTCTCCATTTCTGGTGATAGACTGTCTACCAATATTCATTATAAGCCCACCAACTTCCACAGCTACCTCGACTATAGCTCCTCAGACTCTGCTTCCTGTAAGGACTCCATCTCATTCTTCCAGTTCCTCTGCCTCTGTCGCATCTGTTCTGATGATGCTATCTTCCAAAATGGTCCTTTGACATGTCTCCCTTTCCCCTTAACTGAGGGCTATCCCTACTGTGGTTGATAGGTTCCTCAAGCATGTCTGACCCATCTCCTGTGCCTCTGCCCTCATCCCTTCCCCTCCCTCCCAGAACCATGATAGGGACCCCTTGTCTTCACTTTTCACCCCAGCAGCCTCCACATTCAAAGGATTATCCTCTGCCATTTCTGCCAACTCCAGCGTGATGCCACCACCAAACACATCTTCCCTTCATCCCCCATCAGCATTCCATCAGGACCATTCCATCCGTGAAAACCTGGTCCACTCCTCCATCACCCCCAACACTTCACCCCCTTTCCATGGCACCTTCACATGCAATTGCAGAAGTTGCAACACCTGCCCCTTTCCTTCCTCCCTCCTCACTTTCCAATGCCCCTGAACACTCTTTTCCAGTGAAGCAGTGCTTCTTTTGCACCTCCTTCAGTTTGGTCTACTGTATTCACTGCTCCCAATGCAGTCTCCTCTACACTGGGGAGACTAAACACATACTGGGGGGGGGTGACCGCTTTACGAAACACCTTTGCTCAGTCCACAAGCATGACCCAGACCTTCCTGTCGCTTGCCATTTCAACTCATCTTCCTGCTCTCTTGCCCGCATATCCACCCTTGGTCTGCTGCAATGTTCTAGTGAAGCCCAATGCAAAGCCTAGCCTCAATTTCCGTTGAGGCACTTTACAACCTTCTGGACTTAACATTGAGTTCAACAACTTCAGACTATGAATTCTTTCCTCAATATTTACCTCTGTTTTAATCCAATTATTTGTTAATTTCATTTTTATTATTATTATTTCTTTCCCCACCTCCCCCCACCCCCCAAACAGGGCCATCAGTCACTTGTTCTTATGTTTTGCTTTCACAGAGCGCTGACCTTTGTTCTGCTATTAACACATTCTGCAATCTTACCTTTATGCCACGATCTGCAATTTCTTTAGTCTTTAACACAACCATTAACACTTCCTTTGTCTTGTGTCCATGACATCTATTTCAAATTTCTCCTTAGCTCCCACCTATCCCTGACCTTTTTTGCTCTACTTGCTCCAACTGCTCTTAAACAGTATAAAATCCATCACATTCCTACCCCTCTTTAGCTCTGAAGAAGAGTCATATGGACCCGAAGCATTAAGTCCGTCTCTCTCCCCACAGATGCTGCCAGACCTGCTGAGTATTTCCACCATTTTCTGTTTTTATTGCATCAATTGCTCTGTGTTCATTGTTAGGTTGACTGAAGAACTGGTTTATCCTTATTGGTGTATAGTTCACGGACTAATTCGCCCTTATTGGTATATTGGCTGATTGGTTCTTTCCCTGAGATTTTCAAGGTGGCAATATATTTCCTGCAGAAGAAGCAACAGTTGTTAAAAATGTTCACCTCTGAAAAGATTCAAGATTTTGTGAGATTTTGCAACCATCTGTTTTGTTGTTGTTCAATGGAAATGCAACAAACAACCAAAGCTTAAATAACTATCTTTAGATATGTTTGCTTTAAGAAATGAGCTTTTAAAAGCCAGGCCTCAATAAATAAAAGCACTTGAAACAACTCTGGATAAAATAAATTTGGTATACGCAGCATAGAGATATGATGATCATTTGGTCTTTTTTGGGAGCTTTGAGCAGTCATGCAATGATCCATTGAAAATAAACAAGAATGGCAGTCATGGGAAATGAGCAGAATTTGCTCCATATCTCAATCCTTAGTGACCAACTTCCAGCAACAAGTGATAGACCTGTATATAGTATAGTTTGAGTGCAGTTACTCAAGTAGTCAATTGCTGCGACACATTTTAATTTTTTTATTTGTATAGAAGTTACTTTTGCAATTTTAAAACAATTTTCCACCATAAAAAAATTGAAATCTTAAGGTAAGAGATATCTTTTGTAAAAGTCTAATACAGTGATACACCAAATGAAGGCCCATAAAATCTGAATCGACAATGCTAATTTTTTTTCAAGCTGGTGTTGGCCCTTCAAATGAGGCTAGATTATTTTCTTCTTTTAATTAAAATTGATGAATATACAAAAGCAAAATGCTGCATATGCTGAAAATCTGAGATAATCTGACCTGCTGAATATTTCCAGCATTTTCTCTTTTTATTAGTCTCTTTATAATTAATGACCTGCAAACAAAGTTGAAAATAAGTGCAGCTTTGAAATATGCAATTTGGTTAACAAGTCATTAAATACAGGAAGAAAAATCATTAAATGTGAGAATACTTAGATAAGTGGAAGAAGTTGTATAAAACTTAATGAGAACTAAGGGTAATATCTCAACTGTTGTTGAAAATAGTACCTCTTGGCTTGAGCGTTCCTCAGAATCATAGTCATCTGAGAGATTACAGCAACTTTTTTTTGATTTGTTCATGGGATGGCCAGCATTTATTGATCATCCCAAATTTCCCTAATTGAAAGGGCATGTAAGAGTAAACTACATTGCTGTAGGTCTGGAGCCACATGTAGACCAGGATGGCAGATTTCCTTCCCTAAAGGACATTAGTGAACCAGATGGGTAACTATGACAATCAGCAAGGATTTTGTATCATCAGATTTTTAATTCCAGATTTTCATTGCATTCAAATTTTTCCATCTGCTATGGTGGGATTTGAACTTGGGTTCCCAGAACATTAATAATGGAGGCTTTGGGATACTATTCCAGTGACAATACCACTATACCACACCTCCCCAGCAGTGCTAAACAGCCTGTGCATGTGGAAGAACCTTTGAGCCTAGAGATTACCACTTGTGACATTAATTTATAAATGTACAACATAGCTGTATGATGTCTCATGGTTCACTATTTTAATGGAGGTATCAATCCTTTCAATTTAATCATAAATACCAGAGGCACTACCCAATCAACCATGTTGCCCCTTGTTCTTGTTAAATCTTAAGGTCATGATGTTACAACTATAGAAGTATTTTTAAAATTTGGTCTTGGGGTGCCACTTTCATGGCCACATGTATTGCTTATTTTACCTTGGGAAGGTAATAATGAATCTTCTCTTTGAATTGAAACATAATATAGGAATTAGGACTAGGTCATTTGGTCCCTTGAGCCTGCTCCACCAATCAATTAGATAAGGAAGGGAAGGGTGAAACTCCAAGAAGTATGACTAATGGGAAACAAAGCAGCAGATTAGTGTGTGGGGGGGTGGATTCAACTTCATAGAAAATTATGAAAAAACTGAAAAGAAAGGAGAGCCCAGGAGAAGCTATTAAAGACTCCAGAACACAAAATAGGACTGAGTGTTTGGAAAGGGCTAGGAATCTAACTTCAAGCACATCAGATAAAGGGATGACAATGAGAAAGGGGACGAGAAATACAGGACTGAAGGTGTTGTATCTGAATGCACGCAGTATATGAAATAAGGTAAATGAGCTTGTGGCGCAGATTGAAATTGGCAGGTATGATGTGGTGGGCATCACGGAGACATGGCTGCAAGGGGATCAGGACGGGGAGCTAAATATTGAAGGATATACGTTCTATCGAAAAGATAGGCAGGTTGGCAGAGGGGGTGGCGCTGCTTTGTTAGTAAGAAATAAAATTAAATCGATAGCAAGAAATGACGTAGGGTCAGATGATGTAGAATCTGTGTGGGTAGAGTTGAGGAACCGCAAAGGTAAAAAAAAACATAATGGGACTTATGTACAGGCCTCTGAACAGTAGACAGGATGTGGGGCACAGGATACACCAGGAGATAGAAAAGGCGTGTAAGAAAGGCAAGGTTACAGTGATCATGGGGGATTTCAATATGCAGGTAGACTGGGAAAATCAGGTTGGTAGTGGATCCCAAGAAAAGGGATTTGTGAAATGTCTACAAGATGGCTTTTTGGAGCAGCTTGTGGTGGAGGCCACTAGGGAACAGGCAATTCTAGATTTAGTGATGTGTAACGAGGCAGATTTGTTAAGGGAGCTTAAGGTGAAGGCACCCTTAGGAGGAAGTGACCATAATATGATAGAATTTACCCTGCCATTTGAGAGGAAAAAGCTGGAATCAGATGTAACGGTATTACAGTTGAATAAAAGCAACTACAGAGGCATGAGGGAGGAGCTGGCCAGAATTGACTGGGAGATGAGCCTAGCAGGAAAGACAGTGGAACAGCAATGGCAGGAGTTTCCGGAAGTAACTTGGGAGACACAGCAAAAATTCATCCCTTGAAGAAGAAGCATACTAAAGGGAGGACGAGGCAACCATGGCTGACAAGGGAAGTCAGGGACAGCATAAAAGCTAAAGAGAAAGCATATAATGCGGCGAAAAGCAGTGGGAAACCAGGGGATTGGGAAGCCTACAAAGGCCAACAGAGGACAACTAAAAAAGAAATAAGGAGGGAGAAGATTAAATATGAGGGTAAATTAGCCAGTAACCTTAAAGAAGATTGCAAGAGTTTTTTTCTAGATACATAAAGGGTAAGAGAGAGGCAAAAGTGAACATTGGGCTGCTGGAAAATGACACTGGAGAAGCAGTAGTGGGGCACAAAGAAATGGCGGAGGAACTGAATAGGTACTTTGCATCAATCTTCACAGTGGAAGACATGAGTAACATCCCCAAAGTTCAAGAAAGTCGGGGGGCAGAGGTGAGTATGGTAGCCATTACCAAGGAGAAGGTTCTAGAAAATTGAAAGGTCTGAAGGTGGATAAATCACTTGGACCAGATGGATTACACCCCAGAGTACTGAAGGAGATAGCTGAAGAGATAGTGGAGGCGTTAGTGGTGATCTTCCAGGAATCACTGGAGTCAGGGAGGGTCCCAGAGGACTGGAAAATTGCTAATTTAACCCCCCTGTTTAAGAAGGGAGTGAGACAAAAGATGGGAAATTACAAGCTGATTAGCCTGACCTCGGTCATTGGTAAGATTTTAGAGTCCATTATTAAGGATGAGATTTCAGAATACTTGGAAGTGCATGGTAAAATAGGGCAAAGTCAGCATGGTTTCATCAAGGGGAGGTCATGCCTGACAAATCTTTTAGAATCCTTTGAGGAGGTAACGAGTAGGTTAGACAAAGGAGAGCCAATGGATGTTATCTACTTGGACTTCCAGAAGGCCTTTGACAAGGTGCTGCACAGGAGGCTGCTCAGTAAGATAAGAGCCCATGGTGTTAGAGGCAAGGTACTAGCATGGATAGAAGATTGGCTGTCTGGCAAGAGGCAGATAGTGGGGATAAGGGGGTCCTTCTCAGGATGGCGGCTGGTGACTAGTGGAGCTTCGCAGGGGTCAGTGTTGGGACCATAACTTTTCACTTTATACATTAATGATCTAGATGAAGGAACTGAGGGCATCCTGGCTAAGTTGGCAGATGATACAAAGATAGGTGGAGGAACAGGTAGTATTGAGGAGGTGGAGAGGCTGCAAATGGATTTGAACAGGTTAGGAGAATGGGCAAAGAAGTGGCAGATGGAATACAATGTGGGGAAGTGTGAGGTCATGCACTTTGGTAGGAAGAATAGAGGCAAAGACTATTTTCTAAATGGGGAGAAAATTCAGAAATCTGGAGTGCAAAGGGACTTGGGAGTCCTGGTCCAGGATTGTCTTAAGGTTAACTTGCAGATTGAGTTGGTAGTTAGGAAGGCAAATGCAATGTTGGCATTTATTTTGAGAAGACTAGAATATAAAAACAGGGAAGTGCTGCTGAGGCTTTATAGGCTCTGGTCAGGCTACATTTAGAATATTGTGAGCAATTTTGGGCCCCCTATCTCAGGAAGGATGTGCTGGCCCTGGAGAGGGTCCAGAGGAGGTGCACAAGAACGATCCCAGGAATGAAAGGCTTAAAATATGAGGAACATTTGAGGACTTTGGAGCTATACTCGATGGAGTTTAGAAGGATGAGGGGGAATCTGATTGAAACATACAGAATATTGAAAGGCCTGGATAGAGTGGATGTGGGGAAGATGTTTCCATTAGTAGGAGAGATTAGGACCCGAGGGCACAGCCTCAGAGTAAAGGGAAGACCTTTTAGAACAGAGTTGAGGAGAAACTTCTTTAGCCAGAGAGTGGTGAATCTATGGAATTCATTGCCACAGAAGACTGTGGAGGCCATGTCTTTGGGTGTATTTAAGATCGAGATAGATAGGTTCTTGATTGGTAAGGGGATCAAAGGTTACAGGGAGAAAGTGGGAGAATGGGGTTGAGAAACCTATCAGCCATGATAGAATGGCGGAGCAGACTCGATGGGCTGAACAGCCTAATTTCTACTCCTATGTCTTATGGTCTTATGGTGCCAAATCCTGCAAGTGGTGGCAGATGTGACTGACCAGTTCCCGGCAGGAATGAGAAGCACCCTCTATAGACCCTCGGTCTAGCAAGGCACTGACCAGCGATGGCTCACTGTGGCTCTTCAGCTGCGTGCGCAGGAACCCCAGCCACACCTTCTTCTTGAGGGTGCTGCTCCTCCCATTGTCCAGCCCGGCATCTCAGTTGCTCTCTTCTCCTTTGTCTCCATTCTCTGTAAGCCATCAGGCATACAGCTAGGTCATCAGGCTCTATGCTCCTGATGTACTCCTCCTGCAGGATGAAAGAAACAGATGCGTAGGTTAGCATGAGTGCAATAAGAACCTCTCTTGGTTAAGTCTGAAGGCCCTTTAAAGCATCCTGGAGAATGTTGGCCGCCACTTGGATGGCCAGAGTTTAGTGTGCTGCACGGCTGCCCAAACCCCCACCCACCTCCTCCCCACTCCACCTGACCGACTGGAGGCAGCTTTGCCTATTGGACAGCATGCTGTGCTCTCAGCTCAGGTGCAGGCATTCTCCTAACCCCCACTGCAAGGCTGCATTGTTAGCTTGGTCCAAGCCGGGATGATGACATTGCAAGGGGCTCTGAGCGCCTCCACCAGTGACTGCTCCATGGCCAGCTTTAGCAAGCAGATTGAACAGTGTGCCCCGTCATCCAATTGTTCTGTCATTGAATTGCCTGGATCTGTTCAAAATCTATTTTTTTACTGTTGCCTTAACGGGAGTGTAACCAGAAGCCAGATTAGTTAAGGGTTTTTGGAGTTATTATAGTAGTAATTTGTTGGCCTATGTATGTGGTTAAAAACTTCTCTTTTGTTAATAAATGTTTAATTTAGGTTTTATAAAAAAATCTCTGAGGTCTTGGTGGACTTATTACTTCTGAATTCAGAGCATGCATCTCAAAATAAATACAAATTGCAAAATTGTTTTGATAGCATGTGATAGTTTCCTGCCTGGATTTGATCTGCCTGGCACACATCATTTGCCACGTCATAATGGTTCCAAAATTCCTCACTCAGCAAACTCTGCCAAACAACAGATTTAACTGGTTATTCATATTATCCCTGTGTGATTTTGCCAACATGATGAATTAACTCATTTTTTGTGAGGTGTTTTTGAGATGTTCAAATGTGATCCCACAGTGAAATTGTTATACTTAAGTTAACATTTCTAAGCAAAGTGGGAAAACTGGGAGGCCTGGACAGTATTCAGAGACCTGAAGTTCCTCTTTTAACAACATGTTAATGATATCACGTAAAAATATAGCTTTAAAAAGTTCATTTCTAAAAATGCCGATTGAGTATTAGACCATTAATTATTGAGGGAAACAAGAATTTTCTCCAATTTGAAGAAGAGAACAACTTCATTAGTCCTTGATGCCTCAACGATGGAGGAGATGCTTCAGTCTACTTCGCCTGGTAGACCTAAAGAACAATAAATGATCTTGAATTACCTGGAAAACCTCAGCAGGTCTGGCAGCATCAGCGGAGAAGAAAAGAGTTGATGTTTCAAGTCCTCATGACCCTTCAACAGAACTGAGTGAATCTAAGGAGTGGGGTGAAATATAAGCTGGTTTAAGGTGGTGGGGGGGGAGGTTTGGTGGGGGGAGAAAAGTGGCGGGGGGGTGGTGTGGTTGTAGGGACAAGCAAGCAGGGATAGGAGCAGATAATCAAAAGATGTCGCAGACAAAAGAACAAAAGAACATAGAGGCGTTGAAGGTGGTGATATTATCTAAACGAATGTGCTCATTAAGAATGGATGGGAGGGTACACAAGGTACAGCTCTAGTGGGGGTGGGGTGGAAAGACTAACAGGGCATAAAAGGTATAGATTTAAAAATAATGGAGATATGTGGGAAAAGAAAAATCTATATAAATTATTGGAAAAAACAAAAGGAAGGGGGAAGAAATGGAAAGGGGGTGGGGATGGAGGAGGGAGTTCAAGATCTAAAGTTGTTGAATTCAATATTCAGTCCAGAAGGCTGTAAAATGCCTAGTCAGAAGATGAGGTGCTGTTCCTCCAGTTTGCATTGGGCTTCACTGGAACAGTGCAGCAAGCCAAGGACAGACATGTGGGCAAGAGAGCAGGGTCGAGTGCTAAAATGGCAAGCGACAGGGAGGTTTGGGTCATTCTTGCGGACAGACCGCAGGTGTTCTGCAAAGCAGTCGCCCAGTTCACGTTTGCTCTCTCCAATGTAGAGGAGACCGCATTGGGAGCAATGAAAGCAGGAGACTATGTTGGGGGAAATGCAAGTGAAATGCTGCTTCACTTGAAAGGAGTGTTTGGGCCCTTGGACAGTGAGGAGAGAGGAAGTGAAGGGGCAGGTGTTGCATCTTTTGCATGGGCATGGGGAGGTGCCATAGGTGGGGGTTGAGGAGTAGGGGGTGATGGACGAGTGGACCAGGGTGTCCTGGAGGGAATGAACCCTATGGAATGCCACTGGGGGGGCGGGGGGTGGGGGGGGGGGGGGGCGTGGTGTGAAGGGAAGATGTGTTTAGTGGTGGCAATGTGCTAGAATTGGCAGAAATGGCGGAAGAGGATCCTTTGAATGTGAAGGCTGGTGAGGTGATAAGTGAGGACAAGGGGGACCCTATCATGTTTCTGGGAGGGAGGAGAAGGCTTGAGGGCAGATGTGCGGGAGATGGGCTGGACACGGTTGAGGGTGCTGCTTCATGGTCTCGTCGGGACTTGGAAAAATTATTTAATTTTACTTCCAATCTCCACCCTCCATCATTTTCACATGCTCGATCTCTGACACTTCCCTTCCCTTCCTTGATCTCTCTGTCTCAATCTCTGGTGATAGACTGTCCACCAATATCCATTACAAGACTACCGACTCCCACAGCTACCTCGACTACAGCTTCTCATACCCCGCTTCCTGTAAGGACTCCATCCCATTCTCTCAGTTCCTTTGCCTCCGTGTCATCTCTTCTGATGATGAGACCTTCAAAAACAGTTCCTCTGACATGTCCTCCTTCTTCCTTAAGCGAGGTTTTCCACCCACGGTCATTGACAGGGCCCTCAACCATGTCCGGCCCATCTCCCACGCATTCACCCTCACGCCTTCTCCTCCCCCCCAGAAACATGGTAGGGTCCCCCTTGTCCTCACTTATCACCCCACCAGCCTCCGCATTCAAAGGATCATCCTCCGCCATTTCTGCCAACTCCAGCATGACGCCACCACCAAATACATCTTCTCTTCACCCCCCGCCGCCCCCCCACCGGCGATATTCCATAGAGATCATTCCTTCTGGGACACCCTGGTCCACTCCTCCATCACCTCCTACTCCTCAACCCCCACCTATGGCACCTCCCCATGCTCACGCAAAAGATGCTACACCTGGCCCTTCACTTCCTCTCTCCTCACCGTCCAAAGGTCCAAACACTACTTTCAAGTGAAGCAGCATTTCACTTGCATTTCCCCCAACTTAGTCTACTGCATTCGTTGCTCCCACAGTGGTCTCCTCTACGTTGGAAGACCAAACGTAAACTGGGCGACCTCTTTGCAGAACACCTGCGGTCTGTCCGCAAGAATGACCCAAACCTCCCTATTGCTTGCCATTTTAACACTCCACCCTGCTCTCTTGCCCACATGTCTGTCCTTGGCTTGCTGCATTGTTCCAGTGAAGCCCAACGCAAACTGGAGGAACGGCACCTCATCTTCCGACTTGGCACTTTACAGCCTTCCGGACTGAATATTGAATTTAACAACTTTAGATCTTGAACTCCCTCCTCCATCCCCACCCCCTTTCCGTTTCTTCCCCCTTCCTTTTGTTTCTTCCAATAATTTATATAGATTTTTCTTTTCCCACCTATTTCCATTATTTTTAAATCTATACCTTTTATGCCCTGTTAGTCTTTCTACCCCATCCCCACAAGAGCTGTACCTTGAGTGCCGTACCTACCATTCTTAATTAGCACATTCGATTAGATAATATCACCACCTTCAACGCCTCTGTGTTCTTTTGTTCTTTTGTCTGTGACATTTTTTGATTATCTGCTCCTATCACTGCTTGCTTGTCCCTACAACCACACCAACCCCCCACTTCTCTCCCCCCACCCAAACCAGCCCCCCCACCTCACTGCCCCCCACGTTAAACCAACTTATATTTCACCCCTCTCCTTAGATTCACTCAGTTCTGTTGAAGGGTCATGAGGACTCGAAACGTCAACTCTTTTCTTCTCCGCTGATGCTGCCAGACCTGCTGAGTTTTTCCAGGCAATTCTGTTTTTGTTTTGGATTTCCAGCATCCGCAGTTTTTTGTTTTTATATTTTTTAAATAAATTATCTTGGCTAGCAAACCTGCTGGGGGATCAAGTAAACAGAATCAAAAGAGTGAAATGTTTTTAGTACAAAGAGATATTTTGTGGGTCACTCCATCCAATCATAGACTGCAGAGGCAGTGCTGCCCATTTATATTACAGTGCTGTGAAGCTAAAACAGGCAGACTGTTACTTGTAGGTTTAGTGGGGTGCTGCTCAGATGCTTTTTCTCACTTTGGGACAGATTTGGGCCACTCGATTGTTACACAAATTTCATATCAAGCGTGTCTGTTTATTTTCTTCCAGGCATAAAATTGTACAGCCATAAGAATTAGCTGTGATGCAATTTTCAAAGCATCTTAAGTGACCTGAACATTTATGTTTTGACACATTGTGAGAGCACACCACATATTTAGCTGAAACACATTCTTAGGATCTAATATAAATTCTGTACTATTTCACATTTTTGAATAGAACATTTAGCAAAAAGCCAGGCACTCATCTTCAGTTGGCAAAGTCCCCTGGTAGTGCTTATGGTCCTGGACTAGTAACATGCAAGTCCTATTGTTGACTGTATAAATTGAGGTTAAGTGTCTACAGCTAGAGAGTACTCATTGGATAATGACTTATGCATATATGAAGAGACACTCAGGGTGTTGCAATCTTCAATCCCATGCAATACAAGGTTATGTATGCAACTAACAGATGCAAACAGTGACCAGTTAAGAAGGTTGTTCATCCTGACTGCTTGCCCCTCTTCTGTGGCTATGTCCGCGCCCAGCTGTTCTAGGAGATGGAGCATGCAGTATCCACCAGTATACTTGTGGCCTTCCGCGACCAGTGGGTGCCCCAGGGACTGGAGGGCATCATCAGCCCTGGGAGCATTATTTCAAAGAATCACAGAATTGTTATGGTGTAGATAGAGGCCATTTGGCCCATCATGTCTGCACCAGCTGTTCAGAGCATTTTAACATAGTGCCAATCTCCTGCCTTTTCTCCCTAACCCTGCACATTGTTTCTATATAAATAATCATCTAATGCCCTCTTGAATGCCTCAATCGAACTGCCTCCACCAGGCAGTGCATCCCAAACACTAACTGCTCGCCGTGTGAGAAAGTTTTTTCTCACCTCGCATTTGCTTCTTTTGCAAAACGCTTTAAAACTGCGCCCTGTGGTTCTCGATCCATTTATGATTGGGAACAGTTTCTCCCTATCTACTCTGTCCAGACCCCTCATGATTTTGAAAATCAAATTCTCCTCTTAGCCTTCTCTGCCCCAAGAAAAACAATCCTAGCTTCTCCAATCTTTCCTCATAATTGAAGTGTCTCATCTCTGAACCATTCTTGTAAACCTCTTCTTCACTCTCCAGTGCGTTCACATCCTTCCTACAGTGTGGCGTCCAGAACTGTTCACAATACCCCAGCTGAGGTCTACCCAGTGTCTTATACAAGTTCATCAAAACCTCCCTGCTCTTGTACTCTATGCCCCTATTAATGAAGCCTAGAATATTGTATGCTTTAGAAACAGCTCTCTCTACCTGTCCTGCCACCTTTAATGACTTATGTACATATACACCCAGGTCTCTTTGCTCCTGCACACCCTTTAGAATAGTATCCTTTACTTAATACTGTCTCTCTGTGCTCTTTGCAGCAAATGTATCACCTCACACTTCTCCGCATTGAACTTCATCTGCCACTTATCTGCCCACTCCACCAATGTGTCAATGTACTTTTGAAGTTCTACACTGTCCTCCTCACAGTTTACAATTCCCCCAAGTTTTGTGTCATCTGCAAATTTTGAAATTGTCCCCTCTACACCCAGATCTAGATCATTAATATATATCAGGGAAAGCAAGGGTCCCAATACCGACCTCTGGGGAATTCCACTACAAATCCTTTTCTAGTCCGAAAAATACCCATTAACCAGTACTCTGTTTCCTATTCCTCAGCCAATTTTGTATCCATATTGCTACTGTCCCTTTTATTTCATGACCTATAAATTTCCTCACACCTTATTTGATAAGTTTCCTTTATAACTTTGTTTTAGTTACAGTGCCCCTTTAAAGGGTTGTTTATTATTTAATTTGTTGATTTGGCTTTGGTTTACTCAAGAGTTAAAAAGAGACACACAGGGTGTGGAACGCTGCACTTCTCAGATACTGAAGCAGTCCATGTCCAAACACCGCAAAACCTGGACAATATCCAGGCTTGGACTGACAAGTGGCAAATAACATTTGTGCAACACAAGTGCCAGGCAATGACCATCTCTAACAAGAGAGAATCTAATCTTCGCCTCTTGATGTTCAGTGGAATTACCATCACTGAATCCGCCCACTATCAACATCCTGGGGATTAGCATTGACCCGAAAGTGAACTGGACCAGCCATATAAATACTGTGGCTATAAGAGCAGGTAAGAGGCTAGGAATCCTGCGACGAGTAACTCAACTCCAAGCCTGTCCACCATCTACAAGGCACAAGTCAGGAGTGTGATGGAATACTCCCCACTTGCTTGGTGAGTGCAGCTCCTACAACACTCAAGAAGTTTGATACCATCCAGGACAAAGCAACTCATTTGATTGGCACCCCATCCACAAACATTCACTTCCCCCACTACTGACGTACAGTAGCAGTAGTTGTACTATGTACAAGATGCACTGTAGGACTTCACCAAGTTTCCTTAGACAGCACCTTCCATGACAGCAAACCCATGACCACTACTACCTGGAAGGACAAGGGCAGCAGATAGATGGGAGCACCAGCACCTGGACGTTCCCCTTCAAGTCACTCACCATCCTGACTTGAAAATATATCACTGTTCCTTCAATGTCGCTGGGTCAAAATCCTGGAACTCCCTTCCTAACAGTACTGTGGGTGTACCTACACCACATGGACTGCAGTGGTTCAAGAAGGCAGCTCATCACCACCTTCTCAAGGGCAACTAGGGATAGACAATAAATGCTGCTGCAGCCATCGAAGCCCACATCCTGTGACTGAATAAAACAAAGGTCCCATTGTGATATAAGATTAAATAGGTTCATGGACTCCCTGGCTGCCTGTAACTTCCATGGCTTTTGAGTCTGTGTTCCATGTTTATGTAGGTTGTGTGAGGTTGCAGCCCCAGTTTTATTATCTAAGGAGGCTGCACTTCAATTTTCATTTGCACTTTAACCCCATGCTCCTGATCTTTGGCCACCCAGTGCGGAGGGGTTGGGCAGGGCAGAAGACATCCTTGTTAGCCTGCTCCTGTGCCGAGCCAGGGTAGCCATTAATAGGTCTAGGCAGTGGGCGGGTGAGGTTCGACCCGACTACCTGCCCCTCTTCCATGGTTACTCCTGCGTCCATGTGACATTTGATAGGGGAGCAAGCGTTGTCTGTCAGTATGTTTGATTCTTTCCACGACCAGTGGGCACCACATGCTGGAGTGCATTATCTTCCCACCAAACAACATTTAATTTTGATAAATTTCTTTAAAATTTTTTTTGTTATTGTGTCCTTCAACGGGCAGTTCATTAAGTAGGGGGACCAAAATTTTGCACAGTACTCCAGGTGCGGTCTCACCAATGACTTGTAGAGTTGCAACAACACTTCCCTATTTTTATACTCTATTCCTTTAGCAATAAATGCCAAAATTCCATTTGCCTTCCTTATTACTTGCTGTACCTGCATTCTAGCTTTATGTGATTCATGCACGAGGACACCCAGGTCCCTCTGCACAGGAGCATTCTGAAGTTTCTCTCCATTTAAATAATAAGTTGCCTTTTTATTCTTCCGATCAAAATGGATAACCTCATACTTATCCACGTTAAACGCCATCTGCCAAATTTTGGCTCATTCACCCAACCTATCCATATCCATTTGTAAATTTCTTATTTCTTCATTGTAACTTAGTTTCCCACCTACTTTGGTGTCATCAGCAAATTTAGCTATAGTACCTTCTATCCCTGAAACCGAGTCATTAATATAGATTGCAAACAGTTGGGGCCCAAGGTCCAAACCCTATGGCACCCCACTAGTTACAGCTTGCCATCCAAAAAAGACCCAGTTATCCTGACTCTCTGCTTTCTGTTGGTTAGCCAATCCTCTATCCAAGCTAATATATTACCCCTAAATCTGTGTGATCTTATCTTGTTTCTGGGCTCTTTGCTCTTCTTCTCTATGCCCCTATTAGTAAAGGCTAGGATCTTATATATTTTATTAACTACTCCCTCCAACTGTCCTGCCACTTTTAATAACTTATACAGATATACACTGAGGTCCCTCTGCTCCTGCACACTCCTTAGAGTCGTATCCCTTAGTTTATATTGTCTCTCCATGTTCTTCCTACCAAAATGAATCAGCTCACACTTCTCTGCATTGGACTTCATCTGCCATCTATCTGCCCACTCAACCAACTTGCCTTTGTCCTTTACAAGTTCTATACTGTCTTCCTCACATTTTACAATATCTCCAAGCTTTGTATTATTGTTATGGCATAGCCGATGGTAAATGATGAGCTGCTCAGCTCTCAAATGAAAACTTGAAACAACTGCCACAACCATATATATATAGTTTGAATTCAGTAGTAATAAGATCACTGAGTCTTATACGTTTCTTACAAAACTAAATTAAACATTTATTAAATAAAATAAAATGATTTTAAGCAAATACATAAGTTTATAAATTACTACAATGGTAACTCCTAGCTCCCCTTGTTAATCTAACTCCTAGTTATGCCTCCGTTAAGGCCACAGTTAAACACATATTTTAAAAGACCCAGACAAAGTAACACGATATCCTAAACAGTCAAATTCAAAGTGAGTTTTCTTACCTTCAGTTCTTGTAGATAGCAGTTTGAGGCTTAGAGGCTTGAGGCTTTTCACACTTGTTAGATCTTAGAATTCCTTCCCTTGCACACGGTCTTCTCTCCTTTATACATATGTTCTCCTTTGAATGTAAATTCCCGCTATTTCACTATGTCTTGGACTTTACCTCTCTAATAATAAAAATATATCATAGTATCAATTTTACCAGTAACCTTTGGGAAAATAAACACACTGTTTCTTAACTTCCCCTGGCTAAGTAAAACATTTCACCTCCCTTTTGAATTCAAGCTAGTCTGGTTTATTTAAAAATGCAAATGTTCTCTTTACACCCCACATTCTAAAACTTCACCCATGTTTACCTCTTACCTCCTGACAGATCAAAGCCTTCAGACTAACTACACACACACACACACGCACACACACAGGCACACCCCATAGGCACAGACCCCACTATTATTCAATTTTCATAATGTTATTGGAATTTATTGTAAAGTAATTATGTCTTCCTGAAATCCCCCTCCTTATTATAAAATGAACTGTTATAATTTAATCTTGACAATGCATCTGTGACCAGATTTTCTCACCCCACCACATGTATAATGTGTAGATTAGACGGTGGCAATAATAAAATCCATCTGAATAGCCTTGCACTTCTGACTTGAAATTTGTAACGCTAACACCAAACCCAAAGTTTCCTTTTCAATCATTGAATATCTTCTCTGTTCAACTTCCGTGAAAAAGTACCTATCGTTTTTTTCAATTCCAGTGCCATCTTCGTGTGACAGTACAGTCCCAATGCCTATATTGCTTGCGTCAATGGTCAACTTAAATCGCATGGTGTAATTGGGTACTACCAAAACTGGTGTCGTAGTTAATGCAGTTTTCAAACTGTTAAATGCCCTCTGACACTCCTGTGTCCATTGAAACTTCTTGTTCTTTTTTAATAGTTCAGTCAATGGAGCAATCACTGCTAAAATTTAGTACAAATTTCCGATAAAACCTACTCATGCCCAGAAATCTCAAAACTTTTCATTTTGTTGTAGGCATGGGGAAATCTACGATTGCCTTGACTTTCACATGTCTCTGAGCCACCTTACCATGTCCAATGGTATGGCCTAGGTACGTAACTTGCGCTTTTGCAAATTCACTTTTAACCAATTTCATCACTAAGTTAGCTTCTTGTACCGAGTAAATAATTCTTCTAGATGTTGTAAATGCTCCTCCCACATCTGACTGAAAACTATCAAGTCATCAATAAAAACAGCACAATTGCTCATACCTTTGTTTGTCAGTCTTTGAAATGTTGCAGTTGCATTTTTCATACCAAACGGCATGACTTTAAACTAACATAGTCCACCTGGCTTCACAAATCTCCTTTGCTCTCTCCAATAACTGTAGTTGCCAATATCCTCTTAGCAAGTCAATCTTTATGATAAATTTTGATTGTCCCATTTTCTCAATGCAATCCTCCAACCATGGTATAGGATATGAATCCACTTTTGTCACTGCATTCACTTTTCGATAGTCCACACACAGTCTTTGTTTTCCATCCGGCTTTGGTAGCAGCACAAATGGCAAACTCCAGTTCCTGCAACTAGGCTCGATGATATCATTTGGAAGTATGAATTCATTTTCTTTCTGTACTTGTGATAACTTTGCCGGATTTAATCTAAAGGGATGTTGCCTTAACGAAGATGAAATTTCTCCAGATACATCATGTATATTTAAATTTGTCCTCCCCAACTTATTTCCACAAATAGCTTTGTGTGACTGAAATAACTACTCCAAATCACTTTGACACTTCTCTTTTTCTGCCCTTTCTTTTTCTGCTGCCTCTCATTCCAATTGTTTCATTTGCAACTGAATTTGAGCCCATTCCAATGAACCACCCCTTGGAGAATTTGGTCTCTCAGGCATTCCTTCCAATTTCAAATGCTGAGCTATACCTTCAATTATATCTGATTTCCTCACCCTGCAGGTAATCCTAATTGTAATGTATCCACCAATTCCATTAACTTAAC
Source organism: Carcharodon carcharias (assembly GCF_017639515.1). Lineage (NCBI taxonomy): Eukaryota > Metazoa > Chordata > Chondrichthyes > Lamniformes > Lamnidae > Carcharodon > Carcharodon carcharias. Next base: position 81,568,462 of record NC_054473.1, read on the forward strand.
CTTAATTTATCTTTCTTAAATCAGTAAAAGTTATAACTTCAACTCCTAGACAAGTCTTAGCGACTGCCAAAGTCATATTGCAGTCTCACCACTTAAAAAAAACTTACGCCAACTCCTGACAAATTTTCTCTTCGTCCCACTCCCATTCCAACATGGATGGAGGCATGAAAATCCAGATACTAGATGCATTCCCATAGGGTGGTTGGGAGAGGCCGATCTCGCCTTCCATGCAAGCATGGTCTCTTTCCTCCCCTGCTAGCTCTGTAGCCTCTACCTTGAAGCTGTTGAGGGGACTAATTTCCAGAGTGCTACCTCTTGCGTTTGCATGCTTTCTTTTGTTTAAGTGACATCTTGTTCTGCAGAAAGACAGACACATTGATTGTTAGGTCAGTGGGTGAATGAGTAGTTAGAAGCATGTATTGTAGCTGCTGAGCCTCCCAGTAAGTGATTAAGAATCTGTTTGTCCAAGAGTTAATATGAGCTGGAGAGCTTAAAGTGGTCAGCACTCATTGAGTTCTGTCCCATCTGCTGGTCATGTATGGCATCCCAGACCATTTTAATTCTTAGACTGCCTGATGCCCTTATGTGAGTTTGTAGTGAGTAGACGGTGCACTTAACCCTGGCGGGGTGCAGCAGATCATTCATTCTCTCCCTGCACTGGGGAATGAGGTCCCTTTTTGGGTCCCATGGGCACTGACTACCCTGGTGACCTCCTTCCAGGCTGCCATGGTCAGATGGGAGAGCCTCCTGTTCCCATCCCTTGGAAAAAGCACCTTCCGCCTTTCCTGGACAGCCGGGATGAAAGTCTCCAGGGAGTTGTTGCTGAACCATGGGGTCAAAGGCTGCTTTCTTCTCTAAGACATTTCTGTCCTGTGTTCCTGGCCTGCAGTGAGTGAATGGCTGTCCGGGTGCCATATAAATACGGCAGGACCTTCGATCCCACAAGGTAATGGTAGGGCAGGGGATTTCCTGCCCACCTCTGCCGCAAGTCACATAATTAATTAGCTGAACAGTGGAAGATTGCGTGTGTTCAGCCATCTGCCACCCAGCTGGAATCGTACCGACTTTCCCGCCCGTCATTGGACCTAGCCTCCAGAAAGAGAGATTCCACCCAATGAATTGTGTCCTCACATCTTGAACTGATAGACTCTCAGCAGCTCTTTGTTGCCTCACTATATGGCTGAATCAGTTAATGCTTTTTACCTTTCAGATCATGTTTCAGATAGTACATGCCAGAAATACCTGGTACCAAATCATGTTACCAGTGCAAATTCTCAGTTATAGACATTATCAAACTCACCCAAAAGGCAATGGCCGCCTGATGGACCTGGTTGTTTCATTAGTACAAACAAAAAGGTATTTTAAACCCTTTACCTGCTGTTAGGAACACTTTTTTATTGCCTTTCTTAAATCAGGTCCCTACAGGATTTGACCGTTATACTGCATAGTTATGGCAGTGGCATCTCTCCCACTTAAATATTGGGTTATTTATGGTCCAGCTGTATGGTTTCCTGCCTACAAATCTTCCGTTGGGAATGTTTCTGCCAATAATTCAGTGGAGACTCCTCCTATCTGTGGCAGAAGATCCAGGGTAAAATAAATTGTACTAAGATCATCCTAAAGAATCACTTTACCTTTATTACAATGCATTATCACTATAGAGTGTCATCTGAGATTCTTTTAAAAATACTACACTCAAAGGAGTTAATCATTTTACCCAATCCAAAATCAAAGTAGACAACTACAAATGAATTTTTCTACTAGCATGTCAGCTGGCTGAGTTCTGAGTCTTCTGTGGCTCTGAGACAAAACGTGTCAGTCTAGATAAAACTCCAAGACGTGACAACATTAGTTAAGTGGTCACCTGAGGCACTGTTACATTACCACCTGCATCACCTTTAAGAATTGGAACGGGATTTTAGGGTGGAGTAGCTGCAAGATTGATTTCCACCTGCCTCTCTGACTTTTCCCCAGTCCCAGCCCATTGTCCTGATGGGGACATGTATATCCTTGGATATACATGGTGGGCTGGCAGCAGGATCTTGCACCAAAAAGGAAAATTGACATTAGAGAAACCCTGAAGATCAATAGAGACTCAACCTTCTTGACCTCAGCAGAAACCGAGGCCTACACAGGCAAGTAAGTGGGGGCCTAAAAGGAAGGAGAGGAGAACTCAACCAGGCCTTTCCCAGCATTCTTTGATTTCAGAGATGCTAAAACTACAACCCTGAGCCCACCGGCTCTCTCCACATGCTGTTTCCCTGAAGCAGCATCAACTGGGGAGAATGGGAGAGAAATAAACCTTGGTGCTGCTCCATAACTTGCATTTGAATGCAGAAGACAGTGAATAGGTTGTCAGTAGTGATCCTAGCAGGGCAAGAGGAGAGACAAGAGGAAATTTAGCTCAGGACGTGGGCAGTCTTTGGCCTCAGAACTATATTTTGCTTCATGTTCCATCTCCATCCCTCCCCCTGTTCTGAGCAGTGAAGAATGCAGCCCGAGATTTTAAATTAAGACCTGCTTCAGGTGAATACTAAAGTTCCTAAAGCACAATTTGAAGAAGTATAGGGACTTATCATCGTATCTTGACAACAACCTATTTATATTTCACTTTAAATTGAATAAAAATGTTCCAAGCCACTTCAGGTAAGCATTATAGAACAAGCTATGGCACCAAACCACATAAGGAGGTACTTGGTTAGCTTGTTAAAGAAGTAGGTTTTAAGGAGTGTCTTAAAGGAGGAAAGCAAGGTCAAGTGGTGAAGACGTTTGGGGAGGGAATTCCAGAGCTTGGGGCCAGGCAACAGAAGCCAAGACTACCAAGGGTGGAGAAATTAAAATCTAGGATGTTCAGGGGCCAAAATTAGAGGAGTATAAATATCCTGGAGGGTTGTTGTACTCAAGGAGATTACAGAGATAGGGAGAGGTGAGGCCATGGAGGGATTTGAAAGTATGGATAGAATTCTAAAGTTGGAACGTTGTTTAACCAGGAGCCAATGTACGTCAGAAGCACAGGAGTGAAGGGTGAACAGGAGTTGGTGTCAGTAAGGATACTAGGTGCACAGTTTTGGATTTTCTCACATTGACAGAGGGCAGAATGTGGGAAGTCACCAAGGAGTGCATTGGAATAATGATGTCTAGAGGTAGCAAAGGCATGAATGAGGGTTTCAGCAGCAGATGAGTTGAGGTAGGGGCTGAGTCAGATGATGTTATGGAAGTGGAAGTCGGTAGTTAATTGATTAAAAGCTCAGCTCAGTGTCAAGTGTGACACCAAGGTTGTAAATAATCTTGTTAAGCGTCAGACAGTTCCCAAATAGAGGGATAGAGTTGGTGGCTAGGGAGGGAAGTTTGTGGTAGGGATCAATCTTTGGTCTTCCCAATCTTTAATTGGAGATAATTTCTGCTCATCCAGTACAGTATGTCAGAGAAGCAGTCTGATAGTTTCAAGATAGTGAGTGGATAGGGAGGGGTGAGTGTGAGGTAGAGCTGGGTCAGTGTACATGTGAAATTGATGTGAAATCAGATGATGGTGTTGGAATGAGGAATGTGAAGTGATGCAAATTAGGCAGCCATCTTGGATGTGAGTTCAAGTCACTTTAGTCTGTGTTTTAAAAAATACTTTTAAAAATTCAATTCATATTTCCAGCCAATGGATTAAAAATCATTATTTGGCATGAAGCACATCTTCATCATAGAGAATAGCTTTTTCAACAGCCTCTGGAACAGATGGAATCCCTACTGAAATTCTGAAACTCGGCAGAGATACAATCCTGACACATCTGCACAGCCTATATCCCTCTGGGTAAGGAGTGCATGGCAGTGGATCTCAGGGATGCTGTTATCATGACTATATTCATATTTAAGGTTAAAGACAAAAAACTGCAGATGCTGGAAATCCAGAACAAAAACAGAATTACCTGGAAAAACTCAGCAAGTCCGGCAGCATTGGCGGAGAAGAAAAAAGTTGACGTTTCAAGTCCTCATGACCCTTCAACAGAACTGAGTAATATCAGGAGAGGGGTGAAATATGAGCCGGTTTAAGGTGGGGGGGGGGGGAGTGGGAGGGGGGGGGGGGGGAGAGAAGTGGGGGGGTGGGTGTGGAGGGGGGTGGGGGGAGAGAAGTGGAGGGGGTGGTGTGGATGTAGGGACAAGCAAGCAGTGATAGGAGCAGATAATCAAAAGATGTCACAGACAAAAGAACAAAGAGGTGTTGAAGGTGGTGATATTATCTAAACGAATATGCTAATTAAGAATGGATGGCAGGACACACAAGGTACAACTCAAGTGGGGGTGGGGTGGAAAGACTAACAGGGCATAAAAGGTATAGATTTAAAAATAATGGAAATAGGTGGGAAAAGAAAAATCTATATAAATTATTGGAAGAAACAAAAGGAAGGGGGAAGAAACGGAAAGGGGGTGGGGATGGAGGAGGGAGTTCAAGATCTAAAGTTGTTAAATTCAATATTCATTCCGGAAGGCTGTAAAGTGCCAAGTCGGAAGATGAGGTGCCGTTCCTCCAGTTTGCGTTGGGCTTCACTGGAACAATGCAGCAAGCCAAGGACAGACATGTGGGCAAGAGAGCAGGGTAGAGTGTTAAAATGGCAAGCGACAGGGAGGTTTGAGTCATTCTTGCGGACAGTCCGCAGGTGTTCTGCAAAGTGATCGCCCAGTTTACGTTTGGTCTCTCCAATGTAGAGGAGACCACTGTGGGAGCAATGAATGCGGTAGACTAAGTTGGGGGAAATGCAAGTGAAAGGCTGCTTCACTTGAAAGAAATGTTTGGACCCTTGGACAGTGAGGAGCGAGGAAATGAAGGGGCAGGTGTTGCATCTTTTGCGTTTGCATGGGGAGGTGCCATAGGTGGGGGTTGAGGAGTAGGGGTTGATGGAAGAGTGGACCGGGGTGTCCCGGAGGGAACGATCCTTACGGAATGCTGCAGGGGTGGGGGTGGTGAAGAGAAGATGTGTCTAGTGGTAGCATCATGCTGGAGTTGACGGAAATGGCGGAGGATGATCCTTTGAATGCAAAGGCTGGTGGTATGATAAATGAAGACAACAGGGACCCCATCATGTTTCAGGGAGGGAGAAGAAGGCATGAGGGCAGATGGGCGGGAGATGGGCCGGACACGGTTGAGGGCCCTGTCAACCACCGTGAGTGGAAAACCTCGGTTAAGGAAGAAGGAGGACATGTCAGAGGAACTGTTTTTGAAGGTAGCATCATCAGAACAGATGCGACGGAGCCGAAGGAACCAAGAGAATGGGATGGAGTCCTTACAGGAAGCGGGGTGTGAGGAGCTGTAGTCAAAGTAGCTGTGGGTGTTGGTAGGCTTGTAATGGATATTGGTGGACAGTCTATCACCAGAAATTGAGACAGAGAGGTCAAGGAAGGGAAGGGAAGTGTCAGAGATGGACCATGTGAAAATGATGGAGGGGTATTTTCACATGGTCCATCTCTGACACTTCCCTTCCCTTCCTTGACCTCTCTGTCTCAATTTCTGGTGATAGACTGTCCACCAATATCCATTACAAGCCTACCGACTCCCACAGCTACCTCGACTACAGCTCTTCACACCCCGCTTCCTGTAAGGACTCCATCCCATTCTCTCAGTTCCTTCGCCTCCGTCGCATCTGCTACCTTCATAAACAGTTCCTCTGACATGTCCTCCTTCTTCCTTAACCGAGGTTTTCCACCCATGGTGGTTGACAGGGCCCTCAACTGTGTCCGGCCCATCTCCCGCGCATCCGCCCTCACGCCTTCTCCTCCCTCCCAGAAACATGATGGGATCCCCTTTGTCCTCACTTATCACCCCAGCAGCCTCTGCATTCAAAGGATCATCCTCCGCCATTTCCGCCAACTCCAGCATGATGCCACCACCAAACGCATCTTCCTTTCACTTCCCCTGGTGGCATTCCGTAGGGATCGTTCCCTCCATCACCCCCTAATCCTCAACCCCCACCAACGGCACCTCCCCATGCAAATGCAAAACATGCACACCTGCCCCTTCACTTCCTCTCTCCTCACCGTCCAAGGGCCCAAACACTCCTTTCAAGTGAAGCAGCATTTCACTTGCATTTCCCCCAACTTAGTCTACTACATTCGTTGCTTCCAATGGGGTCTCCTCTACATTGAAGAGACCAAACGCAAACTGGGCAACTGCTTTGCAGAACACCTGCGGTCTGTCCGCAAGAATGACTCAAACCTCCCTATCGCTTGCCATTTTAACACTCCACCCTGCTCTCTTACCCACATGGTCTGTCCTTGGCCTGCTGCATTGTTCCAGTGAAGCCAACGCAAACTGGAGGAACAGCACCTCATCTTCCGACTTGGCACTTTACAGCCTTCCGGACTGAATATTGAATTTAACAACTTTAGATCTTGAACTCCCTCCTCCATCCCCACCCCCTTTCCATTTCTTCCCTCTTCCTTTTGCTTTTTCCAATAATTTATATAGATTTTTCTTCTCCCAACTATTTCCATTAGTTTTAAATCTATACCTTTTATGCCCTGTTAGTCTTTCCACCCCACCCCCACTTGAGCTGTACCTTGTGTGTCCTGCCATCCATTCTTAATTAGCACATTTGTTTAGATAATATCATCACCTTCAACACCTCTTTGTTCTTTTGTCTGTGACATCTTTTGATTATCTGCTTCTATCAGTGCTTGCTTGTCCCTACAACCACACCTCCCCCACTTCTCTCCCCCCATCCTGCCCCCCAACTTAAACCAACATATATTTCACCCCTCTCCTAATATTACTCAGTTCTGTTGAAGGGTCACGAGGACTCGAATCGTCAACTTTTTTCTTCTCCGCTGATGCTGCCAGACCTGCTGAGTTTTTCCAGGTAATTCTGTTTTTGTTCATGTTTAAGGTGTCTGCCATGGGGAAGATCATGGCATGGATCCTCCTCAATCACCACCCCTTCCAGTTGCGAAGAGCTCCTTCCAGAGTCACAGTGAGGTTTTTGCCCATTGAGAGATACCATAGGGCAGAATCATCACAGATTTGCACTAAGTGCGGCAGTGGGTGAGAAAAAGGACATTTTACCCGCTAGCCACAATGGCAGGTTTTCGTGCTGTATCAGCCCATTCCCACCTCATTTATTATGCATTCCCAGGAAGCACTCCGTGCCACTGGTGGGGCATCCTCTGATTCGCCTGCCCCATCACCTCAGGCCATAAGTAAACCGGGCACCATATTTAAAAGCCATCCCTGTAAAGAGCTAGCATCCTTATAAGGATAGGAAGCTGCTGGCAACTGATGTCTGCCAAAGCTAGGAAACATGCTGCCCCTAGATTTAGCGATGCCTCCCTTGAGTGCCTACTAGATGCAGTGAAGACACACTGCTCTGGGCAAAGTCAGCAAGCAAGGTCACCAATCCTGCATGGGAGTCAGTGCTACTGGTGGTGAGCGCCAATGCCCTGCAAAAGAGCTCAGCTACCCAGTGCAGAAAAAGGATGAATGATCTCCTCCATTCCAGCAGGATAAGCCACTCTTCTCATCACTCTCAACTCACACACTCACAACCCATCACATATCCACAGGGATCTCACTCATTGCCAATTCAAGGGACATCGCCATTCACTCTCTCACATGCACCTTCATCTGCCCTGTGGATTGTGTCCTCATCCCATCCGTGGCACCATTCAACACCCACACATGCCAGGCACCCTTCTCGTCTGGACTGGCAGGCATCCTGCTTATGCTTTCTCCATCTGTATTCATGCAGGACAAGCTGGCACATAAAAAAGAGAGGTAGCAGATCGGTAAAGGAATGCCTGAAATCAATGTCCTCTTGGACTTTGAAAGTAGAGCCATCCAGCTGACTGGCGAGGATCTGGACCATTCCTGTGCTGGTGGTGAGGTCGGCAGTGCTATATCAAGTGAGGATTCAGCAGTGCAATATCCATCAGACAATCATGGTGTGAGTCAGCTCCCCTGTTCCGCAGTCCCCTGCCGTACACTAATTATCTCTCCTTGCTTTCACAGGCACATCTGGGAAACAGCCGACCGGGTCCATGACCCAAGTCCTCAAATAAACACCCTCAATGAAGCCCCATCACAGTGCTCATCCACATCCTCCACCAGCGCAGAGGCACACACTTCAGTGGGACCTAGCCCCGGGGTCACAGTCTGGTGAGCACATCGCACTGTCTGATCCACAGCAGGCAGAGGCAGGGACTTCCCAGGTTTCCGGCACTCAGAGGACTGCTGGAGACCAGAAATCTGCTGAGTCTGAGTCAAATGAGAAGCCTCTGGACTCGGTCATACCTCAGTTGCTGGAGCTGCAAAGGCAAGCTCGGGAACATCAGGAATGGATGTCCGCTGCACTCCTCAGATTGCAAGGCACAATGGAGGAGTCCGTCCGCCTTCAGTCTGAGGTGATAGCACTGACACATCAACACACCGAGGTCAACACTACATGAGGAAATAGAGATAGTTTAAGTAAGTTATATTTGTATTTGTGGGTGTTAGGAATGAGTTTTAGCTTTAATGTTTAAGTTTGATTTGTATTTCTGTATTTGTGTGTTAAGAAAAGGAGAAATCGAGTTTCAGTTTTACTTCAAAAGATGCCTACATTTTAATAACGATTTTACGACTCTTGAAGGGGGGTTAAGACAAACAAGGTAAAAAAAAACTGTGCTGTTGCTGAGCAACAGGACGCCCCACAGAGACAGAAAAGTAGTTTTAGTTCAGTTGAAAACAGTTCCAGTTCAGTTGAAGCCAAAATTCCAGAGAGGCTGGACAGCAGAGGGACAGGTAGCAAGTCCCAAAGTTGAAGCCAGCTGCTAGGGGTAGCCGGACACAGGGGCAGGCTCCAGGAACTAAAGAAGAAAGTCCATAAATCCATGGGAGTGGAACAAGGAAGATCCAAGAAGACCTTCTAGTCAAAGGACAAGGACAGGATTCTGTGGAAGTGAAAGTAAGGAGCAGAGAGAAAGGCTCCAAGCTCCAAACTTAAAGTGAAGAAAGCTACAGGATGCAGATTTAAAGCAGTATATAGGTGTGTGAGAGGGCAGGATGTTGAAGGAGACAGCTGAAGGTCTGTAACTTTTGCAACGGGCTTGTGAAGTAGTGTTGTACTGTTGACCGTTGAGTCAGTGAGAGATGTGTGGAAGACAACTTGAATACATGTAGTGATCTAGGGAAGAGGAACATCGGAAGGAGAGTTCAAAACCCTGGAGGTGAACCCTTGTGGAACGCATCTTGGAGAAAGCATTTGTTTGAGAGAAGATTCCAAAATGAGTTCTTGGAGAGTGGAGATTGGAAACCCTCATGTGAAAGGTGGAGTTCAGTGAGACCAGTTGGATTACAGTGTGACAAGCGTCTGGGGTAGTTGAGGAGAGATCCATAGCATCTGTTTGGGGTGGCATCTGTCACTTGGTCTCAGAGTGTGGTGTGTCTGAGCACAGGTTGCCTATTGGTTTACATGGACTGTGTACTTACTGTGAACATTAGAGTAGAAGATAGCTTTCATAACTTGTGTTCTCCTTATGAATCTGTATATATCTGTGAAGGTATACTTGTGGGTGAAGGAGTAATGTAATATAGTTTATGTTTTCTAGTTTAATAACTGTTTTATTATTTTGTTAAAAGTTCATTAGCTGACTCCCGTGCCTCTGTTCAGTGGCCACTCTCCACATATCTAAACAAAAATAAAAGTTAGGATCTATCAAGCTGGGTTCTATCCTGGGATTAGGCTTGTCTAGCAGTAACATCAGCTGGATTCATAACAACTGGTAGGATGGCTGCCACCATGGAGACCATGGCCCAGGACATCGGTCCTGAACTGCTGCGTGGGCTGAACTCCATCGTTGATGCCATAGTTGGCCTCCAATAGTGTAGCTCAAGAGGGATGCAGGGCAGCTCAATCTCACTCCAGCTTCCCCTTTTCCTCAAGGAGTCAGCCAGGGGCCCTTGGGCACCAAAATTGGGGAGGATCAACAGGTGCACAGCCAGGTGATTCTGTGAGTGTCTGGCTCATCCGAATCCCCTCTTCCTGTGACACCAGAAGCTTCAGCTGCACAGGCCGAGGAGGGTGCCACTGCCACACAGCAAAACTCCAAAAGCAGGCCGGGGCCCTCCTAGGTCTTGGCCCTCCAGTGGGCAACCATCAAGGTCATCACACCCATGGCTTAGCAGTCAGCAGGCTGCCTCCACCTCTGCTGTGGATGTCCAGGAGCATCAAGATATAGTGGCAGGGTTAGGAAGGTTACAAAGATGTAATTGCACAGCCTGGTGTGTTAAACCCTTCTCCATGATGTTCACTATTTTAATAAACTCCCAAGAATGCCTCCTTGCCTATGACTCCTTTGTTCTAATGTGCCATTATCAGTCAGTTGTGAAACCTTGGTTCCTGTACAAGATAAAGGCAGGTGTCTCAGTCTAGGGCCTCTTCCCTGTGCTTTGTGCAACCTCCCCAGCACACTGATGATGCGCCTTCACAGTCACTGGACACATCAGTCATGCCTGCACCTTGATGGGGCTTAACATTGCTGCCAAAATATCCTGGGCAGGTGGCACAAAGTTCCGTAATTCTCTGTGTACTCTCAGCACCTTTGAGGTGCGACTGGCCCCCATCTCATCAGCATCTGTGTCTGGTGACAGTATAGCCTTGAAGGGTTCAGCTCTGGTGACATCAGCCATGTCCTCTGCAGGTAGCCCTTGTACCCGAGGAGCCAGCCCTGCAGCCTCCATGGACCCTGGAAGACGTAAGGGATCTGAGACCTACTGGGAATATAGGAGTTGTGCACACTCCCTGGGAACCATGCTCACACCTGCAGGATGCAGTTGTGGTGTCGCACACCAACTGCACATTCAGCGAGTGGAAGCCCTTGCGGTTGATATAGTTGACCACTTGTTGCTATGGAGATCTGAGCGCCACGTCGGGTGCAGTCGATGGCACCCTGCACCTGTGGGAAACCTGAGATCTGGGCAAATCCCAGTGCTCTTTCTTTATGGCTTTCCCGATCCCGGGCAAAATGTACAAAGTTGTGTGCCTTCGTGAATGTGGCTCCGTGACCTCCTGGATACATTTGTGTGTGGAGGGTTAGGATATCCCACAGAGATCACCTGTGGAGCCCTGAAAAGAGCCGTTGGTGTAAAAATTGAGTGCCGTGGTCATTTTCACGGCCGCTGGCAGTGGATGCCCTCCATCTCCCTATGGTGCCAGGATTAAGAGTCCCTCATGGTATGTTGCCTGCCCGGTGCCAGGGTGAGGGACATCTCTGACCGGCTTGAAAGGATATTGGAGAGGGAGAGGGAAGATCCAGTTGTTGTGGTCCACGTCGGGACAAATAACGTAGGTAAGACTAGGAAAAAGGAACTGTTTGGGGATTATCAGGAACTAGGAACTAAAGTAAAGAACAGGTCCTCAAGGGTTATAATCTCCAGATTATTACCCGAACCATGTGCAAATTGGCATAGGGATGTGAGAATAAGGGAAGTAAACATGTGGCTAAAGGAGTGGTGTGGGAAAGAGGGATTCCATTTCGTGGGGCACTGGCATCAGTATCGGAACAGGAGGGATCTGTACCATTGGGACGGTCTCCACCTGAACCGATCTGGGACCAATGTTCTAACGAAAAGGGTAAATAGGATGGTCAACAGGACTTTAAACTAGAAAGTAGGGGGGGGAAGGGAAGGGTAAAACTCCAAGAAGTATGACTAATGGGAAACAAAGCAGCAGATAGCGTGTGCGGGGTTGAGGGGGGGTGGGTAGGGGGGTGCATTCAACTTCATGGAAAATTATGAAAAAACTGAAAAGAAAAGAGAGCCCAGGCGAGGCTATTAAAGTCTCCAGAACACAAAATAGGACAGAGTGTTTGGAAAGGGCTAGGAATCTAACTTTGAGCACATCAGATAAAGGGATGACAATGAGAAAAGTGATGGGAAATACAGGACTGAAGGTGTTGTATCTGAATGCACGCAGTATATGAAATAAGGTAAATGAGCTTGTGGCGCAGATTGAAATTGGTAGGTGTGATGTGGTGGGCATCACGAAGACATGGCTGCAAGGGGATCAGGACAGGGAGCTAAATATCCAAGGATACAAATCCTATCGAAAAGATAGGCAGGTTTGAGAGGGGGTGGGGTTGCTTTGTTAGTAAGAAATGAAATTAAATCGATAGCAAGAAACAGCATAGGGTCAGATGATGTAGAATCTGTGTCGGTAGAGTTGAGGAACCGCAAAGGTAAAAAAACCATAATGGGAGTTACGTACAGGCCTCCGAACAGTAGTCAGGATGTGGGGCACAAGATACACCAGGAGATAGAAAAGGCGTGTAAGAAAGTCAAGGTTACAGTGATCATGGAGGATTTCAATATGCAGGTAGACTGGGAAAATCAGGTTGGTAGTGGATCCCAAGAAAAGGAATTTGTGGAATGTCTACGAGATGGCTTTTTGGAGCAGCTTGTGGTGGAGACCACTAGGGAACAGGCAATTCTAGATTTAGTGATGTGTAATGAGGCAGATTTGTTAAGGGAGCTTAAGGTGAAGGAACCCTTAGGAGGAAGTGACCATAATATGATAGAATTGACCCTGCAATTTGAAAAGAAAAAGCTGGAATCAGATGTAACGATGTTATAGTTGAATAAAGGCAACTACAGAGGCATGAGGGAGGAGCTGGCCAGAATTGACTGGGAGATGAGCCTAGCAGGAAAGACAGTGGAACAGCAATGGCAGGATTTTCTGGGAGTAATTTGGGAGACGCAGCAAAAATTCATCCCTAGGAAGAAGAAGCATACTAAAGGGAGGACGAGGCAACCATGGCTGACAAGGGAAGTCAGGGACAGCATAAAAGCTAAAGAGAAAGCATATAATGCGGTGAAGAGCAGTGGGAAACCAGGGGATTGGGAAGCCTACAAAGGCCAACAGAGGACAACTAAAAAAGAAATAAGGAGGGAGAAGATTAAACATGAGGGTAAACTAGCCAGTAATATAAAAGGAGATTGCAAGAGTTTTTTTTTAGATATATAAAGGGTAAGAGAGAGGCAAAAGTGAACATTGGGCTGCTGGAAAATGATGCTGGAGAAGTAGTAGTGGGGAACAAAGAAATGGCAGAGGAATTTTGCGTCAGTCTTCACAGTGGAAGACACGAGTAACATCCCCAAAGTTCAAGAAAGTTGGGGGGCAGAGGTAAGTATGGTGGCCATTACCAAGGAGAAGGTGCTAGGAAAATTGAAAGGTCTGAAGGTGGATAAATAACTTGGACCAGATGGATTACACCCCAGAGTTCAGTAAGAGATAGCTGAAGAGATAGTGGAGGCATTAGTGGTGATCTTTCAGGAATCACTGGAGTCAGGGAGGGTCAAGAGGAGTGGAAAATCGTTAATGTAACCCCCCTGTTTAAGAAGGGAGTGAGGCAAAAGATGGGAAATTACAGGCTGATTGGTAAGATTTTAGAGTCCATTATTAAGGATGAGATTTCAGAATATTTGGAAGTGCATGGTAAAATAGGGCAAAGTCAGCATGGTTTCATCAAGGGGAGGTCATGCCTGACAAATCTGTTAGAATCCTTTGAGGAGGTAACGAGTAGGTTAGACAAAGGAGAGCCAATGGATGTTATCTACTTGGACTTCCAGAAGGCCTTTGACAAGGTGCCGCACAGGAGGCTGATCAGTAAGATAAGAGCCCATGGTGTTAGAGGCAAGGTACTAGCATGGATAGAAGATTGGCTGTCTGGCAAGAGGCATAGAGTGGGGAGATGGAGGTCCTTCTCAGGATGGTGGCCGGTGACTAGTGGAGTTCCGCAGGGGTCAGTGTTGGGACCACAACTTTTCACTCTATATCTTAATGATCTAGATGAAGGAACTGAGGGCATCCTGGCTAAGTTGGCAGATGATACAAAGTTAGGTGGAGGAACAGGTAGTATTGAGGAGGCTGGGAGGCTGCAGAAGGATTTGGACAGGTTAGGAGAATGGGCAAAGAAGTGGCAGATGGAATACAACGTGGGGAAGTGTGAGGTCGGACACTTTGGTAGGAAGAATAGAGGAATAGACTATTTTCTAAATGGGGAGAGAATTCACAAATCTGGAGTGCAAAGGGACTTGGGAGTCTTAGTCCAGAATTCTCTTAAGGTTAACTTACAGGTTGAGACGGTAGTTAGGAAGGCAAATACAATGTTGGCATTTATTTCGAGAAGACTAGAATATAAAAGCAGGGATGTTCTGCTGAGGCTTTATAAGGCTCTGGTCAGTCCACATTTAGAATATTGTGAGCAATTTTGGGCCCCGTATCTCAGGAAGGATGTGCTGGCCCTGGAGAGGGTCCAGAGGAGGTTCATCAGAACGATCCCAGGAATGAAAGGCATTACATATGAGGAACGTTTGAGGACTCTGGGTCTATACTCGATGGAGTTTAGAAGGATGAGGGGGGATCTAATTGAAACATACAGAATATTGAAAGGCCTGGATAGAGTGGATGTGGGGAAGATGTTTCCATTAGTAGGAAAGACTAGGACCCGAGGGCACAGCCTCAGAGTAAAGGGAAGACCTTTTAGAACAGAGATGAGGAGAAATTTCTTTAGCCAGAGAGTGGTGAATCTATGGAATTCATTGCCACAGAAGACTGTGGAGGCCAAGTCATTAAGTGTATTTAAGAGCGAGATAGTATGAGTCTATTTAAGACCAAGATAGATAGGTTCTTGATTGGTAAGGGGATCAAAGGTTACGGGGAGAAGGCGGGAGAATGGGGTTGAGAAACTTATCAGCCATGATTGAATGGTGGAGCAGACTCGATGGGCCGAATGGCCAAATTTCTGCTCCTATGTCTTATGGTCTTACGATCTTATAGTGCCAAATCCTGCAAAGGTGGCAGATGTGACTGACCAGTTCCCTGCAGGAATGAGAAGCACCATCTATAGACCCTCGGTCTAGCAAGGCGCTGACCAGCGATGGCTCACTCTGGCTCTTCAGCAGCGTGCACAGGAACCCCAGCCACACCTTCTTCTTGAGGGTGCTGCTCCTCCCATTGTCCAGCCCGGCATCTCAGTTGCTCTCTTCTCCTTTGTCTCCACTCTCTGTAAGCCATCAGGCATACAGCTAGGTCATCAGGCTCCATGCTCCTGATGTACTCCTCCTGCAGGATGAAATAAACAGATGCGTAAGTTAGCATGATTGCAGTAAGAGCCTCTCTTGGTTAAGTCTGAAGGCCCCTTAAAGCATCCTGGAGAGTGCTGGCTGCCACTTGGATGGCCAGAGTTTAGTGTGCTGCACGGCTGCACAAACCCCCACCCACCTCCTCCCCACTCCACCTGACCGACTGGAGGCAGCTTTGCCTATTGGACAGCATGCTGTGCTCTCAGCTCAGGTGCAGGCATTCTACTAACCCCCACTGCAAGGCTGAGCTGTTAGCTTGGTCCAAACCAAGATGATGACATTGCAAGGGGCTGTGAGCGCCTCCACCAGTGACTGCTCCATGGCCAGCTTTAGCAAGGAGATTGAACAGTGAGCCCCGTCATCCAATTGTTCTGTCATTGACTTGCCTGGATCTGTTCAAAATCTGTTTTTTTACTGTTGCCTTAACGGGAGTGTAACCAGAAGCCAGATTAGTTAAGGGTTTTTGGAGTTATTATAGTAGTAATTTGTTGGCATATGTATGTGCTTAAAATCTTCTCTTTTGTTAATAAATGTTTAATTTAGGTTTTATAAAAAAATCTCTGAGGTCTTGGTGGACTTATTACTTCTGAATTCAGAGCATGCATCTCAAAATAAATACAAATTGCAAAATTGTTTTGATAGCATGTGATAGTTTCCCGCCTGGATTTGATCTGCCTGGCACACATCATTTGCCACGTCATAATGGTTCCAAAATTCCTCACTCAGCAAACTCTGCCAAACAACAGATTTAACTGGTTATTCATATTATCCCTGTGTGATTTTGCCAACATGTTTTTGAGATGTTCAAATGTGATCCCACAGTGAAATTGTTATGCTTAAGTTAACATTTCCAAGCAAAGTGGGAAAACTGGGAGGTCTGGACAGTATTCAGAGACCTGAAGTTCCTCTTTTAACAACATGTTAATGAAATCACATAAAAATATAGCTTTAAAACGTTCATTTCTAAAAATGCCGATTGAGTATTAGACCATTAATTATTGAGGGAAACAAGAATTTTCTCCAATTTGAAGAAGAGAACAGCTTCATTCGTCCTTCATGTCCCAACGATGGAGGAGATGCCTCAGTCTACTTCACCTGGTAGACCTAAAGAACAATAAATTATCTTGGCTAGCAAACCTGCTGGGGGATGAAGCAAACAGAATCAAAAGAGTGAAATGTTTTTAGTACAAAGAGATATTTTGTGGGTCACTCCACCCAATCATAGACTGCAGAGGCAGTGCTGCCCATTTATATTACAGTGCTGTGAAGCTAAAACAGGCAGACTGTTACTTGTAGGTTTAGTGGGGTGCTGCTCAGATGCTTTTTCTCACTTTGGGACAGACTTGGGCCACTCGATTGTTACACAAATTTCATATCAAGCGTGTCTGTTTATTTTCTTCCAGGCATAAAATTGTACAGCCATAAGAATTAGCTGTGCTACAATTCTCAAAGCCTCTTAAGCGACCTGAACATTTATGTTTTGACACATTGTGAGAGCACACCACATACTTAGCTTAAACACATTCTTAGGATCTAATATAAATTCTGTACTATTTCACATTTTTGAATAGATCATTTAGCAAAAAGCCAGGCACTCACCTTCGGTTGGCAGAGTGAAGTCCCCTGGTAGTGCTTATGGTCCTGGACTAGTAACATGCAAGTCCTATTGTTGACTGTATAAATTGAGGTTAAGTGTCTACAGCTAGAGAGTACTCATTGGATAATGACTTATGCATATATGAAGAGACACTCAGGGTGTTGCAATCTGCAATCCCATGCAATACAAGGTTACGTAGGTAACTAACAGATGCAAACAGTGACCAGTTAAGAAGGTCGTTCATTCTGACTGCTTGCCCCTCTTTTGTGGCTTTGTCCGCGCCCAGGTGTTCTAGGAGAGGGAGCATGCAGTATCCACCAGTATACTTGTGGCCTTCCGCGACCATTGGGTGCCCCAGGGACTGGAGGGCATCATCAGCCCTGGGAGCATTATTTCAAAGAATCACAGAATTGTTACAGTGTAGAAGGAGGCCATTTGGCCCATCGTGTCTGTACCAGCTGTCAGAGCATTTTAACTTAGTGCCAATCTCCTGCCTTTTACCCCTAACCTGCACATTGTTTCTATTTAAATAATCATCTAATGCCCTCTTGAATGCCTCAATCGAACTGCCTCCACCAGGCAGTGCATCCCAAACACTAACTACTCGCCGTGTGAGAAAGTTTTTTCTCACCTCGCATTTGCTTCTTTTGCAAAACATTTTAAAACTGCGCCCTTTGATTCTCGATCCATTTATGAGTGGGAACAGTTTCTCCCTATCTACTCTGTCCAGACCCCTCATGATTTTGAAAATCAAGTTCTCCTCTTAGCCTTCTCTGCCCCAAGAAAAACAATCTTCTTCAATCTTTCCTCATAATTGAAGTGGCTCATCCCTGAACTATTCTTGTAAACCTCTTCTGCACTCTCTCCAGTGCATTCGCATCCTTCATATAGTGTGGCGTCCAGAACTGTTCACAATACCCCAGCTGAGGTCTACCCAGTGTCTTATATAAGTTCATCAAAACCTCCCTGCTCTTGTACTCTATGCCCCTATTAATGAAGCCTAGAATATTGTATGCTTTAGAAACAGCTCTCTCTACCTGTCCTGCCACCTTTAATGACTTATGTACATATACACCCAGGTCTCTTTGCTCTTGCACATCCTTTAGAATAGTATCCTTTACTTAATACTGTCTCTCTGTGCTCTTTGCAGCAAATGTATCACCTCACACTTCTCCACATTGAACTTCATCTGCCACTTATCTGCCCACTCCACCAATGTGTCAATGTACTTTTGAAGTTCTACACTGTCCCCCTCACAGTTTACAATTCTCCCAAGTTTTGTGTCATCTGCAAATTTTGAAATTGTCCCCTCTACACCAAGATCTAGATCATTAATATATATCAGGGAAAGCAAGGGTCCCAATACCGACCCCTGGGGAATTCCACTACAAATCCTCTTCTAGTCCGAAAAATACCCATTAACCATTACTCTATGTTTCCTATTCCTCAGCCAATTTTGTATCCACATTGCTACTGTCCCTTTTATTTCGTGACCTATAAATTTCCTCACACCTTTTTTGATAAGTTTCCTTTATAACTTTGTTTTAGTTACAGTGCCCCTTTAAAGGGTTGTTTATTAGTTAATTTGTTGATTTGGCTTTGATTTAATCAAGAGTTAAAAAGAGACACACAGGGTGTTGCACGCTGCACTCCTCAAATACTGAAGCAGTCCATGTCCAAACACCGCAAAACCCGGACAATATCCAAGCTTGGGCTGACAAGCCGCAAGTAACATTTGCGCCACACGAGTGCCAGGCAATGACCATCTCTAACAAGAGAGAATCTAATCCTCGCCTCTTGATGTTCAGTGGAATTACCATCACTGAATCCGCCCACTATCAACATCCTGGGGATTAGCATTGACCAGAAAGTGAACTGGACTAGCCATATAAATATTGTGGCTACAAGAGCAGGTAAGAGGATAGGAATCCTGCGACGAGTAACTCACCTCCAAGCCTGTCCACAATCTACAAGGCACAAGTCAGGAGTGTGATGGAATACTCCCCGCTTGCTTGGTGAGTGCAGCTCCCACAACATCCAAGAAGCTTGACATCATCCAGGACAAAGCAGCTTGTTTGATTAGCACCCCATCCATAAACATTCACTTCCCCCGCTACTGACGTACAGTAGCAGCGGTTGTACTATGTACAAGATGCACTGCAGCAATTCACCAAGGTTCCTTAGACAGCACCTTCCATTACAGCAAACCCACGACCACTACTACCTGGAAGGACAAGGGCAGCAGATAGATGGGACCACCAGCAGCTGGAGGTTCCCCTTCAAGTCACTCACCATCCTGACTTGAAAATATATCACCGTTCCTTCACTGTCGCTGGGTCAAAATCCTGGAACTCCCTTCCTAACAGCATTGTGGGCGTACATACACCACCTGGACTGCAGCGGTTCAAGAAGGCTCATCACCACCTTCTCAAGGGCATCTAGGGATGGGCAATAAATGCTGTTGCAGCCATCGAAGCCCACATCCCGTGAATGAATTAAAAAAAGGTCCCATTGTGATATAAGTTTAAATAGATTCATGGACTCCCTGGCTGCCTGTAACTTCCATGGCTTTTGAGTCTGTGTTCCATGTTTATGTAGGTTGTGTGAGGTTGCAGCCCCAGTTTTATTATCTAAGGGGGCTGTACTTCAAGTTTCATTTGCACTATAACCCCATGCTCCTGATCTTTGGCCACCCAGTGCAGAGGGGTTTGGGCAGGGCAGAAGACATCCTTGTTAGCCTGCTCCTATGCCGAGCCAGGGTAGCCATTAATAGGTCTAGGCAGTGGGCGGTTGCGGTTCGACCCGACTACCTGCCCCTCTTCCATGGTTACTCCTGCACCCATGTGTCCTTTGAGAGGGAGCATGCGGTGTCTGCCAGTATGTTTGAGTCTTTCTGCAACGAGTGGGCACCACATGCTGGAGTGCATTATCTTTCCACCAAACAACATTTAATTTTGATAAATTTCTTTAAAATTTTTTTTGTTACTGTGCTCCTTCAAGGGGCAGTTAATTAGTTAATTAATTTATTTGTTGTAATCAAAACATTATAAAGAGGCACCTATTGACCCTGCTGGTGAGGAGTGATACGCTTGCAATGTTTCGCTTTGTGAATAAATGTAAACTAAGTAAAGATTGACTTCTAGTGTCTCCTCCTTCACCAACTAGCTACAAGAAGTTTAACACCTATGCTCTAAATCCTCAATAGCAATTCATGAATTGAGTTCAGGAGTACGAGTGTCACCCAAATGTTTAAAGAAAATATGTTGTTTCATGTAGCAATGTTGAAAGCTCACGGTTGGTATTTTTGGTGTGCTCTGTGCTTTAGCGATAGCACTATGACCTCTGATTCAGAAGATTTTGTGTCCCAAGACTAGAGCACGAAATCCAAGTTGACATTGGTGTAGTACTGAGGGAGTGCTGCAATATCTGAGGTGCCGTGTTTCATATGAGACGTTAGGCCAAGGCCCTGTCAGTTCCTCAGGTGAAAGGTAAAAGACCCCATAGCACTATTTTGAAGAAGAGCAAAGGAGTTGTCCCCAGTGACCTGGAAAATAATTATCCCTCAACCAACATAATGAAAACATGATCATATTGCTGTGTGGGATCTTGCGGTTTGCAAATTTGCTATTGTGCTCCCTATGTCACAACGGTGATTGCACTTCAAAAGTCTTTGTTTGGCTGTAAAGGGGTTTGGGATGTCCTAAGGTCAAGAGAGGTGCATGTAAGACTTGTAAATGCAAGGGCAGAATCTTCGGCTTGGCGAGTGGGGGCAGGGCCTGCACGCCGAGGGGGTAAAATGACGTGGGGTGACGTCGGGCGTGTGTCCCGACGTCACTGCGCATCATTTAGATTTTCAGTTCGACGGGCGCACCCAAGACGGCTGAGTGCCCATCAAACAGTCAAAGGCCTATTAAGGCCAGTTAAAAAGCAATTAAAGGAATCAGCTGAGCTGCCCGTCCAACCTTAAGGTTGGTGGGCTGGCGAAGAGCCCAGGCAGCCTTTGCATTTATCATGAAACATGGGCAGGATGAGGTTTTATGAATGATTTAAAATTTTCAGAAAATTTTTTATTAAAATTGATGCACATGTCCCAGCTCATGTGACAGTTTCACCTGAGGGGACATGTCAGAAAAAAAATTACCATACTTTATTAGACTGTTTAAACTTAAAACTAATCTCTGCGAGATTTGTGCACTCTTTCGCGCGAAACAGTGCACTCCTGACTCAGGAAACATTCCCCCCCACCGCCCGCACAGGGAGTGCTCAGCACTTCCGGCTGCGCATCACGCTGGGCAGGCCTTAATTGGCCCGCCCACGTAAAATGGCAGCGCCCAGCCCCAATCGGGGGTGCCAATCAGCTCTATGTGCACCCACGCCCGTCCCTGCACAACCCTTCCGATGGGGAGAAAATTCTCCTCCAAATCTTTCTTTTATACCGTGGCTGAGACACACTGTGTTTGGCTTATATTCATTGTGTGCTGAGCAATACAGGTTGACTCTGTCTTTGCCATATGCTTCTAAATCTCCTCTGCACTGTCTCCAATGTGTCCACATCTTTCCTATAACAGGGTGCCCAGAACTGTTCACAATACTCCAGCTGAGGTCTAACGAGTGTCTTATGTAAATTCAGCATAACCTCCCTGCTCTTGTACTCTATGCCCCTATTAATAAAGCTCAGGATACTATATGCTTTATCAACTGCTCTCTCCACTTGTCCTGCCACGTTCAATGATCTATACACATATGCACCCAGGTCTTTCTGCTCTTGCACCCCCTTCAAAATATCACCCCTTATTTTCTATTGTCTGTCCATGTTCTTCCTACCAAAATGCATCACTTTACACTTCTCCACATTAAATTTCATCTGCCACCTATCTGCCCACTCCATCGACTTGTCTATGTCCTCTTGAAGTTCCGCATTGCCCTCCTGTGGATCACTACACTCCCAAGCTTTGTACCAACCACAAACTTTGAAATTGTCCCCTGCACACCAAGATCTAAGTTATTAACATATATCAGGAAAAGCAAGGGTCCCAATACCGACCCTTGGGGACTCCACTATAAACCTTCCCCCAGCTCGAAAAATATCCATTGACCATTACCCTCTGTTTCCTATTTTTCAGCAAATTTGTATCCAAGTTGCTACTGTCTCTTTTATTCCATGAGCAATAACTTTTCTCACAAGTCTGTTGAGTGGCACTGTGTCAAATGTCTTTTGAAAGTCCATGTACACCACATCAACAGCCTTACCCTCATTGACCTTTTCTGTTACCTCTTCAAAAAACTCCAACAAGTTAGTTAAACATGATTTCCCCTTTAGAAATCCATGCTAGCTCTCGTTATCAACCCACATATTCCATGTGACTACTAATTCTATCCTGAATAATTGTTTCTAGAATCTTGCCCACCACTGAAGTTAAACTGGCTGGTCTGTAATTGCTGGGCTTATCCTTTTTTGAACAAGGGCATAATGTTTGCAATTCTCCAGTCCTCCGGAACCTCCCCTGAGTCTAGGGAAGACTGAAAGATTATGGCCAGTGCCCCTGCAATTTCTACTTACTTCCTTCAATATCCTTGGAAGCATCTCAACCAGTCCTGGTGCCTTGTCAACTTTAAGTACCTACATTCTATTCAATGCTTCCTCCTTATCAATTTTGAACCCTTGTAGTGACAGAGCTTCCTTGCCTGTCACCATGACTTGGGTAGCATCTACCTCCCTGGTAAAGGTGGATGCAAAGTATTCATTTAATGCCTCAGCGATGGCCCCTTCGTCCATGTGTAAATCCCCTTTTATGTCCTTAATTGGCCCTGCTACTCCTTTTACCACCCTTTTACTATTTGCATGCTTATAGAAGACTTTGGGATTCCCATTTATGTTGGCTGCCAGTCTTTTCTCATAATCCCACTTCACTTTTCTAATATGTTTTTTCACCTCCCCTCTGAATCTTCTGTATTCCTCTTGGTTCTCAATTGTACTTTCTACCTGACACCTGTTATAAACACACTTTTTCTTCTTTATCTTAATTTCTATCTCCTTTTTTCACCCAGGGAGCTCTGGATTTGTTTACTCTACCTTTCCCTTTTGATGGAATATACCTTGACTGTGCCCGAACCAATTCTTTTTTGAAGGTAGCCCATTGTTCAGCTACAGTTTTCCTGCCAATCTTTCTGGCCTAGCTCCGTTCTTTCCCCATCAAAGTCAGCTCTTGTTCAGTTAATTATTCTTACTCTGGATTGCCTATTGTCCTTTTCTATTATCATCCTAAAAGGTACAATACAATAATCACTATCTCCTAAATGTTCCCCCACTGACACTTGATTTACTTGGCCCACCTCATTTCCAAGAACCAGGTCCAACAGTGCGCCTTTTCTTTGGATTGGACACATAATGCTGAGGGAAATTCTCCTGAACACAATCTAGGAACTTTTGCCACTCTCCACCCTTTACACTACCACTGCCCTAGTCGACATTCAGGTAATTAAAGTCATCCATTATAACTAGTCTATAATGCTTGCATCTCTCTGTAATTTCCCAGTAGATTTGCTCTTCTACGTCATTCTCACAATTTGGTAGTCTATAGACTACACCAAGCAATGTAATTGCACTCTTTTTGTTCCTTAGCTCAAGCCAAAATGATTCTATCTTTGAACCCTCTGGGACATCTTCTTTCTCCAGCACTGCAATGCTCTCTTTAACCAATACTGCCACCCCTCCTCCTTTCCTACCTCTTCTGAACACCTTGTACCCGGGAATATTTAACACCTGTTCTGCCATTCCTTGAGCCAGGTCTGTGTTATCGCCGCAACATCATATTTCCGTATGGCGGTCTGCGCCTGTAACTCCCCAATCTTATTTACTATACCTCGTGCATTCACATACATGCATAGTAACCCTGATTTAGATTTTGTTACTTTCTCCCTTAGCCCGGCTTTACCTATTAACTTACTATTCTCTGTACTAGTACTATCTGTCCCTCCCAGTATTTTGCGCACCCTGGTATTCCTCTCTAATATTTTTTCTTGGTTCCCACACACCTGCCGAGTTAGTTTAAAGCCCTGCCAACAGCACTAGCAAAACACCCTGCAAGGAACTCAGCCCCAGCTCTGTTCAAGGGCAAAAACTGAATTACCTGGAAAAACTCAGCAGGTCAGGCAGCATCGGCGGAGAAGAAAAGAGTTGACGTTTCGAATCCTCATGACCCTTCAGCAGAACTAAGTGAATATTAGGAGAGGGGTGAAATATAAGCTGGTTTAATGTGGGGGGGGGGGGGTAGATAAGTGGAGGGGTGTGGGACACCTTTTGATTATCTGCTCCTATCACTGCTTGCTTGTCCCTACAACCACACCACACCCCTCCACTTCTCTCCCCCCACCCAACACCCCCCTCCCCCCACCTTAAACCAGCTTATATTTCACTCCTCTCCCAAAATTCACTCAGTTCTGCCGAACGGTCATGAGGACTCGAAACGTCAACTCTTTTCTTCTCCGTCGATGCTGCCAGACCTGCTGAGTTTTTCCAGGTAGTTCTGTTTTTGTTTTGGATTTTCAGCATCCGCAGTTTTTTGTTTTTATCTCTGTTCAAGGGCAGCTTGTACAGGTGCCATCTCCCCCAGAGCCAGTCCTAACGTCCCAGGAATCTAAAGCCTTCCCTTCTGCATTATCTTTCCAGCTACGCATTCATCTGGCTTATTGTCCTATTTCTATAATCCGAAGGGTACTATATTTGAGGTCCTGCTTGCTAATTTTCTACGTAGCTCCCTAAATTCTGATTGCAGGACTACATCCCTCTTCCTACCTAAGTCATTGGTATCAATGCAGACCACGACCTCTGGCTGTTCGCCCTCCCGCAGAATGATGTCCTGCAGCCATTCTGTGACATTCTTGTCCTGGCACCAGGGAGGTAACATACCATCCTGTAGTCACATCTACGACCACTGAAATGACTGTCTGCTCTCCTAACCAATGATTCTCTTAACACTCTTAATGTTCCTTTCTTCTTCCTCCCCTCTTGTACAGCCGAGCTGCTCGTTGTGCCACAAACTTGGCTGTGACTGCACTGCTCTGAGGAACCAGCGCCCTCACCAGCTTCAAAAACGGAAAACTGATTTGTGAGAGGGACTCTGGGGGACTCCTGCACTACTTGCCTACTTCCCTGGACTGCCTGGTGGTCACCCATTCTCTCTCTGTCTTCAGGCCTTTAAGCTGCAGTGTGACCACCTCTCTGAACATATTATCCACATAGTTCTCAGACTCACAGATGCGCCACAGTGACTCCAGCCGCCACTCAAGCTCTGAAACCTGGAGCTCAAGTTTCTGCAGCTTGCAGCACTTCCTGCACATGTGATCGTCTTGGACACCGGTAATGTCCATGACTTCGCACATATCACAGGACATGCATTCCACTCAACTGAGCTGCCCTGCCATGTCTTCAATCTACTTCCCTTATGTTAACTTTATTCTACTTTGCATTATTTATACTATTTTATTATATTGGCCATAAATTTCCCTTATTCCAAGAGCTTCATAGTTAAATCCAAGTGTAGGAACTTTGAAAATATTACACTTTTCTAATTTACTCACCAGATCCTACTTATCAAGGCTGCCACTCTTCTTTCTGAGGAAAGGTAGAAAAGGAAAGGAGCACCTCCTCCCCAAACTCCCTCAGTCACCAAATTCCAACTGAAGCACTGTACTTCAGCCAAAACAGCACTCCAGTGTAGACCTTCAGTACGGTCAGTGCCAATGCCATACAGAAGATGTCAGCCATCCAGAGCAAAAAGAGAATGAATGATCTCATCAGTTCTGCTGGGATAAGTCAACCAGGTCATCACTCTCAACTCACAAGCCATCAGCCCTTTGCAGGATGACATTCCACAGGAATCCCACACACTGCCAGCTGAAGGGACATCACCACTCACTTTTTCACACACATCTTCACATCTCTATCTGACCTCGCTTCCTCTGGAGTTCGCGTCCTCAAGCCATCCGTGGCTCCACTTAGCGTCCACACAAGGCAGGCATCCTTATTATCTTCCCTGGCATACATCCTGCTCACACTCTCTCCACCTGTCTTTATGCAGGACAAGCTCGTGCACCATTGGAGGGAGAAATCCCAGACCGGGGTTGGAGTGCCTGACATTAAGTTCTCATGGAGTACAAGATCCAAGTCATCGTGCTGACAGGGTAATAGGTGAACTATTCCTTAGCGACAGAGAGGTCAGCGACAATCAACCAAGTGAGGATCCTGCACCAGCTCATCCCTCAGTCAACTATACTCTGAGTCAATTGAGCATTTTCCGAGTAGCCTGCCAAGTACTAATCTACTTTCTTTCATAGGCACTCTGCCAAGCACCTGAGGCTCTCAGCCAGCTAGGCTCTCAGCTCAAACCCTGACGATACCTCAGATGAGGAAGCTGAGGACTGCACCTTTGAAGATCATCACAGCACTCACCCTCCACCAACCCAGTGACACAGACCTCGGTGGGACCTAGTTCTAGAGCAAGCTCGGGGTCACCAGCTGATGAGCACAGCACACAATCTGGTTCACAGCAGGCGGAAGCAGGGACATCTGAGGTAGCCGGCGCTCGGGGGACTGCTGGAGGCCAGGATTCTGCAGAGTCCTGGTCAGATGACAACCCTCTGGACTTGGTCCTATATCAGTTGGCGGAGTTGCAGAGACAATCACAGGAACATCAGGAAGGGATGTCAGCTGCATTCCTCAGAAAGCAACCAATCATGGAGCAGTCCATCCATGTTCAGACTGAGTTAATAGCTCCGGCATGCCAATGCACCAAGGTCAACACTGGTAGGATGGTAGTCGTCATGGAGACCTTGGTCCAGGATACAGGTCCTGCACTTTGACAGGAGCTGCACTTCATTGGTGTAGGTATGGATGGCATCCAGCAGCGGCTATGCAAAAGTGTTGGGCGGGGGGGTGGTGCGGTGGAGCAGCTTGATCTCACTCTAGCTTACCCTTCTCCACAGGCAGTCAGCCAAAGGCACTTGAACACCCACAAGGATGAGGATCAGCAGTTGGACACCCTGGGGCTATCCACCAGATGCCAGCAGTGTCCAGCCGATCCCAATCCATTCTTCCTGTGACCCCACCAGCTCCACAGGCTGAGGAGGGTGTCCCACAGCAGGAGACCCAAAACAGACCAGGGCCCTCCAAGTCTCAGCCCTCCAGAGGACACCTGCCAAAGTCATCGCAGACAACTGGGCGTACCAGTCAGCAGACTGCCTCTACCTCTATAGACATTGGGGAAGCATTAAGACGTAGCGACAGGGTCAGGAAGACAAAACAGTATTAGGATCACATCAGTGGCATGGGTGTTAAACACATATACTGTTTTACAAAGGTCAACAGAATCGCATCCATTTCACATATCCTTTTGTGTATGCCTCCTCTGTATGATGAGCTGTGTTGTCAATCATGTGTGACACCATGAACCCTTCTTATCACGGATGTCACTCTCATGTGCCTCTGGTCAATGTTTTATGCTTCCAACTGAACACACTCTGCGCCCCTCCTCAGACCATCTCCAGAAACAATTATGCTTTGTCCTTAAAGTAAAGTGTGCTTGCGGAAGGGAGCTCGTTCTCTTGCTTTGCTGGGTCATGTAATGTTAGATCTTGACTGTGTAAAGTTGAGGCTGAGGTGTTCATCCGTCTCCTCAGCATTATTGAAAGGTGAAGGTGTTAGAATGCATTGATACGGTTCATAGTACTGGAACTCTATGTTCTCTCTGTCATCTGGCAATGTTTTAATTCAAAGAGCTGAAAATCACAGCCCACATGTGCTCCTATTTGCCTTGAGTATTATCCATTCTCTGAGCGTACATCTGATAAACTCACCAATAAGTGTGACCGCCTTCCCAGCTCAATGTGTAGGAGATCTGCCACTCGCAGCCACATTATAGTCGTGGCACTCAATGCTACAACTTTGAGCCCCTTCCACCTTGCACTTGTCTGCATATTGCCCACAAGGTTTTTGTCACAATGTAGGGGAGCAGTGCTATACCAGACATTGTGCGTAGTGTCCTTTCACCTAAAAAGCTGCCAAGGTCACTAATGAGAACACTAAATTATGGTGTGTTGCAGTCAACCAAGCCTTTGAGCATGCTCTAGATGCACATATGTCATCCTGATGACAAGACAATGTCGACAGCAGCAATAGCCTAGGAGCCTGAATGTAATGAAGCTGAAGTGTGCCCTTTAATGTGAACCAAGCCTCACATTCAGGATCTCAATAGTGCCCTTGCTGTATCAAAGTCACAAGGGCCAAGGCTGGCCATTAGGGAAGTACTGCCTGTGTTCAAGAGGAGTGTAATAAGTGAAGGTATGGCCTCCCCTGATGTCTATCAGGCGTTGCGTAATGTTCTGGGAGGCTCCAACAAATGATCCCTAAGTGTGGGCAATCCGGGGGCTGGGGCTTGCTGACGAGAGTTCTGATTGAGCATATAGCACCTGAAAAGCCCTTTCTAATAAACTTTATCTGTTTCTTGTTGAAACCTGCCTGCTCCGTCGAGTCATGACATTTGGTGACGAGAGTAAAATAGTTCCAACACTGTGCCTCGCCTTGTTACCGTGAGTACATTGAATCTTAAGAAAAACAAAAGACTACTCACCAGTCATGCCATTCTTTGACATTATTTGACTATGGAAGACAGGAGCCAGTATATAGAATGCCTTGGATTTTATTTCGTAGTGAATGAAATTACCGCAGAGGAAAAGCAGAAAGCCATCCTTTTGAGTGTATGTGGCAGTAAGGTATGCAATTTCATTCCCAACCTGACAGCCCCAAGCATGCCTAATTCTGCGTCTTATAATGAATTGGTGGGCCTTGTGAAAACGTATTTCCAGCTGAAGCCATCCGTAATAATGCAGCATTTTAAGTTTAATTCCCGAGTTAGGGCCCTGGGAGAGTCCATTGCAACCTATGTAGCGAACCTACAGCAGTTGACAGAACACTGCAACTTCGGGAACATGTTAAATGATATGCTGTGGGGTCGATTAGTTTGTGGAGTTCAGGATGACACCATTCAGCGCCGTTTACTCGCCAAGGTTGACATCGACTTTAAGCGAGTACTCGGAATCTCCCTCGCCATGGAAAGCACTGCAAGACACTTGCAAGCTTTGCAACACATACAACATGGAGCCATTCTCCATGTGGGGCGGGAGCCTACTGCCAAGTGTGGCGCAAAAACCAGACCCACAGCATCGAAACGAGATGCATTGTCTGCTGCCAGAAACATGAAAAGGCCCAGTAGAGAAACTTCAGCAATGACTCCAAGAGTGAGTTGTTATAGATGTAGAGGTGACCACGGATTGGACAGCTGTAAATTCAAGGGGGCAAAATGCCATTGCTGCAGTAAGAAAGGTCACATAGTAAGGCAATGTAGGGCAAAAGTGGAACAGCCCATAAAGCAGCAAACCAACATGATTGAATTAAAGAATACAGTAGAATCTGAAGCTGTTGACACCAACATTTAATCCCTGTATAAAGTAACGGCTGTAAAACCAAACCTATCACTGTCACAATCCAAGTTAATGAGAAACCACTAATGATGGAGATGGATTCAGGTGCCTCAACTACAGTGGTGGGAGAGCACACCTTCAAATACCTTAATGAAGGTGGACAGCCTGTAAACCTGGAGCAGATAACCACTAATGGGTTCATTCAGTGAGGATAAGGCCATTCCGCCAATAGCCTCAGCAATAATACAACATTGGGCTCTGATATTATCTGCGTATGAATATACTTTTATGTGCCGCCCTGGATTACGCTTTACAAATGCGGATGTACCCAGTCATCTCCTGTTACCAGATATCAATGTACATGCTCCTGTTCCACAAGCAGTTGTGTTATTACTTAATTTCCTGGATTCTTCACCTGTGCGTGTGAAGCAATTTAGATCAGGCTTGTCCAGTGGTAACCTCAGCTGGGATCATAACAATAGTGCAACTGAGTTTCTTTCTAGCCATATGAGAGTGTTGTTAAGACTTAACCACTTTGCTGCAGGACTGGAGTCACAAATAGGCCAGACCAGGTAAGGACGGTAGGTTTCCTTCCTGAAAGGACAATAGTGAAGCAGGTGGGTCTTTAAGACAGCTCAACAGCTTCATGGTTTTTCACTGACACCAGCTTTTTATCTCCAGAGTTATTAAAGTGAATTTAAATTCTCAAACTGCCTCAGTGGGATTGGAACTCCTGTGCTGACTGGGCTATTAGCTCAAGCCTTGGGATTACTAGTCCAGTTACATAACCACTACATTATCAGCTGGAGGACATGTCCTGGATTGTGTCAATGGCTTGGACAAGCCCATAATTAGAGAACACAGCCCCCACACAAAGGCCTTTCTCAGTGTGGCGTTGAGATATGAACTGCTCCAGATTCAAATCTGTGCTGATTTAGTTAATCCAATCTGGGATGGCTGCCACCCCTTCTCTGGGCTACAGAGGGTGGGGGGTTGGGGGTGGGGGTAATCTCCGAGGAATCCTGCTCTTCATTACCATCCATCAGCCCCCTGCTGATAGGCAGACAGAATCAAGCTAGTTTGTGATAGCCACTGCAGCCAAATAGCCTGCCAACAGTTTTAGGGGTAAACTGCAAGGTGCTGTCACCTGTCGAAATGTACCCACACCCCAGAGTTAGAGCCTTCAGATGTGGAGGGGAGAAATGGAGAGAAGGATTTTGAAGATAGTCCTATTACACAGGCAGACTACAGGTAAATAACTGTGAGTTGTGCAGACTGAACCGTTCAATGCATGACCCACCTTTCCTTTTCCACTGCAATGGGAACACCGGTATTTCCCCCTGCCCTTGCACTTGTGGCAACGCTGAAACAAAACACAATTAATCAGAAGAACCAGATCTCAGGGAGAGCCAAGCTCCACCAGCCCAAAGGCAGCTTTACTCTCGTTCTTTGAACAGTAGGTTCCCCTCTTCAGGGTGGATTAGAACGGGCCAGACTGGGCTCAAACAGGACAGACAGAGGAAGAATGGGACAGACAGGGGAAGAACAGGACAGACTAGGATAGACTGGGCTAGAACGGGACAGACTGGGCTAGAACGGGACAGACTGGGCTAGAACAGGACAGACTGGGCTAGAATGGGACAGGCTGGGCTAGAACGGGACAGACTGGGATAGACCGGGACAGACTGGGCTAGAATGGGACAGGCTGGGCTAGAACGGGACAGATTGGGACAGACTGGGCTAGAATAAGACAGACTGGGCTAGAATAGGGTAGAATGGGCTACGGCAGGACAGACTGGGCTAGAACAGTTCAAACTGGGCTAGAACGGGACAGACTGGGACAGACTGGGCTAGAACAGGATGGACTGGGTTAGAATGGGACAGGCTAGGCTAGAACAGGACACACTGGGACAGACTGGGCCAGAATGAGACAGACTGGGCTAGAACGGGACAGACTGGGCTAGAATGGGACAGGGCTAGAATGGGACAGACAGGGACAGACTGGGCTAGAACAGGATAGACTTGGCTAGAATAGGACAGACTGGGCTAGAATAGGGTAGAATGGGCTAGGGCAGGACAGACTGGGCTAGAACAGTTCAGACTGGGCTAGAAAGGGACAGACTGGGACAGACTGGGTTAGAACAGGATAGACTGGGGCAGACTGGGCTAGACTAGGACATACAGGGCTAGAATGGGACTGACTGGGCTTGAACGGGTCAGACTGGGACAGACTGGGCTAGATCAGGACAGACTGGGCTAGAACAGGACAGACTGGGCTAGAACGGGCAGACTGATACATACTGGGCTACATCAGGACAGACTGGGCTAGAACGGGACAGACTTGACTGGAACAGGACAAACTGGGCTAGTATGGGATAGATTGGGCTAGAACAGGGCAGAGAGGGCTAGAGCAGGACAGACTGAGACAAACTGGGCTAGAACAGGACAGACTGGACTAGAACAGGAGATACTGGGCTAGAGCAAGACAGACTGGGCTAGAACAGGTCAGACTAGGCTAAAACAGGACAGACTAGGCTAGAACAGGACAGATTGGGCTAGAACGGGACAGAAAGGGCTAGTGTGGGACAGACTGGGCTAGAACAGGATGGACTGGGCTAGAACAGGACAGACTTGGCTAGAATGGGATAGACTGTGACAGAAGCTAAAGCAAAATACTGTGGATGTTGGAAATCTGAAACAAAGTGCTGGAAAAGCCCAGCAGATCTAACAGCATCTGTAGAGAGAGAAACAGAGTTAATGTTTCGAGTCTGTATGACCTTTCTTCAAAGCTGAAGAGAAGCAGAAATGTGATGAAATTTATACTGTTTAAGTGGGGTGGAGCAGGTGGAGCTGGATAGAAGGCCAGCGAAAGGTGGGTACAAAGGAGGGATTGGCAAAGATGTCATGAACTAAAGGACAAAGGGAGCGCTAATGGTAGTGGTAAGGGCTAAAAAAGGTGCTGATAGTGGCAAAAAAGAAAGCAGATAATAACAGAACAAGGGTAGCATTGTGTGAAAGAACAACATGGAACAAGTAACAGATGGCCCTGTCGGGAGTGGGGTAGGGGGAGTGCGTGGTTGTGGGGCAAAAAAATAATAGAAAATGAGATGGAAGGGGGATAAAAAGGGGGTTAAAACCACAGATAAATGAATAAAAATAAAAATAAGTGGGTAAAAAGTAAAAATGAATGTAGAAAAAAGGAGATTAAAAAAGGGGTGAAGATAGAGGAGAGAGTTCATGATCTGAAGTTGTTGAACTCAATGTTAAGTCTGGAAGGCTGTAAAGTGCCTAATCAGAAGATGAGGTGCTGTTCCTCCAATTTGTGTTCAGCTTCACTGAAACATTGCAGCAGGCTAAGGACGGACATGTGGGCATGAGAGCAGGATGGTGTGTTGAAATGGCAAGCAACAGGAAGGTCTGGGTCATGCTTGTGGACAGACCCGAAAGTGTTCTGCAAAGCAGTCACTCGATGTAGAGGAGACCACATTGGGAGTAGCAGATGCAGTAGATCAAATTGAAGGACGTGCAAGTGAAGCACTGCTTTGTCTGAAAGGAGTGTTTGGGCCCTTGGATGGTGAGGAGGGAGGAGGTAAATGGACAGGTGTTGCACCTTCTGCGATTGCATGGGAAGGTGCCATGGGAGGGGGTTGAGGTGTAGGGGATGATGGAGGAATGGACCAAGGTGTCCTGGAGGGAACGGTCCCTATGGAATGCCGACGGGGGGATGAAGGGAAGATGTGTTTGGTGGTGGCATCATGCTGGAGTTGGCGGAAATGGCAGAGGATGATCCTTTGAATGCGGAGGTTGGTGGGGTGAAAAGTGAAGGCAAGGGGGACTCTCGGTCTTGAGAGCTGCTTACGTATGATGTTTATGAGAGCCTAACCCTTTGTGTCCGGAGGGGGCCCCACTGCCCCTTGCTCATGAGGGTGTAGCTCCTCCCCTTGGTGAGCCTGGTGCCTCTGTCGCAACCTTCTCCACCTTCTCTCCTGCCTGTATGTGATGATGTCGGCAGCAATAAATCCAGTATCCATCTTGCTGAAGGTCGCCTTCTCTGCAACATAAATTGGAAAAGGACATGTGTGAGCATGAGCCTCCTGAGGCCCTATTTCTGTTGGTGAGTAGTGAGTGACCATGGGCTCAAGTTGTTGGGTCCATTGTCGGTGCCTCATTGCCACTGAACTCTTGGCCAGCACACTTTACTTTTCACAGTGGTTTCCCCCCACCCACCTTCTACATCAGCCAGCGCAATGAGACCCTTGCCTGTGATACCGCCCCCCCCCCAACAACGATGTGGTGCTGCCTGCAAAGCCTGTGCTGAGTCGAGGTGCTGCGAGCATTGCATGATGAAAAATAGGTGAACAAAGCTCAAAGTCACGAATGAAGTGCTGGTTACCAGATATAACTGTTTGTGAAACACATCAGTCTAATTAGACGCTGATGTTATCTGTTGATATAGTGTGGAGGGATGATACCAGCAAGCAGGCTTTATAATGAGTATTCATGACATTTAAATGTATTCAAATAGTATACTAGACATTGCATGTCAGGAAATGCAGTCTGCCACTTAAGTCCCAAGCGGACAATATGGCCATGTTTTCCTGCCAACATGTACCTGATTTTTTTCATCTCGTGATATTTTCTGCTCCCACTCGCCATGACACCTGCTACTGTCAGGAGTGGAAAATCCTGGCTGAAAGGTTTATTGATAACACATAACTATGTATATATAGGGTATAGCCCATTTTATGAGTTAACTCCATGCTTGCTTCTACACAGGTCTCTGTCCAGTTCACTAGTCTCAGGTCATGTGTCTCTTTACATCACATTGTGGGTGGTGCTTTTTCTCAGATCCACATTAACCCTTGCTATGCCAGATACCCTGATATGACATGTGGGGGTGGAACTGAATGCCAACTTAATCTAACATTTAATGGAGAACAGAGGAGAAAATTGGATGCAGGTCTTGCAGAACATAGAAATACCAGGGTTGAGATAATTTTTTATGGAGAGAAGTAGAAGATTGCACAGTAAGAGTAAATAGTGACCCAGGTAAATAAAATTAACAACATGCTAGACTGCAAAGAAGCCACTAGAATGGCTGTCACTGAATTCTTTTATCTGAGCTGAAAGGCAGATATGGAAGACAGCTGGTTTAAACCAAGCAATAAAATGGTTGGAGTGATGGTCGCATCAATGAATATCTCATTGCTCCTTGAGAATAAAGCAAACTCAACAAATTCTGTTGATAATTTCTGAAAGGCTTTTCCCAGAAACTGAGACAGGACTAACAAAGCTGAAGTTTGCTATTCATGTAATCAATGCTGAGAATGTCACCTGAGCATTGTCTACATTAAGAAAATAATATTTCTTTGTATTATTGTGTGGCCCACTTTATAGTGAAGGGTCAGTTCTGTCTCAGAGGGTTTAGGCTATTTTGTTTGCTGAATCAAAACAGTGCAAGGTGGAATATAGTGGACGGAATCTTATCAATTCTAAAAATTTTCAGGCATTGGGGCAATTTCCAAGTTCTGATGCTGCACAGGTCAGAAGTGCGAAAGGGATGTCAAACAGGAGGAGCCAATTAAGAGGCCACCTCTGGATTTGATTCAGGAGAGCAGGCAGGTTTCCGAGGCCCACTCTAATGGAGGCCCGCAGCACTAACCCCCCCCCCCGCCCCGCCCCTGGCCCTGGCAACCAGTGGGAAGGTGCTGCGACGGGCCGGACTAATGGAGCAGCGGGCAGGCACTGCAGCTGCCGTTGGCATCCGTGGAATAGATGAAAAGTGTAATCCACATGGCCATTGGGGAT
Organism: Carcharodon carcharias; assembly: GCF_017639515.1. Lineage (NCBI taxonomy): Eukaryota > Metazoa > Chordata > Chondrichthyes > Lamniformes > Lamnidae > Carcharodon > Carcharodon carcharias. The sequence continues at coordinate 81,603,441 of NC_054473.1, forward strand.
GTTATATTGTTATACTATTCCAATATGATTTAGGAACTAAATATTCATGTGTTGGTATACATAGGTATCCACAGTGCTACATCACTACAGTCTGAATATTGAACTAATAACATATCAGCCTGCATCCAGGGCTCGGGAGAGGGGGTGCACATGTGCGAATCACCAGGGCCTGTGTTCTTGGGGGGGCTCGGGCTCATTGGCCGAATAGCCTGTCATTCTGGATGGTCATTGTCCAAAGCAGCCAATCTGGCATGTAGACCATCCTGATTGACAGGCTACTTGGCCAATGATTGCTGTTGCTTTGAACAGCGGTAGTCATTGGCGGAATAGGATGTACCGATTCATTTTCCTACCACACCACCCCACCTCCACTTCTTTTCCGCACCCCCTCCCTCCACCCCCCACAACATCCCAGTTTCTCCTCTGAGTTCTGAAGCTCTCCCCAAATCCAGTCCCTTGACATCGTCGACGATGGTGTCTGTGGCCCAGGGCTCTTTCCCATCCCGAGTGCTTTTCTGTGTCCTTCCCCTGTCCTTCGACGTGGTCCTGAATAACCCATATTGTCATGAGCGACTGGTCTGACATCCTGGAGAGACAATCCTGGGATTCATTAAGTTTCCAGGTGGGAATAGGAAGGGATTTTTGTTTCCTAATCAGCTTCAAAATCAGAAATTGGACCTTTAAAATCTGGATGATTTGTAACAGTGGTTGTCAGTGACCAAAGGACAAAACATTCAAACTGGGTGTGTGAACTAATACTGCATTCGCAAAGTTAAAAAGGGAAACGCCGGGTAAATGAGTTATTTTGGGACCGAGTGCCGAGTGTGAGGGGAATGACCGGCACCCGGGGCGGTCTCGGCAACGTCCCTGCCTCTGATCAGCTGCAAAAACATACCCAAAGAGAACACCCATTAGATACTCTCACTTTACTGACAAATGGTCATTTTGCAAAGCGGGGTTGTCTCAGTCTCTGTCAAACCTTCACAAAGTAAATAGTAAGATTCCGCTTTTCCAACAGGAGAGCAATGCTTAGAAAAGTTAGTTTAAAGGAGATTGAAATGTTCAGAAATTATATTCACAGAAAGCTAGGAATTACTCCTTTTCCAACCAAATTGCCGGAGCAATTATATTTCCCCCTTTTTTTGGATAAATCCCTCTCCTCCCACATGCATTCTCTCCCTGATACAAGGTGTGCCATTTACTAACAAGCCGAAAGCAGATTACTAGGGGCACACGATAAGCTAACTCGCTTTACCCAACAATTGTGAAGTCCATCTGCTCCCCATGGCCCATGATCGCCAATACGAGTAGGGAACTCAATCATTGTTGTTTGAATGAATAGCCAGGGCCCCAGGTTAAATGTGTCAGCGGTGGCTCCAGTGCTAGCAGTCTGGTCTCTGGGCCAGTCTCTTGGGTTCAAGTCCCACTCCCGTCCAGACACTCCAGGGAAGTGCTGACCTGTTAGAGATGCCACCTTCGCATGCAAAAGATCCTATGAGGCTATTTTGAAGAAGAGCAGGTGAGTTACCATTGGTGCCCTGGCCAATATTTATCCATCAATCAACATCATGCAAAACAAATTCTGGTCATTATCACAAACAAAAACAAAAGTGGCTGGAAAAACTCAGCAGGTCTGACAGCATCTGTGGAGAGGAAGACAGAATTAATGTTTTGAGTCCCTATTACTCTTCATCAGAACTAAAGAGAAATAAAAATGGGGCGAAATATAAGCTGTTTTAAGGGGGTTGGGACCGGTGGAGCTGGATAGAGAGCCACTGATAGGTGGAGGCAAAGGGGAGATTGCCAATGATGTCATAGACAAAAGGACAAAGGGGTGATGACTGTGGTGATTTTGGCCAAAGGATGTGCTAATGGTAACAGTAAGGGTAGAAAGCAGGATGAGCAAGTGACAGATGGCCGTAGTGGGGTGAAGAGATTGAAATAGGCTAAAAGGTGGACTTAAAACAATGGATGGAAATAATCATCCTCCACCATTTCCGCCAACTCCAGCATGATGCCACCACCAAACACATCTTCCCTTCACCCCCCCTTGGCATTCCGTAGGGACCGTTCCTTCCGAGACACCCTGGTCCACTCCTCCATCACTCCCTACACCTCAACCCCCTTCCACAGCACCTTCCCATGCAACCGCAGAAGGTGCAACACCTGCCCCTTTACTTCCCCGCTCCTCACAATCCAAGGGCCCAAACGCTCCTTTCAAGTGAAGCAGCACTTCACTTGCACTTCTCTCAATTTAGTCTACTGCATTCGCTGCTCCCAATGTGGTCTCCTCTACATTTGAGAGACCAAACGCAGACTGGATGACTGCTTTGCGGAATACCTTCGGTCTGCCTGCAAGCATGACCTAGACCTCCCTGTTGCTTGCTATTTCAATACACCACCCTGCTCTCTTGCCCACATGTCTGTCCTTGGCCTGCTGCAATGTTCCAGTGAAGCTCAACGCAAACTGGAGGAACAGCACCTCATCTTCCGACTAGGCACTTTACAGCCTTCCGGACTTAACATTGGATTCAACAACTTCAGATCATGAACCCTCTCCTCCATCCCCACCCCCTTTCCATTCCCTTTTTTTCTAACAATTATTATATCTTTTTAATATATTTTTCTTTTCCCACCTATTTCTATTATTATTTTAAAATTTATTTCCATCGATTGTTTTATCTCCACCTTTTAGCCTATTTCGATCCCTTCCCCCCACTCCACCCCCACTGGGGCCATCTGTCACTTGCTCATCCTGCTTTCTATCCTTAGTTTTACCATTAGCACATCCTTTAGCTAATATCTCCACTGTCAACACCCCTTTGTCCTTTTGTCTATGACATCTTTGGCAGTCTCTCCTTTTCCCCCCGCTATCAGTGGCCCTCTATCCTGCTCCACCTGTCCTACCCCCCTTAAACAGCTTTTTATCACCTCATTTTTATTTCTCTTTAGTTCTAATGAAGAGTCATACGGACTTGAAATGTTAACTCTGTCTTCCTCTCCACAGATGCTGTTAGGCCTGAGTTTTTCCAGCTATTTTTGTTTTTGTTTCAGATTTCCAGCATCCACAGTATTTTGCTTTTATATTAGTCATTTTCACATTGTTTGTGGAGCTTAGTGGGTGTGGCGTTTCCCATATTTCCACTTCAAAAGTACTTCATTAACTGTACAGCATTGGGACTTCTGGTGGTTGTGAAAGGCGCTATATAATTGCAATTCTTTGGCTGGAATTTTCGTCCCCCGTTAGCGTTGGGTGTCATGGTGGGCGTGAGCAGACAATATAGTGAGAAGGATAAAATCAGCTTTACACTGTTGTAAAAGCAGATTGCGATCGTCCACTCCGCCCATCAATGGTGGGCTGCCTTTCCCACTGTCCAACCTAGTTTCAATGCATTTGTATCTCATCATCTTGCCTGCCCACCGGAATCAACCCCCCACGCTGGATCATCTGAGCAATCACGCCGAAGTATTTCACAACTGAACATAAGCAACATTCACCTAGTGAGCTGCATTTCACTCGGGACTTCTAAGTTTGTGTGCCTACCTTGCGTCAGGCAGCACTCGTGGTCATCAGCACCAGGCTTCACAGGCAGCACCACACCACTTTTAGGGGGGCTTATGTGCAGGTCTCTACCTATTAGACCAGCCATAAGGCAGGGGTGGCTTTTCAATGGCTGCAGGGCTAGGGCTTGCTTGGGGAAGGGGGAGAAGTGACCTCAGACAAGGAAAGATGCTGCAGGGTGAGGGCTGTACTGGGGAAGGAGGGTATCCCAGGGTGTGTCTGAGGCACATGTTGATCTGTGCAAGTGGCCCCAAGATGGTGAGGGCTGAGGAGGCAGTCTCCAGAGCAAATGAAGCTAGATGGACATGTGAAGGTGTGTGTGAGAATGGGTGGTGATGTCCCTTTAGCTGGCAGTGAGTGAGATGCCAGTGAATGTGTGATGGGCTTGTGAGTGTAAGAGTTTATAATGATGAGATGGTTCCCTTACCCTGGCGGCACCATGAGATCATTCATCCCCTTTCTGCCTCATCTAACCTAGAGATTGCTTTCTTATTCAGTCCATGGCTCTCAGCATATATGCCTGGCATCCTTCTCATTTGGCCTGGCACGCGCCTTGCTCACACTCTCTCCATCTATCTTTATGCAGGACAAGATCATGCACAATCACCGGCAGAGGTCCCAAACTGGGGATGCAGTGCCGGACATCAAGGTCCTCATTCCGTTTGAGAGTCATGCATTGGAGCTGGCCGGAGAGGCCGTTAACCGTTCCTGCAGCAATGATGAGGCCCCAGCGCCAAGAGTCCCTTGGATGAGGACCCTGAGGGCAGCACCGTTGAAGACCTGTCACAACGATCACCCACACCCTCCACCAGCGCAGCGACATACACCTCAGTGGGACCTAGATGTAGAGTAGCCTTGGGATCACAATCTGGTGAGCACGCAACACAGACGGAGGCAGAGACATCCTTATTCATCAGCACTCGGAGGACTGCAAGAGGCAAGGGAATGCGATGGTGTAGTGGTATTGTCGCTGGACTAGTAATCCAGAGACCCAGAGTAATGCTCTGGGACCCAGGTTTGAATCCTGCTATGGCAGATGGTGGAATTTGAATTCAATACAAATATGGAATTAAAAGTCTAATGATGACCATGGAACCATTGTCGATTAATATCCTTCCCTAAAGGCCATTTGTTGTCCTTCCCTGGTCTGGCCTACATGTGACTCCAGACCTGCAGCAATGTGGTTGACTCGTAAATGCCCTTTGAAATGGCCTAGCAAAGCCACTCAGTTGTAACAAACCGCTACAAAGCCTGAAACTGGACGGACCACCTGGCATCAACCTAGGCACCAGAAATGACAATGGCAATCGCAGCCCTGTCGATCTTGCAAAGTCCTTCTTACTAACATCTGGGGGCTAATGCCAAAATTTGGGGAGCTGCCTCACAGACTAGTCAAGCAGCGCCTGACTTAGTCATCCTCATTGAATCATACCTTACAGATAATGTCCTAGACTCGACATCACAGTGGCATACAGTCGGGAAGGAGTTTCCCTGGGAGTGCTCAATGTCGACTTCGGACCCCATGAAGACTCATGGCATCAGGTCAAACATGGGCAAGGAAACCTACTGCCCTCCCTCAGCTGATGAATCAGTGCTTCTCCATGTTCAACACCACTTGGAGGAAGCACTGAGGGTGGCAAGGGCGCAGAATGTACTGTGGGTGGGGGACCTCAATGTCCAAGACAAAGAGTGTCTCGGTAGCACCACTATTGACTGAGCTGGCCGAGTCCTAAAACACATAGCTGCTAGGCTGGGTCTGCAGCAGGTGGTGAGGGAACCAACAAGAGAGAAAAACATACTTGACCTCATCTTCATCAATCTGCCTGCTGCAGATGTATCTGTCCATGACAGTATCAGTAGAAGTGACCACTGCACAGTTATTGTGGAGACGAAGTCCTGCCTTCACATTGAGGATACCCTCCATTGTGTTGTGTGGCAATACCACTGTGCTAAATGGGATAGATTTCAAACAGATCTTGCAACTCAAGATTGGGCATTCATGAGGAGCAGTGGGCCATCAGCAGCAGCAGAATTGTACTAGAACAAAATCTGTAACCTCATAGCCCGGCATATCCCCCACTCTACCATTACTATCAAGCCAGGAGATCAACCCTGGCTCAATGAAGAGTGCAGGAGGGCATGCCAGGAGCAGCACAAGGCATACTTAAAAATGAGGTGTCAATCTGGTGAAGCTATAACACAGGGCTACTTGCGTGCCAAACAGCATAAGCAGCAAGTGATAGACTGAGCTAAGGGATCTAGCAACCAGTAATAATCTCCACTTTCTGTCCTAGGCACATTGGATACATCATCCTCAGGCAACCTTGAGCCCGGCCCCAGTGCCGAGAGCCCCTTGGATGAGGACCCTGAGGGCAGCACCATTGACGACCCATCACGACATTCACCCACACCATCCTCCAGTGCAGCAACATGCACCTCAGTGGGACCTAGATGTAGAGTAGCCTTGGGATCACAACATTTGAACACAGAACAGTGGACTCAGAGTAGTGTTGAGAGGAGGATTATGTTGTGCAGGATCCTCATGTGGATGTTCGCTGCCGACCTCATCATTGCTACAGGAACGGTTAATGGCCTCTCTGGTCAGCCCCAATGCATGACTCTCAAACGGAATGAGGACCTTGATGTTCGGCACTGCACTCCTGGTCTGGGACATCTGCTGGTGATTGTGCGCGGTCTTGTCCTGCATAAAGATAGATGGTGAGAATGTGAGCAAGGCGCATGCCAGGCCAAATGAGAAGGATGCCAGGCATGCATAATTGTTGTGAGCCATGGACTGGATAAGGAGGCAATCTCTAGAATAGATGAGGCAGAAAGAGGATGAATGATCTTAACTTTGCAGACCTGCCATATCTAGTAGTGAATGGTGGTGGACAATTAAACAACTCACTGGAGGAGGAGGCTCAACAAATATCCCCATCCTCAATGATGGAGGAGCCCAGCACACCAGTACGATAAGGCTGAAGAATTCGCAACAATCTTCAGCCAGAAGTGCCGAGTGGATGATTCATCATGGCCTTCTCCGGAGGTCCCCAGCCAATTCGATTCACTCCACCTGATATCAAGAAATGGCTGAAGGCACTGGATACTGCAAAGGCTATGGGCCCTGACAATATTCTGGCAATAGTACTGAAGACTTGTGCTCCAAAACTTGCCGTGCCCCTAGCCAAGCTGTTCCAGTACAACTCCAACACTGGCATCTACCCGGCTACATGGAAAATTGCCCAGGTATGTCCTGTACACAAAAAGAAGGACAAATTCAATCTGGCACATTACCACCTCATCAGTCTACTCTCAAACATCAATAAAGTAATGGAAGGGGTCATCAACAGTGCTATCAAGTGGCACTTGCTTAGCAATAACCTGCTCACTGATGCCAAGTTTGTGTTTCGCCAGGGACACTCAATTCCTGACCTCATTACAGCCTTGCTTCAAACATGGACAAAAGAGCTGAACTCCCGAGGTGAGGTGACAGTGACTGCCCATGACATCAAGGCAGCATTAGACAACTGTGACATCAAGGAGTCCTAGCAAAACCGGAGTCAATGGGAATTGGGAAAATCTCTCCACTGGTTGGAGTCATACCTAGCACAAAGGAAGATGGTTGTGGTTTTTGAAGGTCAGTTATCTCAGTTCTAGGACATCACTGCAGGAGTTCCTCAGGGTAGTGTCCTCAGCCCAAGCATCCTCAGCTGCTTCATCAATGACTTCCCTTCCATCACAAGGCCAGAAGTGGGGATGTTCACTGATCATTGCACGATGTTCAGCACCATTCGCGACTCCTCAGATGCTGAAGCAGTTCATGTCCAAATGGAGCAAGACCAGGTCAATATCCAGACTTGGGCTGACAAGTGGCGAGTAACATTTGCAGCACACGAGTGTCAGGCAATGACAATATCTAACAAGAGAGAATCTAACCAATGCCCCTTGACGTTCAATGGCATTACCATCGCTGAATTCCCCCACTATCAACATCCTGGGGGTTACCATTCACCAGAAACTGAACTGGACTAGCCATATAAATACTGTGGTTACATGAGCAGGTCAGAGGCGAGGAATCGTACAATGAGTCACTCACCTCCTGACTTCTCAAAGCCTGTCCACCATCTACACGGCATGAGTCAGGAGTGTGATGGAATACTCCCCAATTGCCTGGATAAGTGCAATTCCAACAACACTCAAGAAATTCGACACCATCCAGGACAAAGCAGCCCACTTGATTGGCAACCTTTCCAGAAACATTCACTTCCTCCATCACTGATGCACAATGGCAGCAGTGTGTACCATCTACAAGATGCACTGCAGGAATTCATTAAGGCTCCTTCGGTAGCACCTTCCACACCCACGACTACTACCATCTAGAAGATCAAGGGCAGCAGATACATGGGAACACCACCACCTGGAAGCTCCCCTCCAAGCCACTCTTGGAAACTTGGAAATATATCGCCATTCCTTCACTGTCACTGGGGCAATATCCAGGAACTCCCTTCCTAACAGCACTGTGGGTGTACCTACACCACTTGGACTTCAGCGGTTCAAGAAGGTAGCTCACCGCCACCTTCGCAAGGGCAATTAAGGATGGGTAATAAATGCTGGCCCAGCCAGCGATGCCCACATCCCATAAAGGAATAAAAAAAGATACGTGTCACGTACCTGTCGAGCTTCACTTCATCTACGACTTGAAGGTCAATAGACATTGCTTTCACCTTCCTTTTACATCATTACTAATCTCCATCGAGAGCATGAGGCACAAGCTGTTTTAAGGCTGGGTACGGGAGACATGACCAGCGGGAGGGGTGAGATGAAGCAGAGGGGAAAGATGAGATGGAGGCAGGACTGAGGAGAGTTTGAAGGACAAAGGGGAAGAGTAATACGCAGGACTGAGGGGTGAAGGACCAGATGGGAAGGGTGAGACGGAGAAAGGATTGGGCAGGGAGACAAGAAGGAAAGGGAGAGACAGAGGCAGGACTAGGGGTGGGGAGGTGAAAATGACCAGATGGGAAATGTGAGACCGAGGCAGGACTGGGGACCAGAGTGGAATGTTGTCTGGGGCAAGTTTAAGAGACTGTCCGAGGAATGAGGTCATACTGTTGGCATGTTCGAGGGCAGTGCATGGCAAGCATGCCTTGGTCCCATTGTTGGGTGGGAGAAGGCCTCTCTGGGCAGATACAGTCATACTGAGAATTGTGTGGACGGTGTGGTCAGTCACCTTAGCATTTGATCCTGGGGGTTAGAGGTATGACACTGAGACACAGAGGGCACAGTCACATTCAGGGGAGGCATTTGGATCCAGTAGGTTGATAATTATAAAGTCAAGGGAAGGTATTGGACGGTTTCATGGAGCATCTCTGAAAGTAGGGGTGCAGATGGCCTCGAGAAGAGGTGGGGGTTGGATTAACAAGGATTAAGAGTAAGGATGGGAATTAGGAGGCGGTGACTGTGGAGGAAGATGGGAACTTGGTGAGTGATGGGGGTGAGGATTGGAAGGTGTTGGGCACACTCACAAACTTTATCAGCACCATCTTCGCCTTTACTGAGTAATGATGCTGCTGGTGAAACAAGCATGAAAAAAAATACGGGAGGGGTCTTAAAATGTGTGGAAGGAGTTCAGGACTATTCTTTTGGGCTAAGTGAAGGGACACCTTATTAACTAATTGCTCAAGCCATGGGGAACAAAGTTCAGCTGAGTACTGATTTCGAGGGTCAAATGCCCATTGACTAATGATGTGCATTCATGAAAGAACCTATTAAGTTTTGGGGTACATTTGAGTTGGTGTGATTGGTTAAATCATTCAAGGGCCACAGCTACTGGACAGAAGCTACATGCAGACTCCAAGCTTCAATATTTCCAGTTTAATGGTCCTGTCTTACAAGGCACAATGCCTAAAGACATGACATTATTACAAGGCTATGTTTTCTATGTAGTGTGTGTACTTTCATGGAGGGTGTATTCAACCTGACCATGACCCTCTCTGTGCATCTGAAGTCATATATGGAGGGGAGGATCAGCCACCTGTAGCCCTCCAGGATGTGCTTCACCTGCAAGGGGTGGCCTGAAAGTGCCAGGCCAAGAGCTTTGCACTGGCTTCCTGGTTTGGTGCTGGAGGGAAACCAGTCAAGTGAATAGTAAAATAAATTGTCAAATGTATCTGTTGACAGATACAAGGAAGTAGCAAATGCAGGCTGCAGGCAACCCTGCCTTGTTTATAGCTCTAACTCGAATGAAGAGAAAAAGGGCCTGTCACTGATTGGCAAAAATTCAGGAGGAGCAGCGGCCTGAGCAGCAAGAGGGAGCAGGACCCCAGGAAGTCCAAGATGCTCCTGACGAGGGCCAAATTCAATTAAGACCTTTGCCTGATGATGGGCACATAAAAGACACTGTTCACAAATGGATATGAGTGAAAGACAGTGCCACAGGCACCTTCACTTGTTCAGGGATGTGGTAGCTCACACTTGCCACCATCCCTGTGAAGAACTGATACAAGGACTTGGAAGGCATCCCACACCAGTGGCTTTGAAGATAACTGCCACACTGAACTTTTGTACAGGTGTGTTCTTCCAGGTCTCTGTTGGGGATTGCGAATCTCCCAATCAGCGACACACAAATGGAAAAGAGAGGTGAGCGATGCCCTTTTCAGTAAAGCTCACTAGTATGTACAGTTCCTCTTGGATGCTGGAAGCCAGGCTACCAGAGTTGTTGGATTTGCTGCAATATGTGATTTGCCAGAGGTGAAGGACGCCATTGACTGCACACACTTGGCCTTCAGAGTTCCCTGGCAGCAGCCAGTGAGATTCATCAATTGGAAAGGATTTTACTCTTTGAATGTTCAGCTAATTTGTGATCACAGAAGGCAGATCCTGCATGTTAGTGCTAGGTACCCAGGGAGCTCTCACGACTCTTACATCTTGATACACTTGCAGGTGCGACAGGTCTTTGAGGAACCTCGGCGCTTACAAGACTGGGTCCTGGCTGATGATGCCCATTCGCTGACCACATAGTGCTGCTGAAGAGAGATAGAATACTACACATTCCACCCCCAAGTCCTTGATAGAGCAAACGACTGGCCTCCTGAAGATATGTTTCCGACGTTTGGACCACTTAGACAGGGCTTTCCAATGCTCACCAGAGAGAGTGTTCTGGATTATCGTTGTTTGCTGCACCCTGTACTGCAAAGGGGAATAAGAAATAGAGGAGCGAGACGTCGACTCCAACGAGGCTGACAAGGGCCAGGATGTAGATGAGCCACATGAAGAGGCCATCACATGGGTATGATGTGGCAGATGTGCCTGTGACACCCTCATAGCTACAAGATTCCAGGAGGAGTAAAGTGCATACACATCCTCGCAAGTGTTAATACCTTTCATCTTTGCTGCCTAGAAGGCCCCATCACCTTCTAACTGAGTAAGAAATTCTCTCGAAAGTTCAATGCTCTTATAATGATTATGGAAATATCAGCACTCACTGTCTGCCCTCATGATGGGGTCATCCTTGGAAGGGTTTATACTGAGTAGCCTTGGCTACATATGGTCACTGTGGAACCTGAACAGTGTTCTTTTCTTGCACATCCTTCAGTAACTTTACACAGTATAGTACTTTCACCTATGTCCTCACCAGGTCAGTGTGCGTGGTAGCTCATAAGTGGCTGGAAATCCAAACTACACAGGGATACACTCATTTCAGCCTGACACCTGCTCCATAAGGCATAACTAGATGGATGACTCAACAGGGAGCAGCATCATGAGAACACCATATGTTCCATCACTAGCTCTCCTCAATGTAGAATAATGAGTGATCATCTTGCTACAGCCCCCATATCGCCACTTACACGTCATGAAACAATAACCATTAACATCTAGATCTGCAGTAAAGCTTTGAGGTTTGTTTGCATTATCCTGACTGAGAGTGCCTCAACAGGACAATGGTTAGCTGAGGTGCAATACCTCGGGACCCTGCACTCGTTGGAAGCCTGACAGGTCACTGTCCTAGATAACCTTTTAATACCTTGAACAGTCATTCTTGACATAACAGCCAATGAGTAATTATTTTCTGCATGGTCCCTAGAGGTCTTAAGAGAGTTGGACTTGTATTGCATTGAGAGCATCACAGTCCTTGAGACGGTACAGCACACAAGGCCACTCTTGTCTATGCATCCGAAGTCAATGAGAGTAATGCAATGATTTCAAATCGAGATGAGTGCTGTGCTCTTACCCAAGGACTGCTTAAACCCTTGCTAAGGAGCCATGCAGGTCCAAATTAATATAGTGGGAGCTCAGGAAACGGTTTCATCAAGATGAACACACACATTTCTTTAATCATACACTCTAAACCCTCTTGCAGTCAAGGCTTTGGCACCTGTTGTATCCTTACTTGCTTAGTTCAGTGTCATGTATGCAGAGGCCGGTGGGGAGGTATAGGCTTATGCTCTTCACTGACTTCATTGTCTGGGAGGGTGTTATCTGGGGCCCAGGCAAGGCAGCAAACCAGACAGAGACCAGCATTGCGACCGAGGGGGTGGGGGTGAGTTGGTGGGGGAAGGAGGCACAGAGGACAATGGGCAAAGGTGAGGTTGGAGGAGGGGTGGAGAAACGATGGCAGGCATAGGGGAAACCACAGGTAGGGAAGCTGGAACCCAATGTGAAAGACAGGAACACAGACACAATAGGGGGTGGAATGGGAACAGAACTACATGCATTGGAGGGGAAGCACATGGGCCCAGGATTATGAGGTGTTGTTGTATTGCTTTGGTACAAGAGCGTAAGGGTTGCATAAAGACTCATGGAGGTAGGAGAGGGGAAAGAATTGCACATAAGGGAGGGGTTGCACAGAAACTCATGGAAGTGGGGAAGGGGGAACAATGTGTTGTCTGCAGTCAGGAAGGAATGGGAGAGCAAAGAGAAAGTCAGCCATAGTTCCTGGTCTGGGACCAAGTAGTCAGAGTGTGAGAGTGAAGACAGCCTTGGGGCTTAGAGCACCTATAATCAGGGTGTGAGAGTGAAGTCAGCCTGGGGTTTCATGGACCATGCTACAGGGCTCTGCATGGCTCGCACATCATAGTCCAGATCTAGGGAGGGGCAATGGCTGTGTGCTCAATTGGGTAAAGGCACAGCTTGGTGTGCAGGGCATGGTCATGGTTTTAATGCCACTGGCCATGGTCATGTCTGTCTTGATACTGGGCTGCAGATAGGATGGCCAGTGTTAGGGGAAGCATCTGCAGCCAGTAAAGGGGGAAAATGTAATACAGAGGGAGGTATTTGAAACTTTCTTAGGTGGGGCCTCCTCTGTATGTGACCATGTGCACAACTTCGAGATGCGGAGGGGTGAGGTCCACAATGGGCACTGGGACATCTACAGTTATGGGTTCAGATGGGGGGTTGGAATATTGATCATAATGACTATGGGATCCAGGATTACTAGGGGATGTTGGAGATTAAAGGGAGTTATTTCTACCTGCACTTCGTGGGATTACAGGAATATTGGAAGGGACAGTAACAGTCATGGAGTGAAGATCAAAGCTGGTCTCCTAGTAGAACCTGAGCACCACCATCTTTTCAAGTCAAAGTTATGGCGCAGTCAGAAGTCAAAACTGGAAAATAATCTAGATGGGAGGGTTTGGAGTCAGTGTGGGAGGAGCCTAGTGCTACACTAGGGGCCTCATTTCATGGGGCAGCCTCAACCTGCTTGTATTCAAAACATTGAAATGTAGTCATAGCTGAGGGAAAAGTGGAAGATATCCTGGAGAAGCTTCCATTGGAGCCATTACAAATTTTAGCACTTTAAAGAGAGTCTTCAGGAGTCATTGCCCTCATAAAACAGTCGCTCCATTTCAGTATTAACACATAGGAATGTGAAAATTGGGAATGCAGGCAACTGTTAAGGTGGCACAGCTGCTGCATCTATGCCAGGCCATCAATGAAAGGCTCTAATGTTTTTTCTCCAATTGGCATGGATAATGGGCCAAAGGGCACCCAGTCATTACTCAGTGCAAATTAACTTTACTCAGTATGCCAGGTGTGAGATCAGAGGAGTGAGTTTGATAGGTGGTACATGTCATTAATGCATCCAAAACTTTTGCAGTCTCTGTGGGATTGAGATGTTAAGTAATAAAAACAGAATATGCTATAAAAAGCAGGTCTGACAGCATCTGTGCAGAGAAACAGAGTTAACATTTCAAGTCTGTATGACTCTTCTTTGGCAGCCAAAATAGGCATACAATAAGTGATTAAAAAGCCGTTTGTCCAGGAACTAATATGAGATGGAGAGCTTAAAGTGGCTGGCACACTTTCAGTGCTGCTGCCCTATCTTCTGGTTGTATGTGACAATCATGTACACTGTAATCTTATGAGAATGCGAGTTTGCTGTGAGTAGGCGATGCACTTACCTATCTGGAACACAGCAGATCATTCATTCTCTTCCTACACTCAGGCCAGTCCTTTTTTGGGCCCCATGGGCACTAACCACCCTGGTCACTTCCTCCCAGGACTGTGGGAGGGCCTCCTGTGCCCATTCCTCGGAGAGAGACCTCCCTCCTTTCCAGGGCGGCCTGGAGGAGAATCTGTAGGGACGTATCGCTGAGCCATGGGGCCGAAGGTTGCTTTCTTCTCCTGAACATTTCTCTTGTCTAGTAATCCGGATCTCCTGGCCTGCAGCGAGTGAATAGCTGTCCAGATGCCAATGTTGTAGCTGCACTGGAACAGTTTGTTTAGGGGCACAGCTAATTCTGGAGCACAAGTCTTCAATGTTACTGTCAGGATGTTGTTGAGGAGTCTATAGCCTTCAGCTATTTCTTGACATTAGCTGGAATGCATTGAATTGGCTGAAGATTGGCATATGTAGTGTTGGGGACTTTCAGGAGAAGCTGAAGTGGATCATCTATTGGCACTTCTAACTGAAACTGGTAACAAATGCTTCAGTCTTCTATTTTACACTGACCTGCTGGGCTCCCCTACATGACAGAGGTTGGAAATGTAGAGCCTCCTCTTCCCATTAGATATTTAGTTATCCAGCAGCATTCAAAACTGGATGTGTCGGAACAGCAGAGCTTTGATCTGATCCGTTGATTGTGGGTCACTTAGCTCTGTCAATCACATGCTGCTTTTGCTGCTGTTTAACATGCATGTATGGGAACTGTCCACTGGTTGGAATCATACCTAAAACAACATTCAAGCTTGACTGATAAGTGGCAAGTAACATTTGTGCCAGATAAGTCTCAGGTAATGACCATCTCCAACAAGACAAACTCTAACCATCTCCCCTTGCCATTCAACTGCATTATCATCACTGAATCTCTGGAGCTGTAGCTTCACCAGTTTAGCAACTCATTTTCAGGTGTGCCTGGTACAACTCTTGACATGCTCTCCTGCACTCCTCATTGAACCACCGTTAGTCCCCTGGCTTGATGGTAATAGTAGAGTGAGGGATGTGCTGGGCCAAAAGATTACAGGTTATGGTGGAATCAATTCTACTACTACTGATGGCCCACAGCATCCCAAATGAGTGCCCAGTTTTGAGCCGTTAGATCTGTTCTGAATCTATCCCATTTAGCATGGTGTTGGTTTGACACGAAAAGACCACATCTAGTGGGTCTGTCCTGTCAGAGACCTGTTGGACATTGGTTGTAAGCTATGATTCAGTGAGTATGTATTCTTCAGGCTGTTCCTTAACTAGTCTGTGGGACAGCTCTCCCAATTTAGTTCTTGAGGGCCAGACTTTGCAGGGTCGACTGGGCTGGGTGTGCCTTTGTTGTGTCCAGTTCTGAGGTCAATGCCAGCTTGTTGTTTGGTTTGATTCTTATTATTCTTTTTGTAGTTGTTTGGTACAAATGAGTATATTGCTAGACCATTTTGAGAGGCCAGATGGGGTAATGATGACAGACTTCTTTCCCTGGAGGATATTTGTGCACCAGATGGGTTTTTACTACAATCTAGTAATGGTGACCATTACTGAGACTAGCTTTTTATTTAACCCCAGATTTTTTTTTGATTAACTGAATTAAAATTCCCAGGTGCCATGGTGGAATGTGAAACCACAGTTTAATAAGAATAAACACAAGAGAATGGCAGAGTGAGAGTTTATTCATACATTATCGTGTTATCGTTTTACTTCTGGATTTGCCAATTACTATCAACAGGTATGATGATGACCCCCATGATGTGATTTCATTTCCAGCATTTAAAGAGAAAGTCCAAACATCTACAATGAAGTAGTTTGCAGTTTTAGGCCAACTGAATGGAATCAAACCCGACCATCAATTGATCTGCAGCAAAATGCTCTGCAACTCATTGCTCTAAGTGCAGCTAAGCCTTAAGAGTGAAGATAGTGAAAGGGGATACGGAGGTGGGGACTCGGCTGGAAGCCCTTCTGTGCCCCCTTGCTACCTCATTTCCTGATTACTGACACTTTCCCTGTACAGGTGCAAGTGGAACAGTCTTTATCAGGACCCTCATGGACCCCAAGGCTCAGAGGACTTTCAGCAGGAGCAATTCAACAGTTAGAGCAGGGAAATAAGCAACTTCTGTCTACCACTGCTAAAGCAACAGGGGTTGCACTATGTAGAAGCACCTGTATAAAGATCTTCTTGTGGTTGCACACCAGCTGTAAATTGAAAGAGTGGAAGCCCTTGTCTTTGATGAACCCTGGGTGAGGAGGGGACACCCACCATCCGTGGTTAACTAAAGAAGTTAGAGAAAGCATATGACGGCACAAAAGTGAGTGGCAGGTCAGATGATTAGTCAGAATATAAAGAAAGGCAGAGAATGACTAAAAGTTTAATCAGGAGAAAGAAATTAGAGTATGAGAGGAAACTAGCTAGAAATGTAAAAACAGATATCAAGAGTTTCTACAGGTATTTAAAAAGGAAAAGAGTAAGTAAAGTGAGTGTTGGTCTTCTAGAGAGTGATAATAGGAGTTAATAATAGATAATAAAGAAATGGTGGATGAAATGAACAAATATTTTGCTTCTGTCTTCGCTATAGCGGATGCAAAAATATTCCAGTAATAGCTGTAAATCAGGAGGTGGAAGGGAGAGAGAAACATGGTGAAATTATAATCAGTAGGGAAGTGATACTGAGCAAACTGATGGAGCTGTGGGCTGACATGTTCTTGGGTCCTGATGGACTTCAGCCTAGGGTCTTAAATGAGGTGGCTAATGAGGTAGTAAATGTATTGGTGTTAATTTTCCAAAAATTCCTATATTCTGGAAAGGTTCCATCAGACTGGAAAGTAGCAAAAATAATCCCTCTATTCAAGAAGAGAAGGAGGCAGAAAACAGGAAACTATAGGCTAGTTAGCTTGATGTCTGTCGTGGGGAAGGTGTTAAAATCGATCATTAAGAGGCTATAGCTGGGCACTTAGAAAAACTCAAGGTAATTAGGACGAGTTAGTATGGTTTTGTGAAAGGGAAATTATGTTTAACCAATCTATTGCAGTTCTTTGAAGGAGTAACATGTGCTGTGGATAAGGGGGAGCCTATAGATCTACTGTACTTGGATTTCCAGAAAGCATTTGATAAGATGCCACATCAAAGGTTATTGTGGAAAATAAAAGGTCATGGTGTAGGGGTAACATATTGGACAGAAGATTGGCTAACTGACAGAAAACAAAGAATATGTATAAATGGGTCCTTGATTGGCAGGATGTGACTAGTGGAGTCCTGCAGGGGTCTGTGCTGGGGCCTCAACTTTTTATAAGTTATATCAATGACTTAGATGAAGGAAGTGAAGACATGGTAGCTAAATTTGGAGACAACACATAAATAGGTAGGAAAGTATGTTGTGAAGAAAACATAAGGAGTTTGCAGATGGATATAGATAGGTTGAGTGGGCAAAATATGGCAGATGGAGTATAATGTGGGAAAATGTGAAGTTGTTCACTTTGGCAGGAAGGAAAAAAAAGCAGAGTATTACTTAAATGGAGAACGGCTGCATAATTCTGAGGTGCAGAGGGATTTAGGTGTTCTAGAGCATGAGTCACAAAACTTTAGTATGCAGGTACAGCTTGTAATTAAGAAGGGTAATGGAATGCTCTCCTTTTTTATGAGACAAATTGAATATAAAAGTAAGGATGTTATGCTTCAGTTATACAAATCATTGGTGAGGCCACATCTCAAATACTGTGTACAGTTTCGGTCTCCTTATTTAAGGAAGGATGTAAATGCGTTGGAGGTAGTTCAGAGGAGATTTACTAGATTGATACCTGAAATGAGTGGGTTGTCTTATAGGTTGGACAGACTGGGCGTGTTTACACTGGAGTTTAGAAGAGTGAGGGATGATTTGATTGAAGTAAGTAAGATCCTGAAAGGCTTCACAGGGTGGACATGGAAAGGATGTTTCCTCTTGTGGCTAGAACTAAGGGGCACTGTTTTAAAATTAGGGGTCGCCTTATTCGGACAGAGATGAGAATTTTTTTCTCTCAGAGGTTGTGCAACTTTGGAACTCTCTGCCTCAGAAGGCGATGGGAGCAGGGTCATTGAATATTTTTAAGGTGGGGTAGATAGATTCTTGTTAGGCAAGGGGATCAAACAGATCAGCCATGACCTTATTGAATGACATATCAGGCTTGAGGGACTGAATGGCTTACTTCTGCTCCTATTTCATATGTTCATATCTGGAGATGCCTTAATTGTCATGTGTGTGAAGTCAATGGTGTCCTGCAACTGTGGGAAGCTACCCAGAGACATTAACCCGAGCGCCCCTTAATTCTGATTAGCATGCTGTCTGCCCTGGAAACAAGCTATCAGTCGCTTGTCTTGTGCATTTGTGGACATCGACTGGGAAATCCTGCAAGCATCCACAGCAGAGCCCTGGAAGGATCCAGAGGCGAAAGAGTTTAGGGCATTGGTGACTTTGACAATCACTGGCAAAGTGTGGGCATCAGGTCCAGTTGGCAGCAGGTCTTGTTCCAGAAGCACCGGATATCTGTCACCACCTGACGTGAGACTCTGAACATACTGGGACACTGGTGTTCTGACTTGTCGAGGAATCTGATCCTCTGGCTGCAGACCCTGTGTGAGGCCTCCTGTGTGCTGCATCTCTCTCTGTTCATGCCCCCTCTCTTGTGGAACCACAGGTCTGTGAGGAACAGGCTGCTGCTGTTGCTGCTGGTCAGCTGAAGTCCAAAGTAACACAGCATAAGGGGACCCCTACTGATCTGATTCATCACAGCTCCAAAGTGTAGATCAGACTTCCAGATGTCCAAAGTGTAGATGAGACCTCCAAAATATGCAAAAGGACCTCTCAACACAAGTATTGTGAACAAACTCTTTCACACAAGCAGGTAAGAAAGTAACTGAGTACAGGGTATTTATTGACATCTCTCCCTGTCATGTCTTCAGCCCTCTCAATTGCCATTGTGTCCTTGCCTTGCTTTCATTAGCAAGTTCCATGGACCCAAAGTTAAAGTAGAAATCATCTGTCAGTTGCTGTGATTGAGCCATTAACATGTGACAATTGACAACCTGCCTCTCCCAAGAGGGTTTCTCATCTGCATCCTAACATGCTGCAGTGAATTGAGGAAGTCATGGGTTGGAGCTGATTCCTGACGCACTTGCATTCTTCCCCAATTTAACCTCCCATTCCCACTAAAGCCCTCTCAGGGACTAAGACCTCACGCTGTATATTTTTATGAAATATATATATAGATATTCTCATGGCTAATTTCTAAAATTTCAAAAACTGGACAAGGACCTTTTAAAATGGCTGAAGCTATGTCTGTCTGTGGCCCTTGAACAAAGGGAGTTACCATGGCAGTATCGCAGAAACTTGCACCTCGTTACCTCTGAATAGACACTAATGATCCCCTGTGGGCTGCAGAGACTAAATTCAAAAAGAAGTATACAAGGGCCATCTGCATTTCATAAGTCAGGCTGGGCTAACCAGAGCCTATT
This sequence comes from Carcharodon carcharias, assembly GCF_017639515.1. Classification (NCBI taxonomy): domain Eukaryota; kingdom Metazoa; phylum Chordata; class Chondrichthyes; order Lamniformes; family Lamnidae; genus Carcharodon; species Carcharodon carcharias. The sequence continues at coordinate 81,622,902 of NC_054473.1, forward strand.
TGTCTGGGACCCAGACAAAAGGGATACAAACCCTTTGTAAAAGCCAGAATGGAGACATGGACCTCGCTTGTGGAACCAGTAATATTGCCTTGTGGAAATACAAAGCTCAGTCTGCCATTTTAACATCGATAAGCAGCAGCACAGAAAAGGGCCTCGACCCAGACTGAATACCTGGCCCTATCTACACGGTTTCTACTGGAACTTCTGTTCCATCGCCTATAAGATTGATTCATCTCCACGTGCCTATCTTATTGTGGAAGTCAACTCTACCAGAAAAGTTAATTATACAGCTACAGTTTTCAACCTGCCAACCTCTGTGAAGGAGTGTCTCATTGGATTTTAATTCTGGATTCTGGATCTTGAGTTTGCTGTGGGGTTATTAATAGAAAATTGGATCACAGCAAAACTGAGGGGTTGGGGAAATACACCACTGTTTATAAAAGAGGAAGCAAATCAAAGTCAAACACCTTTCTGTTTACGGAGGGTGGTCAGAGGAAAAATCAGGGCTGTTTTAATTATTCCCCCCCCCCCACCCCCCCCGCCGCTGTCTGCAACAGGAATTGGGAGCTCAAATTCAGGAGCACCCATTTGAAGTTGACGAGAGTCTAAGTTAAGAGGAGCCAAATCTGAGATAAAAATGGCAAATGGAAACCAAAAGGGAAAATTCGGTAGCTGGAACAAATTTTAAAACACAGGTAACTTGCCACAGCAAATTCCTTTCCCTTAACACTAAGAAAATGGCAACTTTTGATGCCCAGATGTAGATCAAACAAGGAAATTTGAATGGTGAAACTTTAGTGCCCCTTAGCACAGAATAACTGAAAGCTGTAGCTAGGGAGGTACAGTTAAAATTGTCCAGTGGAGTGAAGAGAAGTGAACGGATCCAGTTGTTGATAGAACATTTGGATCTCACATTACCGGTAGGGCAGTTAGATGTAGAGCTCAACCATGACTCTGAATCCCCTTCCCTAGCCCAATTCAAGCTGGAGAAGCTCAGAATACAGCTAGAATTTAACAAGAGGGAACAAGAAAGAGAAAGAGAGGGAAAGAGAAAAAGAGAGAGCAAGCGAACAGGAAAGGGAAAGAGAATTCCAGCTCTGAAAATTGCAAATGGAGCCAGCAGCTCAAAGGTAGTGAGAGACCAGACAGCTGGAAGCTGCGGGGGAAAATCTCTCTACCCAGTAGCACCCCCTATCTCCTTAACCCAGAACCACTCTCTGAGGCCCTCAAAATGCTAGATTTATTTCCGAATACGAAGAGAGTGATGTGGAGTAATTTTTTGCCACTTTTGAGAGAATAGCAGGACAGCTAGAATGGCCATCAGATATCTGGATGTTTTTAATTTAAGGGCAACTGTCAGGGAGAGCCCAGGAGGTCTACTCTATGCTGACCTCCGATGTATCCATGAATTAAGAGCAGACCAAGGCTGCCACCCTTAGTGCCTTTGAGTTAGTCTCTGGGACATATCACCAACAATTCCGGAATGCTTGTAAGAAGCCCACATCGCAAACCTACATCGAGTTTGAATGGCTGAAGCAAATCACGTTCGACTGATAGGTAAGATCTATAAGAATCTCACACATCTTATGAGTTGGAATTGTTAGAGGAATTGAAAATTTGCTTACCCTCCAACCTGCGATTACACTTGGAGGAACAAAGAATCCTCACAGCTAGGGATGCAGCTGTCACAACAGACAGCTATGATCTCACCCATACGCCTGAAAAATCAGGCAGACCCTTTCCAAACCATCCCCATGAGCATTGGAAATATATGCAGGGCAGCTTAGGTAGGAAAGGTCTCCACCCAGAAAAGAAAACATATAAGAGGGTGTGAGAAGCTGTCCTGCAGCCTGAAAGGAGAACCCCTGGAGACTGGTGTGTTGCCATTGCAATAAAATAGGCCATTCCAAACCTGAGTGCTGGGGATTATGAGGGAAATCTGTTGGTCTAATAGGGCTCCATATGAGTAGCCCCCCAAAGGACACCCCAGTGGGTAATGCAGCAGAGCAGGCAGAGACTCACACGATTCAGAATTACCCTTTGGAGGGCATGGCACGATATGTATCTGAGTTGGACAAACTCCCAGAGAGCTTTGGGAGTGTTGTCCTTTCAGGAACTGTGTCCCCATACCCGTCCCAAAATGTGAGCAAGTCCGTTGTACTGCTCCGGGACACAGGGGCCACTCAGTCCTTAAAGTTGGAGGGAAATATAACCCTATCCCCCGAGTCCTCCCTGAAGGTCAAAGCCCTGCTCAGTGGAGTGGGAGGAGGATCAGTGTTTGCACCCCTCTATAGGATTTATTTAGAGTGTGACCTTATTTCAGGTCCTGTCATGGTAGGAATTGTCCCTGAACTACCAGTCGCAGGAATTAATTTCCTCCTTGGAAACGATTTGGCTAGCACTGAGGTGATAGCCAGTGAAAGAAAACAGGCCAATATCACCAGCAGAAGTCTGCAGGAGAACAGAAAACTGGGAATGGTCCAGATGCCCAGAAGGGTGAAACAGTGTCCATAAACCTTGAGGGAGGGCTGCTTGAATGTAGCAAGGCTGAAGCCAGGCTAGTAAAGTCGAAAGAGGTCCCAGAAGGGCCAATAGAATTTAAAATAGACTCACAGGATATCCCCAAATTAAATAGGGACCAGAGAAGTCCCAGAGCAGGGAAAGAGATAGTGAGGGAGATGTCCCATGTAGTCAAAGAGCCTGGGGAAGGCAGCTATTTAATCAGGAAAGGAAAAGGTTAAGGAATTGCCTGAAGTATGGCTGGTAGAAACCTTCTTTCTGACATTAACTAGAGACAAGGGGAATTCCCAAGTCGATGAGCAGATAGGGTGTGAGATACCTCCCCCAGTTGAAAAGCTACAAGGGAGTGTAGCTGGAACTGCATCTCCACTTGAGGGCAGTGGTGTTAGAAGAACTCTCCCTCCAAAGCCAAAGCGTCCAGCTAGGAAGCCATTGGTTGGCCTGGCCAGTAGCTTTATGGCAGATTTGAATGGGGACCAGGAAAGTTCCCAAATTGGCCCAGAAAGAGTGATGGTGATGCCTCATTCAGTTGAGAAGTGAGAGTGACCACAGAGGGCAGTAGTGTTCCAAAAGACACAAAGCCTACTACCCAACTGACCAGCAGAGGAATCCCAACCAGATTGATCCCATATCAGTCCACCTTAAGGCAAATTCATGAGGCAACCTGGTAGGGTTGCCCACTACCTTTAAAATGATCCCAACAACCCCCAAGGCTGCAGCACTGTAGCCCTTCCTGGATTGGGTATGGGTGTGGGAGAGGCCTCTTCCAGAAGGCCATCTTCCTATAATCTGGGCCTTGAAAGGCTGGCCCAACTTCTAAAGCAGACTGTCTGCCTGTTGCTACGCCAACCCAAAGCACCTAGCGACAGAAACTGCAACACCCCAGTTGTGCTCACACCCAAGCCAAGCACTGAACCAGAATCCCTGAAAGCGGCCAAAGTCCCATTAAAATACTCCAGCCTCCTGACAATCAGTCTAACCACAGTCCCTGAGTTTGAACAGCTGAACCCACAGGTTACCAAGGTGGACAGGGAGGAGCCAACCTGGACAGGAGCAGCACAGCCCTACGGTCAAAGGGCCTGGCCCTCACAGAGTGAGATACCCAAAATTCATCTGCGGATAGCCAAGAGCAGCTTAACCATCACTTACCCCCAGAATGCTAACCAGCCTGTAAAGCCCCCAGACACTTTAGAGGACACAATCAAGAGTGAACAGGCAGAGTTCTGAAACCAATGGCTTTGCTTATGCCTGATCCCCAACTGAGGAAACTTCAGAACTCTGGCCCAAATAGAGTTCCCCATAAGAACAGCTTTCAATCTTCCCAAGTCACCTAATCATTCCACATTCCAGGACAGGACAATATCCTTGCTGATGCACTAACCCAGATTTAAACCTCAAAAGAGGGAAAATGCAGCAGGGAACTGCCATTGCCCCTGCTAGCTGTGTGTCTGATGTGCCAGTATGAATGAGAGAATGCGTGCATACTTCTTTGCTTCCTATTCTTCCTTCATAAGATCGCATATTAAAAAATGAAATAGAATTAATTTTTTTTCTCCAAGTCTGCGAGGACTGTCAGGGACTAAGACCTCACACTATACATCTTTATAAAATGTATATAGGTATTCCTCATAAAAAAATTTCTAAAATTTGAAATTCTGGACAAAGACCTTTGAAAATGGCTGAATCTATGTCTGTCTGTGACCCTCGAACAAAAGCAGCTACCATGGCAGTATTGCAGAAACGTGTACCTCATTATCTTTGAAGAAACATGAATGACACCTGTCAGCTGCGAAGTCCAAAGGCCATCTGCATTTTATAAATCAGCCTGGCCAACTGGAGACTATTCATCTGCTAGGACAAAGGACCTTGCAACCTCCCTTTCAAATCTTAATGGTTGGAACATTTAACAATCTCAGGGACCCAGACAAAGGGATACACATCCTTTGTCAAAGCCAGAGTGGAGAGAAGGGAGTCATGTGACATGGACCTCGCTTGTGGAACCAGTAATTTTGCCTTGTGGAAATACAAAGCTCAGTCTGCCATTTTAACCTCCAAAAGCAGCAGCACAGAAAAGGGCCTCGACCCAGACTGAATACTTGACCCCATCTACATGAATTCTGCTGGAACTTGTGTGCCATCACCTACAAGATGGATTCATCTCTATGTGCCTATGTCATCGCGGAAGTCAACTCTACCAGAAAAGTCAATTACACATCAATTTTCAACCTGTTGACGTCTGTGAAGGAATACCTCACTGGATTTTGGTTCTGGACTCTGGACTCATGTGAAACAATTCTTTTCCCTTTGGTCTTTGCCCTATAAATCTTCCTTTTCTCTGTCCCTCTTTTACTGTATGAGTACACAGGGGGCTATGTTGTGACCTTCCTCCCATGTCTGAGTGTGTGCAAATAAACTAACCCTTTGAGTTCATCCTATCTTGAGTTTGCTGTGGAGTTATTAATATAAAATTGGATCACACCAAAACTGAGGGGTAGGGGAAATACACCATTGCTTATAAAGGGATAAGCAAATTAAAACACCTTTCTGTTTACGGACAGTTGGCAAGAGGAGAAATCAGAGTTGTTTAAATTAATCCCCCTCCTGTCTGTAGCACCCCCCTACACACTTCCAGATTAAAATTTGCCCCGTGTAATTCTTCATAAAAGAAATTGAATGCCCCATAAAGTGGAAAGCAGAAAATGGTTCCATGACGCATGTAATATTAACATGAGACAATAGGAGGCATAATGAGAGAAATGAAAGATATTTCCAAGACAGAAAGAATGTGTGAGTAGCTGAAGGAGGTGGGAATGAGGCAGGGAACAACGAGAGCACAAGAAACTGGCAAAGCTGTTTTAGATGAAACCTTAAACCAAGGCACCATCTGTCCTCTAAGGTGGACTTAAAAAAATCTTATGGCACTATTCGAAGAACAGCAGGGGAGTTCTCCCCAGTGTCCTGGTCAATTTTTCTTCACAACATCTGAAAAACAGATTATCTATTCATTATTTCATTGTGGGAGCTTGCAGTTAGTACATTGGTTGCCAGATTTCCTATATTCCAACAGTGATTACCTTTCAATAGTAATTCATTGCCTGTAAAGTGCTTTGGGACATCCTGAGGTCATGAAAGGCACTTTAGAAATCCAAGGTCTTCCTTTAATCCTGCATAGAGATCATTTATGTGAAAAGTAATGTGTTTTTTGGCTGTTACTTGACCCAATGCTTAATGGGTTATTGTGCCTTGTCAGTGACTATACATTCAATGAACGCACAATCATTTATATGCCATGATAAGATTTGGAGGCAGAATATCTATTTGAATGCTGCATTAGACTGGTGCCATCTAATCGCTGACTGATTTTTTTAAACTCTTCTTCCTATCCCTTATAACCTCAATGATGTGTATGGGCTTTGGCCCTTCACCTAGGTTTCTGATTTTAAAAAAATACAACATACTTAATTTACAGCTCACACAGAAATCTGTTGACAGAACTACACAAATCACACAATATCTAATGTGAGTAAAATGTCAGCTTTAATCCAGTCTGTACAATATCTGGGGCTGAAGAGTTTGACAACAATGCCAGAAAGCATGTATTCATTGTTTCTTCAATGTATCTGTAGGCTACGCAGCAAGTAATTAATTTATATGCAGAATATTAGTGCTGATGTCTTCCATCATGCTCAACCTTTACATTTAATTTGATTTATTTATCTCCTGGGATAATGCACTTCAAAGGACCACCATGATTCCATTCTCATTTCATTGAGAGATGATTAATCAGAACAAAAGTAAAAGTGCAGAGAATATAAAATGTCGGGTGACACTAAGTCTGATACGCAAATTGGTTGGGCACTGACCAGAGGAATCAACAAAATCAACTTTGGACTGGACACTCTGTCCAAACCATCTCCCTTGCCAGGTCCTGTTCCCTGAACTCTCAAATGCTCAATGTTCAAGGGGAGAACAAAGACAAAGGTACAAGGACACTCTGAAGCATTGCTCAGAGTTCGGTAGCGTTGACCTGAATGATCAAGAGGAGCTTGCTACCAATCATGCAAAATAGTGACAACTTGTCCATCGAGTTGCATCACACTTTGAGTCCCAATGTCTTAATGATGAAAGAATTTTTTTTGAGGTGTCCCTGTACCCCTGTCCTGAACTGTCCTCCCAGATTTCCCACACAGTCAGTGTAGGCTGATTATCATCCATCTGGGGGTTGAAATCCCTGTCATGCTATCAAAACAAGTGCCAAGATGGAACTTTCATACGGCAAGCTCCCCTGGATTTACTGCTGAGGTGGAGAAAACCATCCATCATTTTGCCCCAACACCAAAACAGCATAATCGATTCGTGGCCCTGCTTGTTTCTGGAGAAAAGAGGAACATCCCTCAAGGTTTCAGAGTGCGGATCATCCCCTATTAGAGCCTTGAGTGTGAATCCCTCATTCAACAATGTCAACAAACTGGAGTTTCAGTAACAGCCACAGCTCTACTTGAATCTTTGGACAACTGTAGACGGTGAAGTGCCAGGACTGTGTGGAATCCATAGATTTTACGTACTCAAGCTGTCGGGCCTGGAACCTCCTGAGGAAACTTGGAGCATCAAACCCAGCAGAGGCCACTAACCCACGAATAAGGACAAATGCTGTTACAGCGAACAACAGGCTAACTCAAAGTGATCCCTCGATAAACAGCACAAACGAGAGGTACAGAAAAAGCTCAAAGAAGCAATGATGAGTTGCCCAGAGCCTTCCCCACTGTCAGATGATTTTACCCTTCTGGGACAGGATGCTGGCCTAGCAACCACAGAAAAGGGCAAAGCTGCCAGGAAGATGGCATCACACCGGCTTTCCTGCACCGTCTTGGCCCACTGGCAAAACAATGGCTACTGGTACTCTTTTCTACTGTGGTGGAGAATGGCCTCAGTCCCCAAATTTGGCGTGAGGTGATGGTAATGGCCCTACCAAAACCAGGAAAGCCAGCAAATGACCCTGGGAATTACAGGCCCATTTCACTACTCTGTACAACCTAAAAGCTCCTGGAGCAGCTCATTCTTTTAAGAATCAGCCCTATTATCAACTCAAATCTCCTCCAAAAGCAGGCTAGCTTTAGATCTTAATGAAGTTGCCATGAACAAGTCCTTGCTGTCACCACAAACACTGAGGCTGGCTTTCATCACAAGCTCAAGACTGGAGCAGCTATCAAAGATCTTTCCTCAGCTGCTATGCTATGTGGAAACATGGACTGATGCTCAAACTGCCCCTGCTGCTGCTTTATGCCAAACTACTCTGGCTGCTGTGGACATTTCTGAGCAACAGAAAGGCGAAGGTTTACCTATGAGACAAGGTCAGCACTTGAAGGACACTCAACAATGGTCTCGCTTAGGGGAGTACCCTGGCAACAACATTTTTTAACATCTGTGTAAGTGACATGCCCACCACATCATCACAGAAATTTATTGACCTCAACATTATTGCCTTGACAACTCAGACAAAATCTTTCCAGCATATGGATGCCATGTTAATCTCTGACCTGTCAAAAATGGCTGAATATTTCTACAAGCAGAGACTGCAACCAAACCCATCCAAGTTTATCATATTTGCATTTCACCTTGAAAATCCCATCTTAAATGTCACCTTATGCGGAGAAAAAGTATGGCATGACCTGGCTCCACCTATCTTGGAGTAATGCCTGACCACTCCCCAACTTAACATCACCTACAAAAGACTGCCAAATAGAGCAAGAAATGAGTGAACATCATCCGCAAACTCGCTAGCACAAGCTGGGGTGCAGAGACTACCATACTTCATATTCTGCTGCAACTCTGGTCTTCTCGACAGGTGAGTACTGTGCAGCCATATGGGCTTCAAATCATCACACCAAACTGACTGACACACAACTTCACTCAGTAATGAGTATCACCTCTGAGATCAACTCCAATTCAGTGGATTCTGGTCCTGTAATATAACGCCACCACCAAACCCAGCCCTGCCCGAGTACCCCATCACCGATGGGATGCAGCAACATGCAGACAAATAAGTCTTACCAACAGGAACTTGGACCTCCCCTTCCATAGAGACCTTCGGATCCCCACTTGGCTCTATGAAGCCCCCTCTGGACATGAATTGAACATCTCTAGCTCCATAACACTGGTGAAACCTGGAGGAAAGCTTGGTCAGAAAATGCCCTTCCAAATAAACCCATTGGCCTGGATTTTCATCCTCAAGGCGGGCAGGGGGAGTCCTTGAAAAATTCCCAGCTTGGCCTTCCCGCCTCAGGAGAAAGTGCCTGCAAAGGTGAGACCTTCATTGCTGGGAGACAGGTATGGGCTGGAATCGGACCAGCTGACCTGGGAAGAAGTGTGGAGACAGCCACAGGAGCTGCTGGGTGCGGAGGCGGCCTGTTTAATAGGCCTGCCTTGGTGCAGTGGGGCTTTGTCACAGCCAGAAGAAAAACACAAAGGCCCTTCATCATGCTCCCATGCCAAGCTCTGCCCTTCCACCCATCCCCTATGTCCACTCATAGGGGTCATGACAGGCCATGGGGGATGTGTGGAAAGGCAGAGATTGGCGTGGGGGTATGAGGGGCCATGGATGATGGATGGGGGGCTGTAACTTGGCATAGGGGGGCATAGAGGGGACCTTTTGAATTTACCTTTTAAAAGGTCCCCTCATGCATGACTGCTCTAAGGACATGAACTATGACTCTTTAAAAGTTGGCCGGACTCCATGAAAATTACAGTGGAGAAAGAGACACCTATCCTGCAATGGAGCCGGCCAGGTCGGTAGTGCCAGATGTTGGCTTTTGTCAGGAACCAGTCTCGACCCTTTAAAGGCACTCCCAAAATTTGCACAGCCGGGGAATGGGGTCGGGAATCCCAGATTCAGGAACCACCCACCATTTTTAAAGAGCTCCAGAGTCAACCCGATTCAATGAAAATCCAGGTCATTGGACAGAATTGTCCCAGATTTGCACTAGGTGTGGTAGTGGGTGGGAAAAAGAACATGTTTCCCACCGGCCGCAGTGGCAGGTTTCGTGTAGTGCCGTCCCAATCCCGCCTCATTATTTACGTATTCCCGGGAAACACGCCATTTTGATGGCAGGTGGGCTCCCATTCGCCCGCCATGCCATCACCTCGTCGCTTCATCACGCTGGGCGCCATATTTAAAATGCAGCCGCGTGCACTCCTCTCAGTGCTTCCAGCCCAGGACTGCAAAACAGAAGACAGGATGGCCCTGAAAGGCAAGAAGACTGCAGCTCCATCATTCAGTGATGTGTCCCTCGAGAACTTTTTGGACACCATGGAGACCCGCCGCGATGTCCTCTACCCCCTGCTTTGGCTGGGAGGTGGTGGCAGCAGTGCTCAGTGCCAATGCTTTTCACAGGAGGACAGCCACCCAGTGCCGCAAGAGGATGAATGATCTCCTCTGTTCCGCCAGGGTATGCCACTCTTCTCATCACCCTCAACTCACACACTCACAAACCCATCACACGTTCACAGCCAGTTCAAGGGACATCACCATTCACTCTCTCACACTCACCTCCCTTTTCCTCATCCTATCCATGGGACTACTCACCACCCCCACATGCCGGCATACTTATCATCTGGCCTGGCAGGAGTCCCGCTTACCCTCTCCCAATCTGTATTCATGGATGGCAAGCTGGCAAACAACAGGGAGAGGTTGCAGACTGGTGGAGAAATGCTTGAAATCAAGGACCTCGTGGATTTTGAAAACAGAACCATCCAGCTGGCAGGTGAGGGTCTGGACTGCCCTTGTGCTGACGGTGAGGTCGGCAGTGCTCTGTCAAGTGAGGATCTAGCATGCAACATCCATCAGACAACAATGCTGTGAGTCAGTTCCCCTGTTCTACAGTCCATTGCCGTGCATTAATTATCTCCCCTTCCTTTCGCAGGCACATCTGGGAAACAGTAGACTGAGTCCATGACCCAGAGCCTCTAATCAACCCCCAAAGAAACCTCTGAAGAGGAATCTGAAGGCATCTTCATTGAAGACCCGTCACAGTGCTCACCCACACCCTCCACTAGGGCAGAGACACACACCTTGGCGGGGCCTAGCTTTAGAGTAACATCGGGGTCACAATCTGGTGAGCACATCACACTGTCTGATCCACAGCAAGTGGAGGCAGGGACCTCTCAGGTTTCCATCACTCAGGGAAGTGCTGGAGGCCAAAAACTGTCAAGACCGAGTCAGGTGAGGAGCATCTGGACTCAGTCATACCTCAGTTGCTGTAGCTGCAAAGGCAAGCTTAGGAACACCAGGAAAGGTTGTCTGCTGCACTCCTCAGATTGCAAGGCATGATGAAGGAGTCTGTCCGTTTTCAGGCTGAGGTGATAGCGCCAACATTTCAATGCACCAAGGCCAACACTGGTAGGATGGAGGCCGCCATGGAGACCCTTGGTCCAGGACATCGGTCCTGCTGCATGGGCTGAACTCCATCGCTGACTCCATAGTTGACTCAGTGTGTACGCAAGAGGGGTGTGGAGTAGCTCAATCTCACTCCAGCTACCTCTTCACCTCAAGGAGTCAGCCAGGGGCCCTCGGGCACCCATAGAGAGGAGGTCCAGCAGCTCTACACCCCGGGGCCATCCACTGAGTTGATTCCGGGCGTGTACGGCTCATCGAAATCCCCACTTCCTATGACCCCAGCAGCTCCAGCTCCACAGGTCAAGGAGGGTGCCACTGCCACACAGCAGGACCCCAAAAGCAGGCCAGGGCCCTCCAAGTCTCAGCCCTCCAGAGGGCGCCCGCCAAAGTCATCACAGACAGGGCGTCACGGTCAGCAGGCTGCCTCCACCTCCACTGTGGATGTCCGGGGAGCACCAAGATGTAGTGGGCGGGTTAGGAAGGTTAAGAAGATATAGTTGCACAGCCAGGGTACGGGTGTTAATCACTTGTACATAATGTTCATCATTGTCAATAAGCTCCCAAGAATGTCTCCCTGCCTATGACTCCTTTTTCTGATGAGCAATGTTGGGTCACTCAGATGTGAAACCTTACTGCACAAGATAAAGGCAGGTGTCTCAGTCCAGGGCCTGTGCTTTGTGCAGCCTTCAGACCAAAGGGATGGTCCAGCCTCACACTCCCTGGATACATTAGTGATGCCTGCACCTCGGCTGTGCTTGTCATTGCTGCCAGAATGTTGTGGGCAGGCGTCACAGAGTCCGCCATTCTCTCTGTGTGTTCTCAGCACCTTTAAGTTTCACGGAGTGCAAGTGAGCTGCCCTTGGCCAGACAGGGGTCAGACATTCACAGTGGCTACATGAAGATCTATGGAGTGCCCTCACTGAATAGCGTCATCATCCTTCTGGAATCGAGACTCCATGACAGGAGCTTTATCACAGTGACTCCACCAGTGACTGCTCCATGGCCATCTTTAGCAAGGAGACTGTACAATGTGCACAGTCGTTGATCTGTTCTACAGTCTACTAAAATGCTCATAAGTTTTCAGCCTGTGCCTGAGGGGTGAAAGGTTCAGGAGCATTTGGTGGCACTTTGATACCTCTGGGTTGCTTGGGTGGGCACATAGGCCAGAGACCTGACTTGAAGCATGTCAATGTGGCTGCAACTGAACTGTCTCAGCTGCGGAGGAATGGTTACTTTATACAAGGTTTCTCTGATGTGTGGCTGCTTCCCTCCCCCCCACCTCTCTGTATGTTTTTGTGCATTACCATCATTCACAGTGCAGCCCTCGACCCCCCAAACTCGCCTTGACTGAGGTGCAGCCCTTGTCCCCTCCACAATGTCAAACTCGCCTTAACTGCAGTGTAGCCTTTGCCCACCACCCCTTCCCTCCACAAGTCGCCTCAACCTTAAAGTCCAGCAAGCGGCCCTGACGAGCACTGTGCAACCGAGTTCCCCTCAAAGTGCAGATAGCCAAGAGCACGCCTTATATATGCTGTTGTAAAACATGTCGGCATGATTGTGCTTGGGTGACCCAGTGTCAGCAGTTGATTCTGGTGGGCTGGGCTTATAACGATATGCAAATGTATTACAATGAGGTTCCTGACATCCAACGGTGGGAAATGTGGCTCGCCATTGACACACAGAGCGGACAATTGCAAACTGACTTCACGACATCATGAAAACGATTTTTTGGCCTTCTCGCCATATTACCCACCCACACTGCCTGATGCCAGTGGGCACAGAAAATTCTGCTCATTGTCTCTGACTCAACATCTTAACAACCAGGCTTCAATCTGCCCCGGAGCATGTGGGTAGCCCTCAACAGAATAAAGACTGCACATGGCCGATGTGGTCACCTGATGTACAAGTGGCACCTCAAACCCTCACCTGGCTGTAACTGCGGAAACCTTGACCAAACCATGAAGCATACAATAACATCTTGTCCCCCACTCAGGTTTGAGGGTAGCATTTTGGAGTTAGACTTGCTGCAGCAGGGTACTGGACCAACTATGGAATTTGACATAAAACTCATGATCAGAAGGCAGGAGGGAAAAATATCTATATCTACGTCGCCCTGGATATTTTATAAAATTATTATTTTTCTTTTAAAATGGACAAATGACTGGACTAATAAAATGGACACCACTCACCACGTGTTTTGCAGCTCTGGAAGTTTCTGAGCAGTTTAAAAATGGATAAAGGCTAATACATCAAACCCCTGGAATATTATGATCCTTGCATTGTATAAATATTCCAGCCAGGCCAACACAAAGGATAGTAGACGAGATGTCTGCATGAGCCAGGTATGAACAAAGAGCTATTTGTGACTCCTCATATCCAACATTGTGCTAATGGTTCTACAGTTACCTGCTCAAAACACAATGGGTTTTAACAAGAGGCCTTGTTAGTTGAATAACTCTACCCAAAACCACCCTGTCACATGACTGAGACTTGAGCTGTTTGAATTGCTTTAATTATACAGTTTGCGGATTCCATCATTGGTCTGCTATTTAACATCCAATGGGCAGGCAGTATAAAAGCAAGCTCTGGCCAGGTTGGAAAAATGGCCCATCTAACGTGACTCTGCTGGGAAGATTTTGTTCTATCGCCTACAGAACTGATTCAATATCTGCCTGCCTACTTCACCTTGGGACATCAATATCACCGGAAAAGTGAATCTTACACCACTGGTCTTCAATCGGCCAAACTCTGTGAAAGAATTCCTCATCTGACTATGATTCTTGACTCCAAACTCACCTGAAACCATAATTCTTATTTTTATCATGGTCTCTGCCCTAAGCCCTTTATCCCTCTTTGATTGAATGCAAAATGGGATGGATGTTACAAAGTCCCTTTCCTGCATTTTGTGTGTGTGTGTAAAGTAAACCAACCCTCTTATTTTACCTTATCTCAAGTTTGATGTGGGGTTATGAATAGACAATTGGATCACTCCAACATAAAGGGTTGGGGAACATACGCCGCCATTTATAAAAGTGGGAAATCAAAAATCAAAAAAAAAACCTTTCAGTTTACAGATAGATAGTGAGTAGAGAAATCAGGGTCATTCTAAATTAAACCCCCTCCTCTCTGTAATAACTGTGACAACAGCTTCTGCTCCTAAAGCCATATGAAAGGGAAGAAAAGAATGATGAAGCAGAGCAGCACCAGGGAAGGAAAGAAAAGGAAGTAAATCTGGATCCCGCTACCTCATGGGACATCCTGCCCCATGTGTCCAAAGGTATGCAGGTTGAGAATTGGCCTGCTCAGTCACATGAAGACCCATGGCAGAAACCTGCGATCCTGCATAGTTGTCATTTTTACATTGAGGGGTAGCCGACAATAGCAATGACGACACCCAAAGAAATGGCATCTGAGGGAGTAGTGAGTATATGGAATTGCGCTGACCAGTGTTACAGATATGAGACTTTATAAGACAGATATGTTTTAAATCGTCTCTTTTAATTTAAGGTAAAACAGAATGTTCTGCAATAGAGGTGATGATCATACTGAAGGGACAGCCTTGTGGTGCAATTGGTGGTGTTCCTACTTCTAAGCCAGAAGCTCCTGTTTGAAGTCTCACTCCAGGAAGGTGTGTTCATAGCATGGCCAAATAGGTTGATTGCCAACCTTTAAATCCTTCCAATATGCCTATGGCAGATGATAAGAGTGGGAGAGTCTCCTGGTCAGCCAGAACCGGCAAACCACTGCAGTATCTTGCCCAACACATGGAAGCCCATGGCAGTCAACACCTTCTTCGGGCATGGTACCTGGGGAGAGAGAGAGGTCATACCGAACCCTGCCTGGAGACAGGCTCATGTGATTTGGTTATCATGGGTACAGAAGCCCAAATCAAAGCACATAGAAACTCAACTACCTGTTTTATCACCTTGACACAAAAAAGGAGCAGGTGATCTTTTTTTAAATTTCTTCATGGGATATAGGCTTCACTGACTCAGCATTTATTACCCATCCTTAATTCAGAGGATACTTTAAGAGTCAGCCACATCACTGTGGGGCTGGAGTCATATGTAGGCCAGTAGATTTTCTTCTCTAAAGGGACATTAGTGAACCAGGTGGATTTTTACAGAAATCTGCAATGGTTTTACAGTCAGCATCAGACCTTTAATTCCTGATTTTAAAAATTTTTTATATTGAATTCAAATCCCACCATCTGCCATGATGGGATTTGAACTCAGGTCCCCAGAGCATTACACTGGGTCTCTAGAATACAGATCCAGTGACAATACCCACATGCTATCACCTCCCCTTGTTGGATATAGACTCTCAGTCAGACTCAGAGACCATGAAGAGAGAGAGATGCTGCTGTGAGAAGCAGAGGGAAAAAGATTGTTTTGTGTTAACCACCAAGCAGAATGCTCGTGAGGAAAAGATCCCTGTTTGAAGAGACGCAACTTGAAGAGAGTTAAAGACTAAGGATTCACCAGGGAATGACTTGCTCTTGGAAGTCAGTCCGATGATGCTCAGGGGATTGAGTGAAGGGACATCCAAGGATTATTGGAATACATGAAGACTTGTCTTGGTGTGATAGAGAACGGAGAGCTTGTTGAATAGCTGGGAGGAGGTTGGCACTTTATATACAAGGCTGCATATCTGCTGAGAGTGTGGCATAATGTATAAATATGGTGTGGGGTCTTTGTGTTAATTAGTTAATGAGGAAGTACCTTTTCTGTAGTTTGGTATATTAGCCGCCTATTAAGTAAAGTTCAGTCTATGTTGATTATAGTTTGTTTGTTACAGTAAAAGTTTTAAAACATGAAATCTTGTCATGTGATTCTTTCCATCAGTTGCTGGGAAATTCATTTCTCTTTTTAAAATTATTGGTGTCTATGGGGATTGTAACAAATTGGGGCTCTTATGAGGTGCAAATCCAGGGCCTGTAAAACTGGCACACTGGAATGTTCCAGAATTCAAACAAACAAGATTTAAGTCATACGGACTCGAAACATTAACTGTATTCCTCTCCACAGATGCTGTCAGACCTGCTGAGTTTTTCCAGCTATTTTTGTTTTTGTTTAAGATTTCACATTTACTTTTACTGTATTTAGTGGAGAGTCAACAAGGCTGTGTTCAATGCTTAAGCATTTCTGGAGAAAGATGACCTGTCTATTAGTGCATTAGAACAATTAACGAAGGTTAATTTAAAGGCTGTGGCAGAGAAATTAGGGATCAATTTGAAAGTAAGGGCTCAAAAGGCCGAGCTTGTGGAAGTATTGGGTTCCACCTAAACTTTGAGGAGGGAAAGGGTGATCCCAACAGCACTCAAACTGAGTTAGCTAGGATTCAGTTACAAGTAAAACAAATGAAATTGGAAAGGGATAAATAAAGGCAAAAACCAAACTTCAAGAAAGGGAAATGAAAAAACTTGAATGAGAATTCAAAAGGGAGAGAAAAGGAAAAAAAATAGAGGGAAGGAATAGAGAAAAACTCAGAGAATTCCAAAAATAAAAAAAGGAAAACCTTGAATTTCAGAGAGAGAAGCAGATAGAGAAAGGTTTTGATTATGCAAACAAGGGGTGGCAGGGAAACTTGACGATGACTCAGATTTAACTCTTGGTTTTCACTTGGCATAAATATTCACTTCGAGTAGAATTTTCAGTCCTGGAGACTAAGTGTGATGGCAGGTGGGAAAGTCGACATGGAGGACCAGATCTTCTGCTTTTTAGTTCATTAATTATGAATCAATGAGGAGTTTCTTGAATCTCATGGTGGGGCAGGCAAGGATTGGCCCGTCTTGCCATTACCCCATGGTGTTGAAGGTCCTGGCACCATATTTAAATGGCACCTGTACACACATTCACCCAGTGCAGGCCAGGTGTAGGCTTAAGTTCTAAGTTAGCATGGCGCCCAAAAGAAATAAACCGGCCACTCCAGGGTTCAGCGAGGCCTCCCTGGAGAGATTCCTCCAGGCCATCTAAGAAAGGTGGGAGGTCATCTTTCGGAAGGATGAGAGCAGGGGGTCCACAAACCTGACCACACTGGCCTGGAAGGTGGTTGTCAGGTTGGTCAGTGCCCATAGGTCACAAGAAAGGGCCGTGCTGAGAAAGAATGAATGTTATAAGCCCCTTCACCAGGGAAAGTGAACCTTCTCCTCACTACAAACTCACACTCTCATTAAGGCATCAGACAGTCCAAGGGTTAGAGTCCACAGGAATGTCACACATGAGCAGCAGATGGGACAGCAGCACTGAGTATCTGACAGCCACTTTAAGATCCCCGTCTTATGTAAGATCCTGCACAAATGGCATCGTAATCCCTTACTGGGGAGGGCTCAGGACACACAGCAGCCAATCTATCTGTCTTTATGCAGGACAAGGTTTACCATAAGAAAAGGGAGAGATCAAAGACGGGAGGGGGACCCCAGAGTTGAGGACACTCTTTCAGCAGATCAAGAAATAGCTGAGAGGATGGAGATTTCTCCTATGCTGAATGCGAGATCGGCCTCCCCAAACAAGCCAGCTTGTCCATCCAGAATTTGTTGGTCACACGCGGACAATAACTGTGAGTGACCTATAGTGTAGAAGCCTGCCTAGTCAGTCATGAATTAACTCTATTGTCCATTCCAACCACTAGTAAGAAAAGGCCAGAATACTTACCCCCAGCCCCCAGGCTACCTCTGATGAGAAAGTAGACCAACTGACTGATGAAGGCTCATCACTGTGTTCACCTGCACCCCCTCCACCAGTGCAGATACACACAACTGGGTGGCACCTACTACTAAAGCAGGCTCGGGGTCACAATCCGGTGGTCACCTCACAGACACGTCCACAGAAGGTGGAGGCAGTGACAGCAGAGGTCTCTGACACTCAGAGGACTGCTAGAGACCAGGCCCCTGCCCAGTCCGAGTCCAATGATGAACTTCTGCAATTGGCCCTAAGACAAATGTTGGAGATACAAAGCCAGCAGGGAAACATCTGGCAGAATTGGCAGACGCTGTCAATAGACTGGAATGAAGGGTGGAGGAGTCTGTCCACATTCTGTCTGATGTCATGCCACTGGCATGCGAGCACATCAAAGTCTCCATGGGAAGCCTTGGAGACCCAGGTCCAGCAGTTTCTGTTGGATTGGCGCTCAGGCCTGCACATCATCACTCTAGCTATAAGTACATTCCAGCAGGAGAGGGACAGGAAGGTGGGGCTCATTAATCTCCCTCCACGTGCCCCTTCTCCTCAAAGAGTCAGGGAGGGGTCCTCGGGCACCCAAAGGGAGGAGGAGCATCAGCCAGACATCCTGGGGCTGTCCAACCAGGATTTCCAAGGGTGATCTGCTGTTCCAAATCATCTCTGCCTGTGACTCTGCCCATTTCAATACATTAGGCCATGGAGGAGGAGAGCCTTAGCAGGCCTTGGACATCCAGAGGATGCCCGCCAAAGTTATCTCAGACAGCAGGGCATAGCAGTCAGCAAGCTGCCTCCACCTCTGTGTGGATGTTGGGGCTGCATCTGGACATAATGTTAGGATAAGGAAAATTAGGAAATTGTGAATGCACAATGGTGGCAATTTCAATCACTGTTTATACTTTGTACTTTCGTGAATATATTTTGCTTTTATCCCTCTCCAAGCCTAAAGCATTTAATGGCTCATCAACGTGTTGCAAGGTCGTGCGTTCATTCAAGGGTACCAAATCCACCTTGAATGAACGCACCCTCCCTCTACCCGGCAATTATCACCCATCTTGTTCTTCAGTTCCACGAAGTCTTACTTGTTATAAACCCAGCTGATGTCACTACTGAACAAATCAGATCCCAGATGGAACCTGGCTTGATAGATCCTAACTTATGTTTTTTGTTTAGAAACATGGAGAGCCGTTACTGAACGCACTCATGGAAGTCTGCTGATGTACTTTTAACAGAAGAATAGAACATTTATTAAACAAGGAAAAAGAGCTATATTACACTACTCCTTCACCCACAACGATACTTTCACAAATATATACTGATTTTTAAGGATAACACAAGTTACAAAATCTGTCTTATACTCTAATGTTCACAATAAGTGTACAGTCCATGTACTCACAGGTGAACTGTGGTCAGACACACCACACTCCAAAACCAAGATAGATGCCACCAAAGCAACCTTTGTGGATCTCTCATCAACTCCCCCCAGACACTCCTCATACCATGAGTCAATCAGCCTCACAGAAAGTCTGCCTTTCACACAAGGGTTTCTAACCCCCATTCTCAAAGAACTCACCTTGGAATCTTATCCCAAATGATGATTTCTCTTGGACGTCTTCAACAAGTATCCACCACCAAAGTTTCGATCTCTCCATCTGATGTTCCTCTCCCTTGGGTCAGACTTCACCTTCCACACACTCTCTCAGTTACTTAGTCATGCTTACATACATCAGTGCTTCACAGGCCCGTAGTAAAGAGTCACCAACCCTTGGTTGTCACCTCGGATCTTCTGGCTTCTTGGAAGCCTACTTTGTTTTAAGTTTGCTTCCTGCAGCTCTGTCTTTTTACTTGGAGCCTTTTATTCTGCTCCTTACTTTCAATTCTGCTGAACAGGACCTGTTTCCAATTCCTGTCCTTGTTCCTTGGCTTGACTGTCTTCCTGGGACCTCTCTCTGTCCCACTCCCAAGTTTTTGGAATTTTCTTCTTTCCTTTGGGACCTGCTCCCTGCAGCTCCCACTCTCGTGTCCAGCTTTTTCTGGCACCTTCTGCAGAATGGCATTCCGTTCTGGGTCACCTGACCCCCTTTTAATGCCGTTTCTTTCTGGGGGTGTTCTTTTCCTTCTACGCTGGTGCAGGGCTACCTTTAAATAAAAATAAAGAAAAATAATGATCTGTGCATGTGTGCAGGGCTGTTTACTGGCCTGACACCAATAAAACCCAGCCAACTTCACATGTGCGGCCATTCCAGGGCTGGCACGTGCAGAAACCGCTAAGGTCCAGTCTCCGAGGGCCCAAACTTCAATTTTAAAACATAAGTTTCATTCTTGAGTGTGTAACATACTCAATCTCATCTCAGTGAATTGCCTTTAATTCCACATCAGCTACATGAACAAAGGCACTTCCTATATGAAAACAATGATTGGACAATACACATGTAATCCTTGCATCTGAGGCACACATTATGTGACCACATGAGAATTGTTCCTGGAAGGTTAGTGATTATCCTGATGCTGCCGCACTGAAGCCTGTTCTTTCTGGATGTTATGAGTATTTATCGCAACCCACATTGGAGTCTGTTCACCCAAGTGCAATGGTCTTTATTTTATGACTGTGAGGTTTTAGTATTATTCATTGTTGAGCACCATAGCCTTTCCTGTCTCCCTGCAGTGTTATTTCATCTCTGCTTTCAATGTTGAACTTTACTCCTTTATTAGTTCCCACTCTCCCCATGCGTGACACTGAGCGATGGAAGCTTGTTCCACTTGGTGACAATTGAAATGTCTGCTAGATGAGCATGAGTGTTTGATGTCAGAGGTGCGTACTCGCCCTGATGAAGCCATCCAATTACCTATGGAGGATGTTACTTCGCTCCTGAACAGCTGCCTGGCATTGCCTGACTGAATCCCAATGTGAGGTCACAGAATACCAATCGATATGGATTTCATTATAAGACTTTGCAATCAGTGCCTTAGGCTTCATAGGAAGGATTGGCCTTTGTGTGATGGAAATGTTGATGACTGTAATGGTATGAAAGTGATGCTCTGGAACATCCCCTGAGTACTCATCAGAATCTATGCAGGGACTAATTTATCATTGACTGCCATGTCAAAACTGACTGGGCCACATCTCTCCTAGGTGCCAAGGCAATGCAAGGTGTGAACTTGGCAGCTTTTCGATGAATTCAGGGTAATGAGTATTTGTCAATAATCACACGATGGTCCTGCTGAACCACTCTATGAGTGCAATGCTAATATAACTCGCAGGTTTGTGTCCATGCTGTCGTGTGACAGAATACTGCGTCCTGATGTCCGATGACATCTTGCACCTCAGCATCAAGATATGGCCTCTGCATTAATCATGCATGAGAGCTGGCATTTGGAGAGATGATGCTGTCCAGATGTAGCTCCATCTTCAGATGGCCAAGCGATAACTATCGACAAATACTTTTCCTCTTAGAGCCATCTTGCTGTCAGACTGGCATGAGCACATCTATGTGTGCAATAGCGTTTCTGCCTCTTGAAGACTGTCATGCCCATTGAATTGTTTGCTCCTTGGTTGAAGGGACTGCACTATGTATAGTTGCAGTGAATGCTGGTGGAGTGCTTAGCCCTTAAGCACAGCAGCCACATGCTCCCTAGGCTACTGAGCCTTCCATCTTTAGGGCTGAAGGTGACTTATGCTTCCTCCATAATCATTTTGAGATTGATGACCTTTCATGAGATGTTGAAGAAGACAATGAAAGTTTTGTTGTCTCCCCTGCATTGAGGCAGGAGGAGAACTATACTCGTATCAGCCTGTCTTCACCTTATTCCTCCTGAAATCTTGTAGCTATGAAGTAGTTCTGGGCATATCTTCCATGCCATGCCCATGCAAAGGCATCCTCATGTGGCTCATCTGGATCCTTGCCCTCTTCAAATTCATCCCCTTCCATGTCCACCTCATCCGAGGAGATGTCTAGTTCCTCCATGTCTCCCTGTGGAAAAATATTTCCCCCTATGCAGTGCTAGGTTGTGTTGGGCACAGCAAATAGTGATGATGCAGAACACCCTCTGTGATGAGTATTGGAGATGCCCACCTGATCGGTCCAAACATCTGAAACACATCTTTAGGAAAGCTATTAAGGACCTTGTGCTTGAATGTGCAGC
This sequence comes from Carcharodon carcharias, assembly GCF_017639515.1. NCBI lineage: Eukaryota > Metazoa > Chordata > Chondrichthyes > Lamniformes > Lamnidae > Carcharodon > Carcharodon carcharias. The sequence continues at coordinate 81,644,634 of NC_054473.1, forward strand.
ATTGTATCTCTCCTCAGATACATTCAGATGATGAACAGGTGTCATTAGCTACATCTTTAGGGGTACCCCTTATCACCGAGGACACAACCTTCTATGGGCCAAGGGCCCTTAAAGATCTGTGGCACCTGTGAAAGCTCCCTGGGTACCTAGCACAAACATGCATGATCTGCTTTCCAGGATCACAGATCAGCTGGACAAGTGAAATCGTTTTCTATTAATGAATCTCACAGGCTGCTGCCAGGGAGCTCTCAAGCAGTCGATGGCACCCTGTGGAAAGCCTGAGAATGCAGCATATCCCACAGCTCTAGCAGCCTGGCTTGCTTCACCCATATTGAGCTGCACGTATTGGTGAGCTTTATTGAAAAGGGCATTGGTCACCTCTCTTGTGCACTTAGGCATTGCCAATGGTAAGCTTCGGCAGGGGTCCCTTGTGGAGCCCTGGAAGGATCCACTGGCAAAAAAAATTGAACGTGGCAGTAACCTTAAGAGCAACTGGCATTGGATGCTCTCCCAGTCCATGCAGCTTGAGATCCTCGTGAAGGATGTGGCAAATGTGAGCTACCACATCAGTAGACAAGCAAAGATGTCTGCAGCACTTTCTTTTGCTAATCTCCATGTATGAGCTGCATCTTCTGTAGATCCTTGGTCATGCCAAGTGTCTTTGTGGATTTGGTCCCTCTTCATCAGTGTCTGGGGCTCTCTGGGGCCTGCTGGTTCTTGCTCCTCAGGGTGGCAGTCTTTTCTGAGCTGTGCCAAATGGCAGCAGACCCTTCTTCTCCTCATTTATATTACACCTAGCCATGAGGCAGTGTTGCCTTCATCCTGCATTCTCCATTCTTCCTCGTATCTGTGGACTAATAGATTTGAGACAACGTTGTAACTTTCCCTAGAAAGCTCTCCCTCCATCTTGAAGCCAGGAAGTCAGTCTGAAGCCCTTGGCCTGTCCTCAGAATAGACATGGCATCCCCAAGCCACCCCTTGCAGGTGAAACACATGCTGGAGGTCAACAGGTCAACAGCAGAGCATCCTCCTCTAACATGACTGTGTGTTCACAGAGTCTTGATCAGGATGAATACACCCGTGTACTATAACCTGCAGTCAAGCTATTGTCAGTTTGTCTCCTTTAGCCTATATATTGACTATTGATAGCCTAGCCTTGTACTAATGTCATGACTGTAAGCATTGTGTCCTCTAAGCCATGACAATTAAAATGAGAATATTGAGGCTTGTAGTGCGCATGTAACTTCTGTCCAGCTGCTGTGGTCCTTGATTGTTTGATGCACCTTCTCTTTTTACATGCCTGTCAGGAACAAATGGCCAATCAGACCAATTGAAATATAGCCCCAAAACTTCATGGATGCTCGCATGAACGTACAGCATTAGTAAAGGAGCAATACTCCTTCAATGGGCATTTGACCCTCAAAACCAGTACTCAGCTGAGCCTTGTTCTCCGTGGCTTGAGCAGGTAATTAATAGGCTGCCCCTTCAATCATCCCAAAATAGTAGTGAACTCCTCCCACATGCCTCGAGCCCCTCCCATATCACTTTTCTCATGCTTGTTTTTCCAACCACTTCATTACTCGGTAAAAGCGAAGAAGGTGCCCAACACTTTCCAACCTCCCCCATCACCCACTAAGTTCCTCCTATCGTCCTCTACAGTCACTGCCTCCTAATTCCCATCCCTCCTGTTACCATCCAGCCTCCACCTGTTAGCCTTGACCCCACCGTTGTCCATGTTGATATCCCTGTTCTCTGTCCTGTTCCCTTCGATGTTGATGTCCTTACGCCCTTTGTTAGTCTGACTACTCCCCTTCTCGAGGTCACCTGAGTCCTTACTTTCTGAGAACTACCCCATAAGACCATCCAATACCTCACCATGACTTTACAATTGGCGACCTACCGAATCTAGATGCCTCCCCGAATGTAACTGTGCCCTCTGTTTGCCAATACTTTGCCTCGAGCCCCCAGGACCAATGCTTTAGTTGACTGAACATACCCTACACACCATTCTGTGCACGACCACCAATGCCCTGAGAGGTCTTCCCCACCCAAGTCCGGGATCAAGACGTGCGTGCCATGCAGAGTCCTCTAATATGGATTGTACAGCCTCAGGACAGTCTGTTCAATATGCCCCTGATAGCATGGCCTCAGTCCCAAGACAATCTCTGGTTCCTCCTTGTACAGCCTTATAACTCTTGGCCCAGGGCAGTCTTTCACTACTCCACTCTATTCCTTGATCTCCCCACCACCAGTCCTGCCTCCATCTTCCTCCTCCCTTCCTGTGTGCCAGCCTCCCCCGTCCTGCCTCTGTTTTCCCCTTCCCTCCTGTGTTTCATCGCCACTCCCCCGTCCTGCCTCCATCCTCCACCTTCCCGCTGGTCTTGTCTCCTGTGCCCAGCCTTGGTGCAGCTTGTGAAACAAGCACCCAAAATCTCTCTGTGACATTCTTCAAGGAAGGTGAATGCAGTGTCTATGTTCATCGGAGTTGTTGATAAAGTGAAGCTTGCCAGATGCACGCCACATATATATTTGGGAAACCGACCATTCTAATTATCCACTGGCAGGGCACTTAATTTAAAGGGAGAACGTAATTCTAGTGAGTTGGCCTTTTAATGAGCATGCATGAGGTGCAAATATGGTTCCTGACACAGATTGGTGGGAACTTTGCCTTTAACCTGCCATCAAAGTCGGGAAAACAAAATTCCAAACTAACGTTCCGCTGGCGGAAACTGACTTTTGCCATCACGATTCCTGCCCGTCATGATTCCTGCCGCTGTTGGAAGCAAAACGTTCCATTCTCAGTGCCTAAATTCAGTGACAAGGTGGTTGAAATGTATTTTGAGCCATTTGAGAAAATTGGCCCAAAAGTACAACGGCCAAGAGACAGTTGGACTATTTTATTGCAGAGTGTTTGTGGGGAAGGTTTTGGAAGTGCACTCATCTCTTTCAGACACACAGTCTGGTGGTAATGATACAACTAAGCTGCTGTTTTCAATGCCTGTGAGATCGTGCCAGAGACTTACAGACAGAAATTTAAGGAAGAAACAGAGTCAGACTTTTGCGAAATTTGTTAGAGAAAATGAAATGATATTTGATAAGTGATATAGGCTTATGAAGGTTGAACAAGATTTTGAAAAGCTTAGAGAGATGATGTTTCCGGAAGAATTTAAAATTAGCATCTCTTTGGGAATGATGTCCCATCCAGAAAACCATAGCATTTCTAAGACAAAAAGAGCTGCAATCGTGACAGGTGATTGAGTTATCGCACAAGCATGGTAATAGGAGACCATTGTTTGTGATTTCACACAGAAACTGGAGAGGTAAGAGATCAGATCAAAGTGAGAAGAAAGGGCTAGAGGAGGAAACCGACTCTCCTCAGAAAAGGAAGAGAAACAGACCAGAGGCTAAGTTTGATTCAAGTGTATCAACATGTTATCATTATCATAGGAAGGGCTTGTAAAATCTGACTGTTGAAACTTAAAAAGTAAAACTGTAGCATTTGTAAGATTGCACAGTGCTCCTCTAGAAATGACTGTCCCAGTGGGTAAAAATGATGACAAACTACTAGAGGAGGACAGGGTGCAGGAAATTATGGAAGTTTTCTGTTTAAGTATGAAGTATTCCCATTCTGGTCTGGTGAGGCAGGCAAACCAATCGTTATTTTTACGGATAGCAGTTCAGTACAGTCGCTGATGTTGGCAGGTGATGGGATTTCTTCTCCAAAAAATTTGGTAAATAAATAGATGCTGATATGAGTTTTGGTGGAAATTGTTTACCCATTCCATTGTAAAGAATTAATTTAAAACATGGTTTCATTTCTGGTCCTGTAATTGAAGGGGTTGTTTATAATTTACCCATTGATGGTATAGATTTTTTATCAGGAAATGACCTGGCTAGGGAAAAAGTATTGGGCTCTCCATTGGTTCCTGAGAAACCTGCTGAGGCTGCGGAAACTGACATTGCACAAAAATCCATGACTTTCTGTAATCCTGCTGCCAAAATTACTGTTTCGACTAAAGATGTGTCCAAAGAGTCAGAAACTCAAACTGCTAATACTATAAGGACATTAGAGCATCTGACATCAGACAATCAGCTCATTAATAAGCCCAATAAACATCTCACTATAAGGGGGCAAGTTTCCAGCATGGGCCCCTTCCCACCTCCAATTTAATTGTGGGAAGTCATTCCCCCTGCCTGGAGACTAAACTGCTGCCTCCTCCTGTGGTTAAGTTGGCCTGGTTACCATGTTTTCTCCATGACAGGCTGGATTAAATTCTGCCATGTGTTTATTTTTCCAGGGACTTTGCTTTTCCAACAAACCCTTAGTAAACAGGTTGGAGAACCACTGCGGAAATTCCTCAATTCCTTTCTCTCTTAGCCTTCTTCGCTCATGTAAACGAGTATAGTGAGCTGCCCAACAGTTCTGAGAGTTTGCACTGTGACGTTAGCCATACAAAAACCCCAGAAAAATCTCAGATTTTATTCCTAGTCTGTGCTGAATAACTTAACCTCAACCAAAATAACAATCTGGGGTTGATGCATCTGGCTTCCACACAGTCAACAAGGTCAAGCCAAGGTCCTCATGAATGATGTCTTCCCAGCGATGCTGCCATGGGCCCAGATTTTAAGGGAGACATATTCCATGCCTTCCTGTTGGAAAATTCGATCATGAGCGAGTGAAGACAGTGTCAGATTCAGCTGTGATACCTCACCCCTCCTATTCAGTCAGATTATCTCCTCAACCATCAAGGCTTACCCCTGAATAATGGGCGCATCCTCAAAACCATCTTTTTGACAAAAGCCTTTGGTTGCCCCTCTTAATAGCTCCCTTCCTGGTTCAGATCTGTTTTGTGGCCTGTAATGAACTTGATGTAGCAGACAAGTTTGTTATTGAAACAGATAACTTTGTTACAGAGCTTTTTTAGAAGTTACATGCTTGAACCAGTTCCATGACTAGACAGTTCCACCCCCAAGTTTACTAGTGCTTAGGGCTCATTCATGAGAGCAATCACATGACCCCGAAAGGCAATAGGAAAGGTTATGCCTACTATCACTACATTTCCTTCTCCTTTAGTTGTTTTTTACATTTCCTATTTACAAAGATTATTTTAATCTATAACATATACATATATACACAGGTCATGTGATTGAAGATCAAGCCCCTGAGGTGGTTTTCTAATTTGGTTAGAGTGACATAGCGCTACAATTTGAGATTCTCCCACTGGATCGACATGATCAGGAACTGCAGCATCAGGCCCATCCTTAGGAAGTGGCAGTTCAGGATTAGGTAATTCAACAGAGATATCAAGTACGTCTATCCTAGATCGATCAGTCACCTCAGGAATTAAAGGTACAATTACATTAATTACAAGTGGTTGTTGGAATGTCTCTCTACTCCTTAGATGATCCACATGTTTTCAAACAACCTGGTTGTCTACTTTCACTTGGCATGACAAAGGCCCTGTTTCAGAGACAATTATGCCAGGAACCCAACTAGGTCCGTTTCCAAAATTCCGCACGAAAACTGTATCTCCCACAGTAAATCTTCGAGCTTTGCTATGAGTATTGTGATTCAATTTTTGACTATTCTGATTCTCCTATACCTTCCCCTCTAAATTTGGAAACACCAGACTTAACCTTGCACATATGGTGTTGAACCTGTAGTTGCATGAGGAGTCATACGATAATTGAGAGAAAACGTGAAAGCCGAGGTTCTAGAGTACCTTCGGATAGCCTCTTCATTCCTGATTTGAAAGTTTGCACTGCTCTTTCAGCTAACCCATTTGATGAGGGATGATACGGTGCTGTTTCAATAGGCTTGATTCCATTTAAATAAATAAATAAATAAAAATAAAAAACTGCAAATGCTGGAAATCCAAAACAAAAACAGAGTTACCTGGAAAAACTCAGCAAGTCTGGCAGCATCGGCGGAGAAGAAAAGAGTTGACGTTTCGAGTCCTCATGACCCTTCAACAGAACTGAGTGAATTCATTCTGTTCTGTTGAAGGGTCATGAGGACTCGAAACGTCAACTCTTTTCTTCTCCTCTGATGCTGCCAGACCTGCTGAGTTTTTCCAGGTAATTCTGTTTTTGTTTTTGATTCCATTTAAACCTAAATTTTCAGCTCAGCAGGCGGGCGCGATTGGTGGGCCCAGGAGAGGTCAGGTAATGGGCCGCTGACCGTGATCGGCATCTGGCTGCGATTTCACGCTGGCTGGCCAATTAACAGCCAGCCAGTGTGAAACCCGCACTGAGAACCTCAGCGCTGCTGGCACGAGGGGCAGGAGGAGGGTGGGCAATGACATTTCTGTGGACGCTGGAGATCCCTGAGAGAATGCTCCCTGAAGGCAGAGAGCTGCTTCAGGGAGCTACAGACCTGAAAAGCATGAAATAAAGTTTTGAAAATCAGGGAAAAAATGTCCAAACATTACAATCAGGCACCTGAACATATAGATGATTAAAATGCTGTCCATAGATTTTTATTTTTATTTTATTTAATAATGGAAACCTTAACCCGCCCTTGGATGAGGATTGATGAAAAATGCAAAGTCCGCCTGGCTGAACTGTGTGGTTGGATGGACCACGAAAAATCAGAGACAATTGTGCCATTAAGGGCTTAATTGCCCTCTTAATTGTCAGTGGGTGCGCTTCTGACTTTTGCGTGTGCCTGCCGAGCAAAATATTGTGCGCGCGCAGGATGACGTTGGGACGCTTACCCGACACCTCCTCGTGTAATTTTATGGCTGGTCGGGTGCACGCCAGCCTGTGGGACTTAAATTCTGCCCATGAAGCTGTACTGTAATCCTGTACTGGTAAGGACAACACCATTATCCAAAACAATGACTTCCGGTAGGCCATGTATAATAAAACATTGGCGCAGCTTTTCAATAGTTGTATATGATGTAGGTGATCTAACTTCATACACACCATCCATTTAGAATGCCCATCGATGATCAATAAAAGCATGATACTTAAAAATGGATCTACATCATTTATAGATTGTCTAACGCAGGGCTGACCAGGACACTCCCACAGATGCAGAGGACCTGAAACAGGCAACTTCTGTTGTTGCTGACAATGGAGACAGTGCTTGTCCATTCTTTCAAAGTCACTGTCAATGCCTGGCCAACAGACGTAACTTTGCACAAACATCTTCATCTTGGATATGCAACTATGGATTGGATGTGCACTGTGAAGCTCTGTTAAGAGTGGTACTCTTCCTTGCGAAGGGATGTCAACTCTTGATCCCCACAACAAGATTCCATCTTGACAACTTTATTTTTCGGCCATGGAATAGCCCCATCTCTTCAGACACTGGTGAATTTGGCCATCCTTGCAATGCCTGGTCTTGGGCTTTTGACAAAATTGGATCCCTGTTTATTCAATTCTTTATTTGCTTCACACAGACTGGCGAAGAACCTAAGAAATTCAACACAAGCACAACTTCTTGTGGTACTGGAGCATGTACAATGCTCTCAGGTAACGAGAGATGACAGAGAGTATCTGTATTTGCAATATGCACACCTGGACGGTACATAAAGATATACTCATACACTGATAATATCAAAGCCCAACGTTGAATCCTTGCTGAGGTATTGGTGGAATGGCTTTATTCTCACTAAATAAACTCACTAATGGTTTATGGTCTGACACTATGGTGAAATGTCGACCTTGCAGATACTGATGGAATTTCTTCACTCTAAATATTACTGATAAACCTTCTTTTTCAAGTTGTGAGTAACCCTTCTCGGCTGCAGAGTGGGCTCTGGAGACATAGCCTATTGGCCTTTTGGAACCATCTTCCATTTTGTGTGACAACACCGCTCCCACCCTGTAGGGAGATGCATCACAGGTTAATATTAATTCTTTTGATGAGTCATAATGTACCAGCAGGCATGATGAATGTAACAGCTTCTTGACTTGTACAAAAGCTTCTTCTTGTTGCGCCTTCCATGACCAATGATGGTTTTTTATCAATAGTTAGTGTAAAGGGGCTAACACTGTTGACAAATTTGGCAACAAGCGACTATAATAATTAATCATGCCTGAAAAAGATTTGAATTCAGTGACACTGGTAGGAGAGGGCGCCTCTTTGATTGCCCTGTTTTCTCCTCTACTGGATGCAACCTCTTGGCATCCACTCGGTCACCCAAGTAATTGACTTCTGGGGCTTGGAAAGTGAATTTCTCTTTCTTCAATCGTACACCAGCTTCCAAGAATCTTCTGAAAAGCTCTTCTAGGTTAGCCAAATGTTCGGCTTCCGTGGACCCTGTGATCAGGACGTCACCTAGGTAAACTACCACTCTGGGAAGTCCTTGCAATAGACTTTCCATGGTCCTTTGGAAGATTGCGCAGATGATAGTCCAAAGGGTAATTGCATATATTGGTACAGGCCCTTGTGCGTGTTGATGGTTACATACCCCTAGACAAGCTATCCAGCTCTAGCTGTTGATATGCATGGCTCATGCTGGTATAGGCCTCCAGCTAGCTTTGCATACAAACCTTCAATCCTAGGGATAGGATATTTATCCAGTTTAGTTGCCTTGTTCATGGTTAATTTGTAGTCTCCACAGATGTGAATAGTTTGATCTGGTTTCATCACAGAGTTGATGGGTGCTGCCCATTCTGAAAATTGGACTGGCTGGATTATTCCTAACTTCCTTAAGCAGCAGAATTTTGGATTCACCTTCTCCTTTGGGGTGTAAGGTATAGGTCTGGCTTTAAAGAACTGGGGTGTCACCTCCGAATCTACATATATTTTTGCTTGTAGGCCTTCTACCTTTCCCAATTCGTCATGGAATACACTGTTATATTTCCTTAACAGCTCAGGAATTCCTCTGTTCTGAGTTGAAATATTTATGACAAGTTAAGCTTAATTTTATGTAACCAGTTACAGCCCAGAAGACTAGGTCCTTCACTTGTCACTATGATCACTGGAAGCTGGCCTATCTGTTGCCTATAGGACACAGGTGCTGTGATGATGCCCTTTGCCTGTTTTGACTCTCCAGTGTATGTTTTCAGTTCAGACGTGGTTTGCTCCAGAGTCAGTGACTGGGTACCTTCATCTAGGTATTTAAATGTGAGTTCTCCCAACACTGTGGTTGAGGCGCCATGACTAGAGGCTTCCCATTCACTTGAAGGATGACAGTTATTGGTTCATTTTTTACTGCTTTGACATTGTATAGGGAACAGATATTAGTATCAGCAGCTTTTGGTTCTGTTATATTACGCACTTCAATCATCTTGGTCTCCTGTCTATTTGGCTGTCTCAATTTATTACATGCCTTTTTTTGTGACAGTAATGGCATTCTAGCTCCTTGAATCTGCAGGTTTCTGGTACATGGTTACCCCCCACATCTGTAACAGGTTGACTTCTGAATCACTGCTGAGATGCTTCCAATAGGCCTTTTTGTTTTTCAAGCAGCAGAGACTGTCTCCCACCTTGCGGCTGTCTCTTTGTTTTCCGTGCCATGCCTGGTGGTAGGTTCCTGCCCTAACTGAAGAACGGTGCCATGTTGCACACTCTGTAAACCCTCGCAGCACTTTCCATGGCAGCACTATTTCCATGACTCATTTCAGATCAATGTTAACTTCTGCAAGTAAACGGCGTAGAACGGGAAACCAATTGGTCCCACTACATGTCATTGAGTGTGTCTCTGGAGTCACAGTGCTTAGTCAACTGAAGTTTCAACTTCACTATATAAGTTGCGATGGACTCTCCCGAGACCCTTATTTTGGAGTTAAACTTAAACCTCTGCATAATTATCAATGGCTTTGGCTGAAATTGCACCTTTATGAGGTCTACCAATTTGTTAAAAGGTGTAGAACTGGGCATGGTTCGGGCAATCAGACTGTGGATGAGGTTATATGTCTTGCTGCCACAGACAGTTAAAAGAATTGCTTTCTACTTCTCCCTCATGTTTATTTCATTCATCATGAAATAAAATCTAGGCGCTCTACATACTGGCTCCAGTCTTCCATGAACGCATCATAAAGGTTGATCCTGCTGAAGAGTGGCATGACTGGTGAGTAAACTTTTCTTTCTTTCCTTAAGAATTGATGTACTCACATTCACAAAGGTGAGGTGCAGTGTCAGAGCTATCCCATTCTTGTCGTCAATTGTAATAAACTTGGTGTACTGGACAGATTTGTTACTTGAAACAGGTAACTTTCTTATAGAGCTCTTTTAGAAGCTATATGCTTGAATCAGGTCTACGACTAGAAAGCTCTGCCCCTAAGATTACCCGCACTTAGGGCTGATTCATCAGAACAATCACGTGACCCCTAAAGGCAGTAAGAAAGGTTGTACCTACAATCATCACATGACCCTTATTTATGAAGCGTGTTTCTTTAGAATTGCAAATTGTGATTGTTATACAGAGTTATCAGCATATCACATGCCCAACAACACTGCAAAGCCTCTGAAATGACCCCCTGTATGGAAATCACTTCCCCCGGAAGATTCTCCCTGAAAAGGGTTCAGTCACAATGTTCCAGACATCGCGAGTGTGGAACAGGTTTTGATGGACCAGCTGGTCTTTTCCTGGCCGCCGGTTTTTAATACTGATAATTGGTATTAGGATGAATGAGTCAGCACCTGCTGACATTGTTAAAGGGTTCCCTGAATCATATTTACCACCTTTTCCCCCACTTCAGAGAGGTGACAGGAAGCAAAATGAGTTCTTTTCTAGCCCCTTCTCAAATTGAAAATCTAGTTATTTCAGATGTTAATGTTACTGCAGTCACCCTCTGGATTCCCTGCTGGGCAATGGCCATTCACTGCTTATAAATCCACTTCCACTGCACTGGAAACCAAAGGCTGCATCATTAGAATTTAAATCAGATCCTAAAAGCCCTAGAGGTGCTGCCCTCACAATATAATGTGAATGATGAAGCACACAAACACAAACACAAACACTTAATGGCATGGATACTTCCAGTAAGAGCTATTTAAAGGGAACAATTCTCCAGTTTTATCTTTGAAGTGTTGCTAACTTTAGTCCAAGGGCATAATAACCTGCAAATATTGACTGGTTTGTTTTATTGAAAAATCAAAGTGATGGGTCAAGGTCTATAGTAAAGAATACCAGAAGGAAGGAACCAATAGGAGAGAGGATAGATAAATTAAGAACTGGTGGCTAGATAGTGTCTAGTTTAGGTTAGAACAGATGTCAGTTATGGCTTAGTGATAAATCGCTGACCTCTCCAAGGATTTACACACATAATCCAAGCTGACACTTTGGGTTAATTTTAACCCCCAAAATGGATGAGTTTGGGTTGAGTAAAAAGTTAAATTGTTAGGAATTTGAATCCCAAATCAAAGCTGTCTCCAAATGGCCCACCTTTGGTTTAATGGAGGTAGGATCGAGCCGGCAGCCAACTCGCTCCCAGGAGACAAGCTGGCAATTTAAATATTATAATGAGCTTCGAGAAACCTGGCAGCTACAGGAAAATGAGTACTGTTGGATCTTGGAGGTATGTGTTCTTTTAAGTTAAAACCCGACAGCATGATGGGAAACCCAGACTACTGGGCTTCCCGTGCTCTATCAGGCACACCTATTCCTTGTGGTTCAAAAAGTTAAAGTTCCCCCTTCAATGTAGTACTAAGAGAGTGCTACACAGTCAAAGGTGCTGTCTTTCTAATCAGCAATTGAACCAAGGTCTCATCTGCCCTCTCAGGTTGATGTAAAATATTCTATAGCACCAATTCTAAGAAGAGCAGGTAAGTTTTCTCCATTGTCCAAGCTAATATTTATTGCCAACCAACCATTCTGGGATCATCTATCTCATTGTTGTTTGTGGGATCTTGCTGTGTGCAGATCGCCTGCTACATTACAACAGTGGCTATGGCCAGAATTTTTCGTTCGGTGTGCAGGCTTGCGCCTGACACATTCGAGCATAAAATGACACGCGATGTTGTTGGGCGAGCATCCTGACATCATCGCACACTTGCGTAATATTTCGGTTGACAGGCACAAGTGGGGGTTGGCAGCACACCAGCTGACAATTAAGCGGCCTATTAAAGCCCTTAAACAATTAATTGAGTAGAATTTTTCACTGCCCATTCAGCCGTTCAGTTTGCAGGCGGGCAAAAAGGCCAAGCGGCCTTTGCTTTTTGACGATATCTCACCAATGGGTGCAATGAGGTTTCGACCAGTGATTTTAAAAAAAAAATTTTGCACTCCTGTTTAACATGTCCTGTCCATGTGACAGGGGACATGTTTTCATTATTTTTCATTTCTTTATTTTGAGTGCTGAAAATCTTCAGCTCCCTGAGGCAACTCCGTGCCTCAGGGAGCTTTTGCTGCATGCACCCATGTGCATGCGCGAAATTCAGTGCCCCACCCTGGCAGCACTGAGCGCGCAGTGCGTGTTTCAAACTGGCTGGCTGTTAATTGGTCAGTCAGCGTGAAATCAATGTCGGGGCCTGATCGCAAGTGGCGATCAGTTTCCCGACTGCTCCCGGGCCTGCCTGCCATGCCTGCTCAACGAGGACAAAATTCTTCCCTATATTTCGATAAAAAAGCACTGAGCTGGCTGTAAAGTGTTTTCTGAAGTCCTGAGATTCTGAAGAGTGAATAAATGTAAGTTCTTATTCAGATTGTCGAGGAAGGGAAGAATATGGGAGGGAAGGTGTTACATTGTTGTTAGGTCCTGGGAAAAAGAATAAAGCAGCATACAGTCCTGATTCCGGTGCTGTAATAATGCAGAGAGGAAACGAGTGAGCGACAATTAATTAGGAATTAAATGGAAAGAAGAGAAGAACATTTTGAAGAGTGATCGCATCTATATCAATAAAGCAGAAAGAACTCGGAGTGAGGAAAGCTTTAGTGCTTATGGAGATTAAACAGCAGCTGCCACACTAGAAATTATTGATATTAATTTTGGATTACATTGTTATCATTAAATACTACTGGGGATGTATCTGCTTTAATCTGCACTGGTTTTTATTGCTTTTTATTAAGTACATATAAATCCAGGGCTTCATAAAGCCTCAAGTATTTAATGCCCTGTTTGGGCTACATAGTAACACATTGTCTATTGGGATAGAAAAATGGATTTTTTTTCATCCCTCACATGTGAGTGCTTCTGGCAAGGTCAGCATTTATTGCCCATCCCTAATTGCTCTTGGAAAGGTGGTAAGCCAACTTCTTGAACACCTGCAGTCCACCTGGTGTAGGTATACTCACCTTGCAGTGAGGAAGGGAACTCCAGGATTTTGACCCAGCAACAATGAAGGAACAGCGATATAATTCCAAGTAAGGATGGTGTATGACTTGAAGGGAAACTTGCAGGGGGTGATGTTCCTATGCATCTGCTATTCTGGTCCTTCTAGGTGGTAGAGGTCACAGGTTTGGAAGGTGCTGTCTTTGGATGGTGAGTTAACACAGTGCATCTTGTATATGATACAACTAATGCCACTGGAGGGAGGGAGTGACTGTTTAAAGTGGTGGATGGGGTGCCAGTCAAGCGGGCTGCTTTGTCTTGGATTGTGTCGAGTCTCTTGAGTGTTGTTGGAAGTACTCCCACAGTGATATCATGGGACTGAGATGGGAACATAGGACTTAGAAGCAGGAGTAGGCCATTTGGCCTTTCTAATCTGCTCTGCCATTCAATAAGATCAAGGCTGCTCTGACTATGGTCTCGATTCCACTTTCCTGTCTGTCCCCCATAGCTCTTGACCCCCTTGTCTATCAAAAATCTGTCTAACTCTGCTTCAAATAAATTCAATGACCCAGCCTGCACTGCTCTGTGGAAAAGAATTTCACATACTAATGACCCTTTTAGAGAAAAAGATTTGTCCTCACCTCCATCTTTAAAGGGAAGCCTCTTATTCTTAAACTGCGTTCCCTAGTTCTAGCCTCCCTTCCAAGTGGTATCCTCCTGGTATCTATCCTATCAAGTCCCCTCAGTATCTATATTTTTCAATAAGATCACCTCTCATCCTTCTAATCTGCAATGGGTATAGGCCCAATCTGTTAAACCCTTTTTCATAGAAGAAGCCCTTCATCCCAAGAATGAGTCAAGGGAACCTTCTCTATATTGCTTATAATGCAATTACATTTTTTTTTTCAAATTGTACACAGTATTCCGGATGTGGTCTCACCAATGCCCTGTTCAGCTGTAGTAAAACTTCCCTACTTTTATATTCCATTCCTCTTGCAATAAATGCCAACATTCCATTTACCTTCCTAATCACTTGCCATACCTGCGTACTAACATTTTGTGATCATGTACACATAGTCCCTCTGTGCAACTGAGTTCTGCAGTCTCTCTCAATTTAAATAATATACTACGTGTCTATTCTTCCTGAATTCTGTCTCCTTCCTTTCTTGAATAGAGGTGTTGAACTAACTATTTTCAAAACCACTGGGATCCCTTCACATTTCCCCACATTATACTCTATTTGCCAAATTTTTGCCCACACATTTAAACCATCCATATCCCTTTGCAGGCTCTCTACTTCCTTTTGGCAACTTACTTTTCTACCTATGCTGGTGTCTTTGGCAAATTTAGCGACCATAAATTCAGCCTCTTCATCCAAATCATTGATACAGAATGTAAATAGTTGAGGTCTCAGCATTGGTTACAGCTTGCCAACACAAAAAAGAACCATTTATCTGTGCTCGCTGTTTCCTGTTAGCTAACCAATCCTTTATCTGTGCTAATATATTACCCACTACATCATGTTCTCTTATCTTGTGTAGTAACCATTGATATAGCACATTATCAAATGCCTTTTGGAAATCCAAGAACACCACATCTACAGGTTCCCCTTTACCCACCTTGTTTGCTACTTCCTCAGAAAACTCCTATAGATTAGTTAAACATGATTTCTCTTTCACAAAGCCATGTTGACCCTGTCTGATCCCATTATGATTGTCTAAATATCCTGCTATAACCTCCTTAATGATGGATTCTAACAATTTCCCTATGACAGATGTTAGGCTAACTAGCCCATAGTTTCCTGTTTTCTGCCTCCTTCCTTTTTTGAATAAAGGTGTTATATTAACTATTTTCCAAACCACTGGGATCCCTTCATAATTTAAGGAATTTTGGAAGATTAAAACCAATGCATCTATTATCTCTGCAGCCACTTCTTTTAAGACCCTAGGATGCAGTCCATCTGGCCCTGGGGACTTGTCAGCCTTCAGGTCTAATAATTTTCCCAGTACCTTTTCCCTAGTGTTGGGTGATCGTTTCAAATTCTTCCCTCCCATTTACCTTTTGGTTTTCAAGTATCTTTGGGAAGAATTCTAAGTCTTCTACAGTGAAGACAAACACAAAATAGCTGTTCAACGCCTCTGCCATTTCTTTGTTTTTCATGGTCAATTCCCCAGACTCACTCTCTAGACCATCATGTTATGGACAACCCTAATCTCTGCTCTCACCACCCGCCCATAAACAGAAAGGTGTTTTTGGCTTTTGATTTTTGATTTCCCCCCTTATATGTGGTGGCATATTTTCCCAACCCCTCAGTTTTGGTGTGATCCAATCCCCTATTAATAACCCCATGACAAACTCGAGACAGGGTGAATTAAAAGGTTTAGTTTATGTTACACACAAAATTCAGGAATGGTTGCTGTTACGTAGGATATATATTCCCTGTCTGCATTCTTCAGGTAGTTAATGCTTCCTATTAATAGGTTCAACAGAGGTTTCAACTGCCATTTATATAGTGACGATAATAATGTGGAGTTGGTTGGAATCCAGGAGACTTCCAATTAGTGCAAGCTAACATATATTTGGAAGTACCAAACTATATACAATGATTGTATACCGGTGCCACCAGTGTTAATTCAAAACTTCTTAATTTTCTTAACTCTACCATTGCGTCTAGGTGCATCCCTGACATCCACAATATAGGTGGAGGCAGCCTGCTGACTACTATGGCTCCTTTGTCCCTGCACACTGATCACCTTTGTTGGCCAGGGCCTGGCCTTAGAAATATAAATGACCTCTGTACAATCTCCTGGGATTGCAGATTGGGATCACAGGGGGCATTAGCGCTTCATTAGAGATAATGAGGTTGCTGCTGTTCAGAAGGCTAGAAATTCCTTTTGTATGAGTCATAGCCATTCATGGCTTCAGTCAGTTTAAAGCCTTTGTCCAATTTAAAAAAATATGTTTTAGAAATTAACCAGGATGATTTTTTAAAATAAAAACATAGAATGATGTCTTAGCTCTGGGACATCCAACACTAGCTTTAGTTACGCTTTTCCTACTTAAATGCTTGTAGAAACTCTTATTGTTTTGCTGAAAAAAGAGACATGTCAAAGCTTCTTGCCTTGCACTCATCAGGACACTTCACAAGAATACCAATATAAGGGGAAAACAACAATTTATACTGTATGAGAAGAGAGTGATGATTGGTTGGAAAGTGGTTGGTAGAGGCCATGGAGAATGCAATAATTGATGGTGATTGTCAGTTAACTGCCAAGCATGCTTGAAATTTAAACCAGGCAACTTGACCCTGATTGGTCAAGGCATTGCCCTGAGGAATGAGTCAGCGAATGGCTGTCACTTATTTTGTTTAGCTGAAACAGGCGAATAGTGTGTACACGTTATTTCTGTCTGCAAAGAACAGGGCTCTGCATATTAATATATGTAACCTTCTGTACATGCAAATGTGCCACACTCTGAGTCTGACTGACAATCTTAAATTGATTGTCAGTGTAATTCTTAGCACATTGAAGATTATTTAGCAAATGTTGTCTAATTGTGGAATCACATCTAATGTTGGACACTTTGTGTTTTGAGTTTTGCAAGCATGGGCTGGTTGGATACGGTCTGTACCCTGCCCGTTGAGAACAGCAGCTGGGACATGCTGTTTGATATGATCCGCCGGTTTTTGGGTCATACGGCCTAAGTATCTAGCATCACATTGGCACTGAAATTCACATACCACATTACTCATTTGTGTGATGGGCAGAACATCTTTTTGGCTTAATGGCAGCATCCTGTTAGTGGCGAATAACACTTGTGTTGCTCTTGCATACTAGCAGCGTGAAACAGATAGCTTCACCTGTTGCTCAAATTTTAAAGGTATCTTGCCCTTCCAGGGTAATCTGAGGTAGACTGGGTGCTTTTCAGGGCTCAAAGTGGTGGCCTTAGGCCCATTCATGAGTTTGTGTGATATACAGCACAAAATGATCATATCAGGGTAGCCATTATCCTGCAGGATGACTTTGATGCGCCCTATTTCATCATCAAGCTTGCATGTTGGGAAAATGGCTTGGGCCTATTTACAAGGTTGCCAATAAGACCAATAATATGGCCTCTGGAACTGTAAGAATCCCAACCCGTATATTGGCCAGTGAAGGTAGGCGTGTGGTATTCTTGCAAAGTGTCCTGATGAGTGCAAGGCGAAAAGTTTCAACATATCTTACCATTTTTATATTACTAGCTAGCTTTCTCTCATACTCAACTTCCCCCCTCTTTTTTCAGTCATTCTTTGCTGACTCTTAAAATCTGACCAATCTCCTGACCTACCACTAATCTTTGCAGATGCATACAGTGTTGCTTTCAATTTGATACAATCTTTTACTTCTTTAATCAGCCACAGATGATGCATCTTTCTTGAACAGTCTTTCTTTCTTACTGGGATAAATCTTTGATGAGAATTATTAAATATCTCCTTAAAAATCTTCACTATATCTCTACTGTCTTACACTTTAATGTAGTTTCCAAGTTCACTTTAGCTAGCTCTGCTTTCATACCTTATAAATACCTTCATTCAGGTTTAAAACACTTGTCTTAGACCCACACTCCTTCCCTTCAAACTGAACATGAAATTTTATGATGTTTTGATTGCAGTCACCTAAAAGCTCCTTTACCATGAGGTTATTGATTAATCCTGTCTCATTGCTCATTACAAGGTCTAGAGTAGCCTGCTCCCTGGTTGGGTCCAGAATGTACTGCTGTAAGAAATTGTCCTGCATACATTCTATGAACTCATTTTCCAGGCTACCTTTGCCAATCTGATTTGTCCAATCCACATGTAAATTAATGTCACCCATGATTATTGCGGTACCTTTCTTGCACGCCCCATTTATTTCTACCTGTATATTCTGTCCTACAGTGTAACTACTGTTAGGAGGCCTATGAACTACTCCCACAAGTGATCTCTTACCTTTCCTATTTATTATCTCTACCCAAACTAATTCTGTGTCTTGTTCTTTTGAGGTAAGGTTATTTCTCATTACTGTACTAATTACATTCTTAATTAACAGAGCTACCCCACCACCTTTTCCTAGCTTCCTATCTTTTTGAAACATCAAATACCCTTCAACATTCAGGTCCTAGCCATGGGTAAAGATAACCAGAGTGTGGCAGGAAGGTACAGAGAGTACAAACTTAAGAGTGCACCAGCAGATAAGGCTGGAGACTGCAAAATAGTAAAACAGCAGAGTTAAAGGCTCTGTATCTGAATGCATGCAGCATTCATAACAGAATAGATGAATTGTTAGCACAGATAGAAATTAACATGTATGACCTGATAGCCATCACAGTGACCAAGGCTGGGTAACAACGAGGTACTAGGGCAGGGTAGCGATTTGGGTAAAAATAGCTAGAACGTGGCAGGAAGGTACAGGGAGTAGAAACTTAAGTGTGCACCAGCAGATAAGGTCAGAGATAGCAAAAATAGTAAAAAGGCAGATTTAAGGGCATTGCATCTGAATGCATGCAGCATTTGTAACAACATGGGTGAATTGTTAGTACAGATAGAAATTACCCAAATTGCTACCCTGCTCTAATACCTCGTTGTTACCCTTTGGCTTGCTACAACTCCTCTCACACAATCCCTCCCTCACCCCCACTATTGGTCTCCAACAATCTGTTGTGCTCAATATGGGTTCCAAAAAGTGGAGCGTTTTCTGCTGATTCCCATTGACTCCAATTTTGCCAGTGCTCCTTGATGCCACACTCAGTCAATGTTCAAGGCTCCTAGTACCATTCACCCCTGACTGTAAACTACTGTGCGACCACCTCTATTGGGTCTGTCCTGTTGGAGAGACAGGACATATCCAGGACTGGTGATGGAAGAGTCTGGGGCATTGCCTGTAAGGTTTGATTCTGTGAGTATGACTTGGTTAGGCTGTTGCTTGACAGCTCTCTCAATTTTGGCACAAATCCCCACATATTGGTGAGGAGGACTTTGAATGGTTGACTGGGTATGGTGGGCCTTTTTTGCTCTGGTGCCTAGGTCAAAGCAGGGTGGTCCATCCCGTCTTATTCTTATTTGAATTTTCCATAGTGGTTTGATGAAATTGAATGGCTTACTAGGCCATTTCAGAGGGCAGTTAAGAGCCAACCCGCAGGAAATTTTCTTCCTGATGCATCATTTTTATAGTGCACCTCACACAAACCCACACAGTTCTCAGTAGGGCCAATTTTATCATCGTAAACTCCCAGGAGATCCTGTGGCAATTGATTTAATGCCTGCCCTTCAATGCCCTTCTCTTTACCATGAGCTGGGTTTTATGTGCCTTATCCTCATTAAAGGCTTGCTTTGATGTAAGCAGATTTAAATGAAAGACAAGCATTATTTGTATTAATGGCTGATTTGCTCTTTTCCCTTGTGGGTGCTTTTGAAATGGGAGCAAGGAAAGTTCTGGGGGGTCAATTTGGATCTTAACCAACCTGCCCATCTGCTTGTTCTAGCAGCCAAATGCCCCCACCTCACCCTATAGTTTCAAGGTTCTGGCCTAATTTAAATTAATCAAGCTAGCCCCAGGGCACCAAACATGGGACCCATGCAACAAGCAGGAGGATGACAGGAAATCTGCTGGAGCTGCCAACAACAAGGTAAATTTCAAGGGGTCGGCAAGTTCACTGAGGGTGGATGTCCCAGGGCAACTGTGGCCCAGATTATTTCGGTCTTTTGCTCTTCCAATGCACACTAAAATAATTCAAGGCTTCCTTTTAGAAGTCCTCATATTTCATTCTCTATGCATTGTGCAGGCCCTGACCAGATCCTACCTAAAGTTTCAATCAGTGTCCATGAGACCTAAAGACATAGGAGCAGAAATTAGGCCATTCGGCCCATCAAGTCTGCTACGCCATTCAATCATGGCTGATAAGTTTCTCAATCCCATTCTCCCGCCTTCTCCCCGTAACCTTTGGTCCCCTTACCAATCAAGAACCTATCTATCTTGGTCTTAAATACACTCATACTATTTCGGTCTTAAATACACTCAATGACCTGGCCTCCACAGTCTTCTGTGGCAATGAATTCCATAGATTCACCACTCTCTGGCTAAAGAAGTTTTTACTCATCTCTGTTTTAAAAGGTCTTCCCTTTACTCTGAGGCTGTGCCCTCGGGTCCCAATCTCTCATACTAATGGAAACATCTTCCCCACGTCCACTCTTTCTAGGCCTTTCAGTATTCTGTAAGTTTCAATCAGATCCCCCCTCACCCTTCTAAACTCCATTGAGTATAGACCCAGAGTCCTCAAACGTTCCTCATATGTTAAACCTTTCATTCCTGGAATCATTCTTGTGAACCTCCTCTGTAACCTCTCCAGGGCCAGCATATCCTTCCTGAGATACGGGACCCAAAATTGCTCACAATATTCTAAATGTGGACTGACCAGCCTTATAAAGCCTCAGCAGCACATCCCTGCTTTTATATTCTAGTCCTCTCGAAATAAATGCCAACATTGCATTTGCCTTCCTAACTACCGACTCAACCTGCAAGTTAACCTTAAGAGAATCCTGAACTAGGACTCCCAAATCCCTTTGCACTCCAGATTTATGAATTCTCTCCCCATGTAGAAAATAGTCCATGCCTCTATTCTTCCTACCAAAGTGCATGACCTCACACTTCCCCACGTTGTATTCCATCTGCCACTTCTTTGCCCATTCTCCTAACCTGTCCAAATCCTTCTGCAGCCTCCCCGCCTCCTCAATACTACCTGTACCTCCATCTATCTTTGTATCATCTGCCAACTTAGCCAGGATGCCCTCAGTTCCTTCATCTAGATCATTTATGTATAAAGTGAAAAGTTGTGGTCCCAACACTGACCCCTGTGGAACTCCACTAGTCACCGGCCGCCATCCTGAGAAGGACCCCCTTATCCCCACTCTCTGCCTCTTGCCAGACAGCCAGTCTTCTATCCATGCTAGTACATTGCCTCTAACACCATGGGCTCTTATCTTACTGAGCAGCCTCCTGTGTGGCACCTTGTCAAAGGCCTTCTGGAAATCCAAGCAGATAACATCTAATGGCTCTCCTTTGTCTAACCTACTCATTACCTCCTCAAAGAATTCTAACAGATTTGTCAGGCATGACCTCCCCTTGATAAAACCATGCTGACTTTGCCCGATTTTACCATGCACTTCCAAGTATTCTGAAATCTCATCCTTAATAATGGACTCTAAAATCTTACCAATGACCGAGGTCAGGCTAATCGGCCTGTAATTTCTCGTCTTTTGCCTCACTCCCTTTTTAAACAGGTGAGGTTACATTAGCGATTTTCCAGTCCTCTGGGACCCTCCCTGACTCCAGTGATCCCTGAAAGATCACCACTAATGCCTCTACTATCTCTTTAGCTATCTCCTTTAGAACTCCGGGGTGTAATCCAGTTGGTCCAAGTGATTTATCCACCTTCAGACTTTTTAGTTTTCCTAGCACCTTCTCCTTGGTGATGGCCACCATACTCACTTCTGCCCCCCAACTCTCTTGAACTTTGGGGATGTCATTCGTGTCTTCCACTGTGAAGATTGATGCAAAGTACCTATTCAGTTCCTCTGCCATTTCTTTGTTTCCCACTACTACTTCTCCAGCGTCATTTTCCAGCGGCCCAATGTCCACTTTTGCCTCTTTCTTACCCTTTATATATCTAAAAAAAACTCTTGCAATCTTCTTTTATATTACTGGCTAGTTTACCCTTAAATTTAATCTTCTCCCTCCTTATTTCTTTTTTAGCTGTCCTCTGTTGATCTTTGTAGGCTTCCCAATCCCCTGGTTTTCCACTGCTCTTCGCCGCATTGTATGGTTTCTGTTTAGCTTTTATGCTGTCCCTGACTTCTCTTGTCAGCCATGGTTGCCTCGTCCTCCCTTTAGTATGCTTCTTCTTCCTAGGGATGAATTTTTGCTGTGTCTCCCAAATTACTCCCAGAAACTCCTGCCATTGCTGTTCCACTGTCTTTCCTGCTAGGCTCATCTCCCAGTCAATTCTGGCCAGCTCCTCCCTCATGCCTCTGTAGTTGCTTTTATTCAACTGTAATACCTGTTTACACTGGGGCAGAAGAGCAACTAATGAATAACCATATATCTCTGTGGCCATGAAAATCAGTCTTGCAGGTGATTCCGAATGCATCAATCTGATTTTTCCCATGGATTCGCAGGTATAATTAAGCAAGCTTCTATTGCTTTCTGTGGGACAGCTCTAATATTGCCTTGTCCTAGACTCCCCAACA
This sequence comes from Carcharodon carcharias, assembly GCF_017639515.1. Classification (NCBI taxonomy): domain Eukaryota; kingdom Metazoa; phylum Chordata; class Chondrichthyes; order Lamniformes; family Lamnidae; genus Carcharodon; species Carcharodon carcharias. The sequence continues at coordinate 81,667,060 of NC_054473.1, forward strand.
GCAGAAAATCCTTCTATCTACTTTGTTAACTCCTTTCAAAATCCTAAAACCCTGAATCAAGTCACCCCTCAGCCTTCTATATCTTGTAGAATGCATGAGAAGTTAATTCAATCTCTTCTAATAACTAGCAGCCCTGCCAACAATCTGGTGAATCTGCATTGCACTCCTTCCAAGGCCAATATATCATTTGTAAGGTGTGTGTCCAAAGCTGGAAAAAGTGCTCCAGATGTGGTCTAAGCAGGGCTTCTTATTGTTGCAGTAAAACCTCTGCCCTTTTATATTCTATCCCTTTAGGTATAAAGACTAACATGTTATAATTTTTTTTTGTACCTGACCACTACAATATAATATCTGTGTACTGGGACCACCCTTTGGATCTCCATTGTTCATAGCTTTGCACAATTTAAAAAATATTCTAATTGTTTTTGGTCTAAAATTGATGACTCACACTTAAAATCCAGCATCCACAATTTTGCCCAATTACTGAATCAAATAATGTCACTTTCTAATTTTGTGCTCGAGCCCATATTACTTACTATATGCCATCAGTCTTTGTGATATCAGTAACCTTGGATATCTGGCTCTTTATTATGTCAGCTAAGTCATTGTTAAATATAATGAATAGCTGAGGCCCCAGGAAAGATCCTTGTGGGATGCCATGAGTCAATTCCTTCTAGTTTGAGTGCACAAACATTGTGGCCAGGATTTTGTGGCCCCGGCTCCAGTGGTGGGTTCCACCACTGGAGATCGGAAGGCCCAGCCAAAAGTCCATTGACTTTTAGCAGGATTGGATGATCCTGGCAGCAGGCGGGGGTAGAAAATGCAGCCCTATGGTTTTTACTGCCCAAGCAATCTCCTAAACAGGTCAGTAATTTGCCTTTCTATGAGCTTTACTTTCAGCTAGCAGTATCTTATTGAATTCTTCTAGAAGTCCACACAAACTATATCCATTGACATTCCCTATCTACTACTTTAATTACTTCCTCCAAAAATTCAATTAGGTTTATTAGATATTTCCTGCCCTTTACAAATCCAGGTTGGCTTCCTCTGGTCAGCTTAATTTCTCTAAGTGCTCCATCACCCTGTCCTTAATTTTTGATTCCAATAACTTTCCCACAGCAGATGTTAGACTAACAGGTTTATAATTTGTTGGTTTGTCTCACCTTTCTTAAATAACGGAATTACATTTCCAATCGAAACAAACAATTCTTGAACCCATAGAGCTTTGCAAGATTATGAATAAAATGTCTGTAATTTCTTTACCTCCTTCCTTGAAAACCCTCATGTGCAAACTATAGGATTTTGGTGATTTGTCAGTCTGCAGTGCCATTTTTTCTAATACTGCTTTCTTGCTTATGTTAAATTGAGTGTGTTCCAGTCTTTGAATCATTATTGGATTTCCTGGAATGCCAGGTAAATAATCCTCATCCTTTGCTGCGAATACTGTTACAACCCACCCACAGGTGAGGCTCCCTAAAGTTGTTGATCCAGGTGAGATTCCTCAATTTGTCACCGCCTGACTGGGACACCCCCAAATTGTTATGCCCCGAGTGAGGAGGGATGAACTGGCTCCCTGTCCTTATTCAGCAACCCCCCTCCCCCTCTCTGTTGGTCACAACAAGATTTAATCTAAAAAGGATCCCCTTCGCAGATCCTTTTTACCCAGACCCAATCGTTCTGGTTTTGAAGGAACCAATTTGAATAGACTTTCTTGAGTTAAAAGTAAGAGTAACTTTATTAACTACTGAAGGTGAGAAAGGATAAAACACCTGCATATATGGTCATACAGTTTAAAAGTAAGAATTTAGCTTGAAGTAAGTGAAAAAATATATATAAAAGAAAAGGTATACAGAACAACCCTTACAGACACAAAACCCCAGTGAAGATTTACCACTGTCTCAACACCAAGATTTCTTGCTTGGGTTATCTCAGTTTCAAAAAGTTTTCCTCCAGCAGATTTCCAAGCAATCACTGGGTGCTTTTCTTCATCTCTCCCTGAGACACCCAAAAACTGCAATCTAAACTCACTATGATTTCGCCTTCAGAGAAAACACATTAGTTTCCTAAACTCAGTTCCTCAGCCGGCTTCTAGTATTTCTTATTAGAGAGATTAGACCTTCTGCCTGTACACTATAGTATACACACACTAACTGACTGACCTTCTATTTTTCCCTACCTTTCTGCATGTATCTTGACCCCTGTTGCTAGGCAACAGCAGTTTTTCTACTTTTTTTTAAACTGCACTAAACTGCTGATCCCTTGGTAACCCATCACTTCACTTCAAGAGTTGTAAAACCTCATTCAAAATACATACATACAAACAGGGCTATAGACTTACCAGCATCACAAAAACCTTTAAATGAAACTAAAACCAGGTTTTACCTTTCTTAACATCCAAATCCAAAATATAAATTAAACCTAAAGCTATACATTGTTCCTAACAGCGTTGGTGGTGGGTGGAGTGAAGGTTTAAGGACCTGGTTGGGGGCCAATCAAGCAGGCTTCGATGTCATGGATGGTGTCAAGCTTCTTGAGTGTTGTGGGAGCTGCACTCATCCAGTCAAGTGGAGAGTATTCCATCACATTCCTGACTTGTGTCTTGTAGAACATTGATAGACTTTGGGGAGTCAAGAGGCAAGCTATTTGCCACAGAATTCTCAGCATCTGACCTGTTCTTGTAGCCACAGTATATATATGGCTGGTACAACTAAGTTTTTAGTCAATGGCAATGCCCAGAATGTTGATAGTGGGAGGTTCAGCAATGGTAATGCTGTTGAATGTCAAAGGGAAGAGGTTGGATTATTTCCTTTTAGAGGTTGCCTGGCACTTGTGCAACAAAAATGGTGCTTTTCACTTATCAGCCCAAGCCTGAATGTTCAAGTCTTGCTGTGTACATGCATGGACCACATTATTATCTAAGGACTTGTGAACGGGACTGAACATTCTACAATCAACAGTGAACATCCCCACTTCTGCCCTTATGATGGAGGGGAGGTCATTGATAAAGCAGCTGAGAATGGTTGAGCCGAGGACACTACCCTGAGTTGCTCCATTAGTGATGTTCACTGGGGCTGACATGATTGCCTCCAACAACCACAACTAATTTTTCTTTATGCTAAGTATGACTCCAACCAGTGGTGCATTTTCTCCCTCATTCTCACTGATGTCAATTTTACTGGAGCTCCTTGACGCTACACTCAGTCAAATGCTCTCTTGATGTTAAGGGCAGTCACTTCCACCTTACCTCCAGAATTCAGCTCTTTTGTCCGTGTTTGAACCAAAGCTGTAATGAGGTCTGGAGCCAAGTGGCCCTGGCAGAACCCAAACTCTGCATTCAAGAGCAGGTTATTGCTGTGTTAGTGTCACTTGATAGCATTATCAATGATACCTTCCATCACTTTGTTGATGATTGAGAGTAGACTAATGAGGCTGTACTGGAACAATTAGGATCAAGGCCCCATTAGTTCTGGAGCACAAGTCTTTAATATGGAATGTTGTCAAGGCCCATAGCCTTTGCTGTATCCAGTGCACTCAACCATTTCTTGATATCAAATGGAGTGAATCAAACTGACTGAAGACTGACTTCTATGATGGTGGGGACCTTGGATGGAGTCGAGATGAATCATCCGCTTGGCAGTTCTGGTTGAGGATGGCTGTAACTCTTTTGAGTACAAACCCATTTCCAACTGTTTCAGATGAAGTTACATTGTTTCATAGTTTGCCATTGTGAGATTTGAACTCTTGATCTTTGGGTTACAAACCCAGTACCATAACCACTTGGCTATTTAGGCCAAGCCTTGAGGATGGCTGTAACTCTTTCGAGTACAAACCCATTTCCATCTGTTTCAGATGAAGTTACATTGTTTCATAGTTTGCCATTGTGAGATTTGAACTCTTGATCTTGGGGTTACAAACCCAGTACCATAACCACTTGGCTATTAGGCCAAGCTTGAGGATGGCTGTAACTCTTTCGAGTACAAACACATTTCCATCTGTTTCAGATGAAGTTACATTGTTTCATAGTTTGCCATTGTGAGATTTGAACTCTTGATGACTGTTGTAACTCTTTCGAGTACAAACACGTTCCCATCTGTTCCTATTCAGATGAAGTTACATTGTTTCATAGTTTGCCATTGTGAGATTTAAACTCTTGATCTTTGGGTTACAAACCCAGTACCATAACCACTTGGCTATTTAGGCCAAGCCAAACCCAGTACCATAACCACTTGGCTATTTAGGCTAAGCTCCTCTTATAATGTAACTCTTTCGAGTACAAACCCGTTTCCATCTGTTTCAGATGAAGTTACATAGTTTGCCATTGTGAGATTTGAACTCTTGACCTTGGGGTTACAAACCCAGTACCATAACCACTTGGCTATTTAGGCCAAGCTTGAGGATGGCTGTAACTCTTTCGAGTACAAACCCATTTCCATTTGTTTCAGATGAAATTACATTGTTTCATAGTTTGCCATTGTGAGATTTGAACTCTTGATCTTGGGGTTACAAACCCAGTACCATAACCACTTGGCTATTTAGGCCAAGCTTGAGGATGGCTGTAACTCTTTCGAGTACAAACCCATTTCCATCTGTTTCAGATGAAGTTACATTGGTTTCATAGTTTGCCATTGTGAGATTTGAACTCTTGATCTTGGGGTTATAAACCCAGTACCATAACCACTTGGCTATTTAGGCCAAGCTTTGAGGATGGCTGTAACTCTTTTGAGTACAAACACATTTCCATCTGTTCCTATTCAGATGAAGTTAAATTGTTTCATAGTTTGCCATTGTGAGATTTGAACTCTTGATCTTGGGGTTACAAACCCAGTACCATAACCACTTGGCTATTTAGGCCAAGCTCCTCTTATAATGTAACTCTTTCGAGTACAAACCCGTTTCCATCTGTTTCAGATGAAGTTACATAGTTTCATAGTTTGCCATTGTGAGATTTGAACTCTTGATCTTGGGGTTACAAACCCAGTACCATAACCACTTGGCTATTTAGGCCAAGCTTGAGGATGGCTGTAACTCTTTCGAGTACAAACCCATTTCCATTTGTTTCAGATGAAATTACATTGTTTCATAGTTTGCCATTGTGAGATTTGAACTCTTCGACCTTGGGGTTACAAACCCAGTACCATAACCACTTGGCTATTTAGGCCAAGCTTGAGGATGGCTGTAACTCTTTCGAGTACAAACCCGTTTCCATCTGTTTCAGATGAAGTTACATTGCTTCATAGTTTGCCATTGTGAGATTTGAACTCTTGATCTTGGGGTTATAAACCCAGTACCATAACCACTTGGCTATTTAGGCCAAGCTTTGAGGATGGCTGTAACTCTTTCGAGTACAAACCCGTTTCCCTCTGTTTCAGATGAAGTTACATAGTTTGCCATTGTGAGATTTGAACTCTTGATCTTGGGGTTACAAACCCAGTACCATAACCACTTGGCTATTTAGGCCAAGCTTGAGGATGGCTGTAACTCTTTTGAGTACAAACCTGTTTCCATCTGTTTCAGATGAAGTTACATTGTTTCATAGTTTGCCATTATGAGATTTGAACTCTTAATCTTGAGGTTACAAACCCAGTATCATAACCACTTGGCTATTTAAGCCAAGCTCAAAGTTACATTGTTTCATAGTTTGCCATTGTGAGATTTGAACTCTTGATGAGATTTGAACTCTTGATCTTAGGGTTACAAACCCAGTACCATAACCACTTGGCTATTTAGGCCAAGCCTTGAGGATGGCTGTAACTCTTTCGAGTACAAACCCGTTTCCATCTGTTCCTATTCAGATGAAGTTACATTGTTTCATAGTTTGCCATTGTGAGATTTGAACTCTCGATCTTGGGGTTACAAACCCAGTACCATAACCACTTGGCTATTTAGGCCAAGCTCTTGAGGATGGCTGTAACTCTTTCGAGTACAAATCCGTTTCCATCTGTTTCAGATGAAGTTACATAGTTTCATAGTTTGCCATTGTGAGATTTGAACTCTTGATCTTGGGGTTACAAACCCAGTACCATAACCACTTGGCTATTTAGGCCAAGCTTGAGGATGGCTGTAACTCTTTCGAGTACAAACCCATTTCCATCTGTTTCAGATGAAGTTACGTTGTTTCATAGTTTGCCATTGTGAGATTTGAACTCTTGATCTTGGGGTTACAAGCCCAGTACCATAACCACTTGGCTATTTAGGCCAAGCCAAGCTTGAGGATGGCTGTAACTCTTTTGAGTACAAACCTGTTTCCATCTGTTTCAGATGAAGTTACATTGTTTCATAGTTTGCCATTATGAGATTTGAACTCTTAATCTTGAGGTTACAAACCCAGTATCATAACCACTTGGCTATTTAAGCCAAGCTCAAAGTTACATTGTTTCATAGTTTGCCATTGTGAGATTTGAACTCTTGATCTTAGGGTTACAAACCCAGTACCATAACCACTTGGCTATTGAGGCCAAGCCTTTGAGGATGGCTGTAACTCTTTCGAGTACAAACCCGTTTCCATCTGTTTCAGATGAAGTTACATTGTTGCATAGTTTTGCCATTGTGAGATTTGAACTCTTGATCTTGGGGTTACAAACCCAGTACCATTACCACTTGGCTATTTAGGCCAAGCTAAACTAAATTCATTATCTGCAACTATTTCAAGTACAAACATGTTTCCATCTGTTCCTATTCAGATGAAGTTACATCGTTTTGCCATTTTGAGATTTGAATTCTTGATAGTTTGCCATTGTGAGATTTGAACTCTTGATTTTGGGGTTACAAACCCAGTACCATAACCACTTGGCTATTTAGGCCAAGCCTTGAGGATGGCTGTAACTCTTTTGAGTACAAACCCGTTTCCATCTGTTCCTATTCAGATGAAGTTACATTGGTTTCATAGTTTGCCATTGTGAGATTTGAACTCTTGATCTTGGGGTTATAAACCCAGTACCATAACCACTTGGCTATTTAGGCCAAGCTTGAGGATGGCTGTAACTCTTTCGAGTACAAACCCATTTCCATCTGTTTCAGATGAAATTACGTTGTTTCATAGTTTGCCATTGTGAGATTTGAACTCTTGATCTTGGGGTTACAAGCCCAGTACCATAACCACTTGGCTATTTAGGCCAAGCCAAGCTTGAGGATGGCTGTAACTCTTTTGAGTACAAACCTGTTTCCATCTGTTTCAGATGAAGTTACATTGTTTCATAGTTTGCCATTATGAGATTTGAACTCTTAATCTTGAGGTTACAAACCCAGTATCATAACCACTTGGCTATTTAAGCCAAGCTCAAAGTTACATTGTTTCATAGTTTGCCATTGTGAGATTTGAACTCTTGATCTTAGGGTTACAAACCCAGTACCATAACCACTTGGCTATTTAGGCCAAGCCTTTGAGGATGGCTGTAACTCTTTCGAGTACAAACCCGTTTCCATCTGTTTCAGATGAAGTTACATTGTTTCATAGTTTGCCATTATGAGATTTGAACTCTTAATCTTGAGGTTACAAACCCAGTATCATAACCACTTGGCTATTTAAGCCAAGCTCAAAGTTACATTGTTTCATAGTTTGCCATTGTGAGATTTGAACTCTTGATCTTAGGGTTACAAACCCAGTACCATAACCACTTGGCTATTTAGGCCAAGCCTTTGAGGATGGCTGTAACTCTTTCGAGTACAAACCCGTTTCCATCTGTTTCAGATGAAGTTACATTGTTTCATAGTTTGCCATTGTGAGATTTGAACTCTTGATCTTGGGGTTACAAACCCAGTACCATAACCACTTGGCTATTTAGGCCAAGCCCCACCAAGAAGATGTAGCTCTTTCGAGTACAAACCCGTTTCCATCTGTTTCAGATGAAGTTACATTGTTTCATAGTTTGCCATTGTGAGATTTGAACTCTTGATCTTAGGGTTACAAACCCAGTACCATAACCACTTGGCTATTTAGGCCAAGCCTTTAAGGATGGCTGTAGATGCTTCAGTCCTGTGCTACAATTATGAGGCTTATAAGATTATCAATCTCTACGCTGATTGTAACACCTGTCTTTTGGTCTCAGGTGCTGCACATCGTCAACACTGAGGATGGGGATATTTGTGAGGCCTCCTCTGCCTCTTAGTTGTTTAGTTGTCCACCACCATTCACAAAAGAATGTGGCAGGAAAGTAAAGCTTTGACCTGGTTGTGTGTGTTTGTTGGCTGTGAGTTTGTTTAGCTTTGTCTATAGTTTATCACTTCTGCTGTTTTATTTGGTAAGGAGAACTCTTGCCCTTTAGGGGCATATACTGGTCCCGTATTAAGTTAAATCCTTTTTTAATATCTCCCAATGTTTACCTGCAATTGTATGCAATAACAGCTTTGACCAGTTTGCCATCACAAGTCTCATTCCATTAAACTTAACCAAAAATCTAGAATCTTAACATTGTATTAATTTTCTCCTTTTCAACATTGAATTTGATCAATTTATGATCACTATTTGTTATCATTGTTAGCTTATTATATCAGCCTGCCTCATTCCTCATTACTAGAACATATTGCAGCAGAAAAATATCATAATGCACTTCCAGTGTCCATGAAAATTAAAGTCTCCCATTAAAACAACTACTTTCCAATCACTGAGTTAATGCATTCTGCCACTTCATTGCTGCTATCAGAAGGCCTCTAGACAACTCATTATAAAGTGCTCTTTTATTTCGCAATTCTAACCAGAGTGTCCGCTGATTGCTTTCCGTAACCTGTACCCACTATTACCAATGTTGTATTGGTATCTTTAATCAATAAGGTTACTCCTTCTCCTCTTCTAGTTTCACTATCTTGATAGCTCAAAGTGTGTTGGTGAAAGGTAGGAAATGTGTTAAACCATTCAGCCAGTTATGGAAAAGGCTAGAAAGGGGATTAAATGAAAGTTGGATGGGCAAAACCCATCCAAACCAAGAGGATAGAGGAGGCCAGTGAAGATCTAACTTAAGAGCTGAAGAGTGCCATGGAGAATGGTGGGGCATTTTCCTCTAATTTCTATTTGGATTAGTTGGAACTATGGTGGAGATCAAAGACAAAAAGGTTACTGTGAGATTGGGTGGGAGATTTGAAGTGGTGAGTCATATAAAGTTTGGAATTGTATTTACAGACAGCAGACATTGTTTTCCCACTGTAGAGAAGGCTGCGCCATGAGTAACAACTATAGCGCACCACTTTGGATGAAGTAGATGTAAACTGTTTTCTGCATGGCATGAGTTTCTGGAACACTAACAGTAGTGTAGAAAGAACTTAGGAACATAAGAGCAGGAAGAGGCCATTTAGCTCCTCCAGCCTGTTCTACCATTTACTGTGATCATGGCTGAACTGTGACCTAACTCCATATACCTGCTTTCGTCCCATATTGCTTAATAGCTTTGTTAACAAAATCTATCAATCTCAGATTTAAAATTAACTATTGGTCCAGCATCAATTAGCCTTTTGCAGAAGAATGTTCCAAACTTTTGCCACCAATCCTGAAAAATCTGGCTGTAATGTTTAGACTATATGCCTGTGTCCTAGACTCCCAAACAAATGGGAATATTTTCTCTCTATTTACCCTACTGGTTCTCCTTTTTATCTTGAAACCTTCCATCAAATCAGCCCTTAAACTTCTAAACTCCAGGTAATAAACCCCTAGTTTGTGTAATCTCTGCTCCTAATTTGACATTGGAATGCAAAAGGACAATTGTCACGTCTGGTATTGTTCCATGGAAAGGTTTAAGGGCACCAAGAAGTGTGGCTGATGGAAGAGTGAAAATAGAATCAATGGAGGAAATTATCCCTCTGGGTAATGGGCGGGGGGTGGGTGGCAAGAAGATCTACTCTGCAATAGGGCTAGGCTGAAGATGGCAGAAATGGTGAAAGATGATGTGATATACAGGATAGGGGAAGATGCCTCGGTGGAGGTTAGGACAAGAGGGACCTCTCATTGTAAGAGGGAGATGAGGGTGTAAGACCTGACATGTGACAAATGAGGTGGATTTGATCAAAAACTTCAACCAACCAAAGATGAGAGAAATCTTCCGATAAGAAAAAGTGAAGGATTGCGACAGTGGAAGTGAAAGGATAGAGTCATAGGGGGGAAATAGGAACAGGAAGAACATAGTGCCTAAATGTTCTCATCCCTGTCTCCTTGAAAAAGGCCCCTTGAGTGGATACTGTTGTTGGAATGGGGCTTAAAATTTCCTCTTTACTGAATCTCCACCCATACATGGGTTTGCCAATTGTCTGCCAATTCCCCATGGGGTAATGTGGACAGACCCACCAGAAATGAAATGGAAAGCTGCAGGTGAGCATGGGTTAAGTTGTAATGTCACCTACTGTTACCTATTATTAAATCCCTCTTTATTTCAGTGTCAGGGTGCACTGCAATGGAGCAGCTCTGGAGATATCAATTTCAAAGGAAGATATTGGATGATGACACACTTAAATGTCTCTTTCAGTGAGATGAGATTTTCCTCAATTTTAAGCAGATAATTTATCTCAGGAGATGTTTTATTGCTGCTGTCACTTTAAATACAATAACAAGCTGCTCCATTACTATGAAGGCCTGAAGCCATGTATTCAAGGGAGGAAGATTTACTGGTATGTGCACAGTCTCTTAAAGGAAAATTCCCCTTGATATGCCAGAATTAAGAGAGTGTATAGAGTTATCCAGCCAGCAGACTGTACAGAGTGTGGAATTCTTACCTCTACCCGTTTGAAGAGAGGTGTCTGAGGAAATTCAGATGCCGCAAGGAAATAATTATGGGAACATAGGAAAATAGGAACAGGGGTAGGCCATATCAGCTCATTGAGCCTGTTCCATAATTTGCATAGATTACTGTTGATCCATACCACAATAATATTTATCTGTCATTGATATTGATATTTACCTGTCATCTGATATTGATATTCCTTACCCAACAAAAGCCTATTGATCTCAGACTTGAAAATCTCAAATGACCTTTCACATTCATAGCTTTATGGGAAGAAAGCTCCAGATTTCAACAGCTCTTTGTGTAGAGAAAGCATTTCCCGATTTCCCTACTGAACTGCCTAGCACTAATTCGGATTTTCCCATCAGAGGAAAGTTTCTCTGAATCTACCCTATCATTTATCTTTATCATTATAAGCATCTTGATTTGATCAACCCTCAACCGTCTGAACTCAAGGAAATACAAAGCAAGTTTATGCGACCAATTCTCCTAATTTAACCCTTTAAGTGCTGGTATAATTCTGGTGAATCTGTGTTGTAGCCTCTCCAATGTTAATATATCATTCCTGAAGTGCAGTGCCAAAATTGAATGCAGGCCATGAGATATGCAGGTTCCTGGAAGCTGACCAAAAGATGTCATCAAGAAATGTCACAGCTATTTCAACCTTGAAAAAGCAGGTTAACAACAGCTTTTAGGAGCTGCAGTCCTCATGACTGACCTGGTGAGGATTCCTTGTAGAGAGGCTGAGAAGAAATATAATGTGGCACATGCATCCACCAAATTAATCATTTTGGAATATTGAAACACCATTTCACTGCCTGTGCAAATATAGTGGTGCTCTACAATATGTTAGGTGAGAGACTTCAGTTATGTGGAAAGACTTGAGGGGTTGGGGTGTTCTCTCTCCAGGAGAGAAGGTTAAGGGGAGATTTATCAAAGGTGCTCAAAAATATTATGAGTTTTGACAGAGGAAATAAGGAAAAACTGTTTCCGCTGGCAGGAGGGTCAGTAATTAGAAGACACAGATTTAATATAATTGACAAAAGAACCAGGGGAAGATAAGGAAAAGAAATTTTGCAGTGAGCTGTTATAATCGGAATGCACTACCTGAAAGGGTATTGGAACAGATTCAAGAATAACTTTAAAAATTGAATTGAATACATACCTGAACAAGAAAAAATATTACAGGGCTATGGGGAAAGAGTGGGGCAGTGGGACTAAGTGGATGGCTCTTTCAAAGATGAGCTGAAAGGCTTCCTTTCATACATTTAAATATACAATTATATGGATACACCTCCTGGTATATGTTTCATACAAATATCAAGGATACCAAGTGACTGCTGCAACACTGTCAATGTACGAGCATATCACTGTCACAGGGTGATCTTCTTTTCTTCAATAGGTAGAAGACTGCTGGTTAGGTCATAAATCACCAGATAAATAGCACATAAAATAAGGAAATGATCAGTACTGTACAGATAATAGGTTTATAGTGATGCTGTCTTCAGAATAAACACGTAGGGCTGTTCTCCTACACTAATTCCCAACATAAATTGAACCCTTCAAAACATGGTTCCTTTACTTTTTATATAGCAATGGAGTTCTCTGAGCAGCCCAGCATTGCTGCTGATTTCAGACTCAGTGGAGGTGGCCAAATATTAGCCCATAATGCACTGTCTTGGCCATAGAGCACTCCACCAAAGGCCAAAGGTATTATAGCAAATCGCAAAACTGATTCACATTTTCCCCTCAAATTTAACTGTCAGTCAATCCCATTCCTTGAAAGAGATCCCCAGGACATCAATCACTTGGGATATTGGAATGGAATGGTTTAATGCATTTCTAAAAAGCTCAATGATCTGTTCTGATTACTTTGACTTGCCTGTCAATGCAAGAAATGAATACTTGCCCAGACAGTTGAAAGACGGAATTTAATGAATGGTTCTGCACTCAACAGATTGCAGCACATTAATGCCCTTGGCATGCCAGACCATACTGCTTAACTCCTGCAGCTTGGAAATCAGCTGCCTATGTCAGACTTTAACTCTTGTGTGACCGTTTCAAGTGAGAAAAAATCAAACGGGCACAGATATGCTGCTTTATTTTGTTTCAGGTACCCAGACTGCTGCTGATAATTACAGTATGTTTGGGAAGAGTCATGTCCCAAAGGGAAGAGGCACAGATTGCAGGTGGATGCTGTTTATAAAAAACTCATGAGGAAGATCACTTTACAAAACATCGTAAAGGGTTGGAGAGTGGCAGATGCAGTTGAACACAGAGAAATATAAAGTAGTTAATTTGGGGAAAAGTACAGTGAGAGGGATTATAGCCTTCACCACTGGCACTGTCCATGTTTATGATGTACAGCCAACTACATTGGACAACTGGTGCTGCCCATTACCATAAGGCAACACTTCCAAAGGCACTGCTTATATCATACTAAATGTAATGACCATTTTGGGCATTTCAATAAGTACTTAGCCTGTACATACTGATTTAAAAAGCTCTACTCTCTGGTGTTCCCTGTGCATTTAGGGTAGTGAGATAGTTCCTGCCATCCTTTTGCCGCATCTTAATGTTACAGAACCTGAGTTGAGGCCATGGCACAACACTGGGCCAGGCATGAAACCGTAGATTCAGGTAACTTAAAAATCTGCACAAGACAGCTGGAACTTTGGTCACTGTGCAGTTCAAATGGGAGACTTTGGTAAGACTTTGATAATTTTTTAAACTGGCAGGTATAGAGACATTGAATGCTGGCAGAGAATTCAACAGGAGACATCAGAGCATTTTCAATGTGGACCCTTCATTGCCCTGCTGGATAATTCAAATCTTCAACATATTAAGTCAGTGATATCTTGCCATTGGAAATTGCTATAAACTCATAGAACAACAACAAGCTGATTTATAGTCATTTGGTAGTACAGAACTTGAGCATTGCTGAAAAAAGAGACATGTCTAAGCTTTTTGTCTTGTATTCATCAGGACACTCGCAAGAAAACCAACATGAGTGGAAAACAACAATTTATACTGTATGTGAAGAGAGTGCTGTTTTATTGGCAAGTAGCATTGCCATGGAGAATGAACCACTGATGGTGACTGACAGTTAACTGCCAAGCATTGTTTGAAATTTAAACCAGGCAGCTTGACCCTGAGAAATAAGTCAGCGAATGGCTGTCACTTATTTTGTTTAGCTGAAACAGGAACATTGTATGTACATGTTCTTTCTGTCTGTAAAGAACAGGACCCTGTGTATTAATATATGTAGTTTCCAGTACAAGCAAACGCGCCACATTGAAAGCCCGACCGATAATCTTAAATTGGTTGTCAGCATAATTCTTAGTGAGAATTATTTAGCTAATGTTGTCCAATCACGGAATCACGTCGAATGTTGGACACTGTGTTTTGAGTTTTGCAAGCACAGGCTGGTTGGGAAAGGCCTGTACCCTGCCTGCTGCGAACAGTGGCTGAGACATGCTGTTTGATACAATCCGCCAGTCCATGGAACATCATGCCTACAAACTTAGCATCACACTGGCACTGAAATTCATATACCTCATTTGTGTGATATGCAGAACGTCTTTTTGGCTTGACAGCAGCTCCCTTTTAGTGGCGAATACCACTAGTGTTGCTACTGCATAGTAGTGGCATGAAATGGCTAGCTTCACCTGTTGCTCAAATTTTTGCGATACCTTGCCATTCCAGGGTAACTTGAGGTAGACTGGGCATTTTTCAGGGCTGAAAGTGACGGCCTTAGGCCCGTTCATGAGTTTGCATGAAATACAGCACAAAATGATCTGATCAGGGTAACCATTATCCTGCAGGATGCCTTTGATGTGCCCTACTTCAGCATCAAGCTTGCATGGTGAGCAAATGGCGCGGGCCCTATTTATAAAGTTCTCCTAAGACCAATCTTATAGCCTGTGGAACTGTAAGAATCCCAAGAAGGTAGGCTTGTAGTAGAGAACCCCCGGCAGATTTCTCAACTAGTACGTCAAGAAAGGCAAGTTAATTTGACTGCTCTATTTCATAGTGAATTTGAGCACAGGATGGAGCCCATTAAGACATGTAAGAAATTGTTACATGCAGCTGCAGAGCGTATTAATGAAGGAAAGAGAAGTGGAGGGGCTGAGGGGATTGGGAAGGAATTTCATAACTTTGGGCCCAGATAGCTAATAACACAGCCACCAATGGTGAGGCAATTAAAAACAGGAATACACAAGAGACCAGAATTAGAGGAGCGCAGAATTCTTGGGAGACTGTAGGGCTAAGGTTGTGACAGAATGAGTGAGTGATAAAACCAAGGAAAGGTTTGAAACCAAGGATGAAAGTTTAAAAATTGAGCCACTGATTGCTTGGGAGTCAGTGTAGTTCAGTGGGTGGAGGAGTGATTGGTGAACAGAACTTAGTGTGAGTTAGGATATGGACAGCAGAGTATTGCATTAACTCAGATTTATGAAGGTGTGAGGTGGACCAGGAGCATTGGGATAGTCGAGTATGGAAGTACAAAAGCCACAGATGAGTGTCTTAGTAGTAGATGAGCTGAGGCAAAGGTGGAGGCAGGCAATGTTATGGAGGTGGAAATGAGTGATCTTTGTGATGGAAAGGATGTGGGATTAGAAGTTTAACTCACAATCAAATAAGAGGCCAAGTTCATAAACAGTTTTGCACAGCCTCAGACAATAGCCAAAGAGAAAAATGTCCAGGAAATATAATTTGTAGCGGGGGGTGAAGACAATAGCTTCTTAATAAAGGATGGAGGAAGGAACTTGCATTTATATAATGCCATTCACAACCTCAGATGTCTCAAAGTGCTTTACAGCTAATGAAGCACTTTTGAAGTGTGGTCATTGTTATAGTAAATGCAGCGCCAAATTTACACTCAGCAAGGTCTGACAAATAGCAATGAATTAAATAATCTGGAGATTGAAAATAAAGTATTGCCCAGGACAGCGGATTCCCCTGCTCGTATCATGGGATTTTTTCCATCTACCCGAAAGGCCGGGCAGAGCTTCAGTTTAATACCTCATCTGAAAGACAGCACCTCCAACAAAGCAGCAGTCCTTCAGTACTGCACTAGAGTGTCAGCCTGGATTTTGTGCTTGAGAGCAAAATCGTCCCAGGTTCACACTAAGTGTGGTACTAGGCGGGTAAACCGGAAGCTTTACCTGCCGGCTGCAATGGTGGCTTCTCATGTCGTATCACTCCAAGCCCGCTGCATTAATTATGAATTACCAGGAAACATGCCATTTCTATGGTGGACAGGCTCTCATTCACCCGCCCTGCCATCATCTCATCTCTTCAGCACGCCGGGCGCCACATTTAAAGTGTGGCTGTGCACACACCTCTTAGCGCTTCCAGCTTGGACTCGGAAGACTGCTGGAAGCCAGAAATTTGCTGAGTCCGAGTCAGATGATGAGCCTCTGGATTCGGTCACGCCATAGTTGCTGGAGCTGCAAAGGCAAGCTCGGGAACATCAAGAAGGGATGTCCGCTGCACTCCTCAGATTGCAAGGCACAATGGAGGAGCCGGTCCGCCTTCAGGCTGAGCTGATAGCGCCTGCATGCCAATGTCAACACTGGTCAGATGGCAGACCCCATGGAGACCTTGGTCCAGGGCATTGTTCCTGCACTGCTGCGTGGGCTTAACTCCATCGCTGACACCATAGTTGGCCTCCAATAGTGTGTATACGAGGGGGGTGCAGGGCAACTCAATCTCACTCCAGCTTCCCCTTCTCCTCAAGGAGTCAGTCAGGGTCCCTTGGGCACCCATAGAGAGGAGGATCAGCAGGTGCACACCCCGGGGCCATCCACCTAGGTGACTCAAAGTGTCCAGTGCATCTGACTCCCCTTGTCCTGTGACCTCCGCAGATCCAGCACCACAGGCTGAGGAGGGTGCCATTGCCACATAGCAGGACCCTGAAAGCAGGCCAGGGCCCTCCATGTCTCGGCCCTCCAGAGTATGCCCATCAAGGTCATCACAGACATGGCGTAGCAGTCAGCAGGCTGCCTTCACCTCCGATGTGGATGTGCGGAGAGCACCAAGACATGACGGCAGGGTTAGGAAGGTTAAGAAGATGTAGTTGCACAGCCTGGTTACAGGTGTTAAACACATGTACATACTGTTCACTATTGTCAATAAACTCCCAAGAATGTCTCCCTGCCTATGGCTCCTTGTTCTGAGGAGCAGTGTTCGTGTCACTCAGATGTGAAACCTTTCTGCACAAGATAAAGGCAGGTGTCTCAGTCCAGGGCCTCTTCCCCATGCTTTGTGCAGCCTTCAGTCCAAAGTGATGGTCCGGCCTTATACACGCAAGTCTTTCTGCTCCTGCACCCCCTTCAAAATTTCACCCCTTATTTTATATTGTCTGTTCATGTTCCTCCTTCCAAAATATGCCAGGGAAGTATATGTGCATAGATCATTGAAGGTGGCAGGACAGGTGGAGAGAGCATTTAATAAAGCATACAGTATCCTGGGCTTTATTAATAGGGCCATAGAGTACAAGAGCAGGGAGGTTATGCTGAATTTATATATGAAACTTGTTAGACCTCAGCTGGAGTATTGTGAACAGTTCTGGGCACCACAGTATAGGAAGGATGTGAACACATTGGAGAGAGTGCAGAAGAGGTTTACAAGAATGGCTCCAGGGATGAGCAACTTCAGCTATGAGGAAAGATTGGAGAAGTTGGGAATGTTCTCCTTGGAGAGGAGAAGGCTAAGAGGAGATTTGATTGAGGTGTTCAAAATCATGAGTGGGCTGGACAGAGTAGATAGGGAGAAGCTGTTCCCACTAGTAAAAGGATCAAGAATGAGAGGGCACAGATCTAAAGTGATTTTCAAAAGAAGCAAAGGTGTTGTGAGAAAAAACTTTTTCACACAACGAGTGGTTCGGGTTTGGAATGCACTGCCTGGAAGTGTGATGGAGGCAGGTTCAATTGAAGCATTCAAGAGGACATTGGATGATTAATTGAATAGAAACAATGCACAGAGGTGCGGGGAAAAGGCAGGGCAATGGCACTATGTCATAATGCTCATTTGGAGAGACAGTACAGACACGATGGGCTGAATGGCCTTTCTATGTGCCGTTAAGATTCTGTGATTCTGATTAGTGATGCCTGCACCCTGGCGGTGCTTGTCGTTGCTACCAGAATATCATGGGCAGACGTCACTGGGTTCCGCCATTCTCTCTGTGTGCTCTCAGTAACTTTAAAGTGCAGCTGGCCCCCATCTTGTCAGCATCTGTGACCAGTGACGCTGTGCTTCTGAAGGGGTCAGGCGCTGAAGGCGGACAAAGAATCAGATGCTTTTAAAATTTCATGGCTGTGTCTCCATGATATGACCCTGTTCACAGAGTGCAAGGGAGCTGCTCTCAACCAGACAGGAGTCAGACATTCACAGACACAATGTGAAGACCTATGGAGTGTCCTCACTGTGTGTTATCATCCTCCTGTAATCGAACGACTATTAGGGCCTCCACTGCGTCTCCATGACAGGAACATTATCACAGAGGGTATGTGTGCTGCCTTAAGCCAGACTGGAGTCAAATGTTCACAGAGACAATGTGAGGATCTTATGGTTTCTCCTCACTGCATGTTGTCATCATTCTCCACAAATCTAGCAACTATAAGGTCCTCCCAAGCATGCCTGCCTTATCTGGCCAGCGTGAGGGCCTCATCGTCGCTATCGCCACCTTCGAGGCCTCCTCACCCTCGTCTCCGTTGACGTCCTCCTCATCGGAGGAGACGTGCAGTTCTTCCATCTCCCCCTCTCCCCGTTGCAGCACCAGGCTGTAAAGGGCGCAGCAGATGACAATGATGCGTGAGACCCTCTGTGGACTGTTTTGCAGGGCTCCACCAGACCGGTTCAGGCACTGGAATCTCATCTTCAACATCTCGATGGTCTGCTCCATCAAGTTGCGAGTTGCTGCATGAGCCTCGTTATACCATCGCTCTGCTGCAGTCTGAGGCCACTGGACGGGTGTCATCAGCTACGGCCTCTGTGGGTAGCCCTTGTCCCCGAGGAGCCATCCCTGCAGCCTCTGTGGACCTTGGAAGACGTCAGGGATCTGTGACTGACTGAGAATGTAGGAGTCGTGGACACTCCCTGACAACCAGCAGGATGTGTTTGTGATGATCGCACATCAGCTGCCCTTTCAGTGAATGGAAGCCTTTGGGGTTGACATAGTCAACCCCTTGTTGTGAAGGAGATCTGAGTGCCATGTGAGTGCGGTTGACCACACCCTGCACCTGTGGGAAACCTGAGATCTGGGCAATCCAACCGCTCTTGCATCCTGGTTGCCCTGGTCTCAGATGAAATGCACAAAGTTGTTTGCACTCGCGAAAATAGCATCCTTGACTTCATGGATGCATTTCTGGGTGGAGGCTTGTGATATTCCAAAGAGTTCACCTGTGGAGGCCTGATAGGAGCCACTGGCGCAAAAATTGAGTGCCCCGGTCACTTTCATTGCCATGGGCAGTGGATGCCCTCTATAACCCTGTGGTGCCAAATCCTGCAGCAGCTGGCGGATGTGACCAACCAGCTACCTAGATATGCAGTTGTCCCTCAGTCATCACATCAGTGCAAAAGATAAGGCTGAAGTACTTGCTATAATTTTAGCCAGAAGTGCTGAGTGGATGTTCCATCTCTGCCTCCGCTGGAGGTCCCCAGCACCATAGAGGCCATTCTTTAGCCAATTCAATTCACTCCACATGATATCAAGAAACAGCTGAAGGCACTGGATACTGCAAAGGCTATGGGCCCTGACAATATTCTGGCAATAGTACTGAAGACTTGTGCTCCAGAACTTGCCACGCCCCTGGGCAAGCTGTTCCAGTGCAGCTACAACACTGGCATCTACCCAGGCTATGTAGAAAATTGCCCAGATATGTCCTATACATAAAAAGCAGGACAAATCCAACCCGGCCAATTACTGCCCAATCGGCCTACTCTCAATCATCAGTAAAGTAATGGAAGGGGTCATCAACAGTGCTGTCGAGCGGCACCTGCTCCCTGACGCCCAGCTTGGGTTCTGCCAGGGACACTCAGCTGCTGACCTCATTACAGCCTTGGTACAAACATGGACTAAAGAGCTGAGCTCCCGAGGTGAGGTGAGAGTGACTGCCCTTGACATCAAGGCTGCATTTGACTGAGTGTGGCATTAAGGAGTCCTAGTAAAACTGGAGTCAATGGGAATCAGGGGGAAAACTCTCCGCTGATTGGAGTCATGCCTAGCACAAAGGAAGGTGGTTGCAGTTGTTTGAGGTCAGTCATATCAGCTGCAGGACATCACTGCAGGAGTTCCTCAGGATAGTATACTCGGCCCAACCATCTTCAGCTGCTTCATCAGTGGCCTTCCTTCTATCATAATGTCAGAAGTAGGGATGTTCGCTGATGATTGCACAATGTTCAGCACCATTTATGACTCCTCAGGCATTGAAGCAGTCCATGTCCAAATGCAGCAAGACCTGGACAGTATCCAGGCTTGGGCTGACAAGTGTCAAGTAACATTTGCGCCACACTAGTGCCAGGCAATGACCATCTCTAACAAGAGAGAATCTAACCATCGCTTCTTGATGTTCAATGGCATTACCATCACTGAATCCCCACTATCAACATCCTGGGTGTTACCATTGAACAGAAATTGAACTGGACTAGCCATATAAATACTGTGGCTATAAGAGCAGGTCAGAGGTTAGGATTTCTGCGATGAGTAACTCACCTCCTGACTCCCCAAAGCCTGTCCATCATCTACAAGGCACAAGTCATGAGTGTGATGGAATACTGTCTATTTGCCTGGCTGAGTGCAGCTCCCACAACGTTCAAGAAGCTTGACACCATCCAGGACAAAGCAGTCCGCTTAATTGGCACCACATCCCTCCACCACCGACGTACAGTAGCAGTAGTGTGTACAATCTACAAGATGCCCTGCAAGAATTCACCAAGGCTGCTTGGACAGCACCTTCCAAACCCACAACCATTGCCATCTGGAAGGGCTAGGGCAGCAGATAGATGGGAACACGACCACCTGGAAGTTCTGCTCCGAGTCACTCACCACCCTGACTTGGAAATATATCGCTGTTCCTTCACTGTCCCTAACAGCACTGTTGATGTACATACACCACATGGACTGCAACGGTTCAAGAAGGCAGCTCACCACCACCTTCTCAAGGGTAACTAGGGATGGGCAATAAATGCTGACCCAGCCAGCGAAGTCCACATCCTGTGAATGAATAAAAAAAAGTCTGCAGGAATAAAAGGCGACCTCTATAGACCCTGGGTCTAGCTAGGCACTGAGCAGTGATGGTTCGCTGTGGCTCTTCGGTGGTGTGTGTGGGAGCCCCGGCCGTCCCTTCTTCCTGAGGGTGGTGCTCCTACCTCTGCCCAGCCAGGGGCCTCACTCGCTCCTTTCTCCATCATCTCTGCTGTCTGTATGCCACAAGGCATTCTGGAGAGTGCTGGCCACTACTTGGATAGCCAGAGTTTAGTGTGCTGCATGGCTGCCTGAAATTCCACCCACCTCCACCCCATTCTGATGACCAATTCCTGACCGATTGGCTGCAGCTTTGCCCACTGGTCTGCACACTGTGCTGTCAGCTCAGGCGCAGGCATTCTCCTAACCCTCTCTGCAAGGCTGCGCTGTTAGCTTGAACCATGGGGAGACTGGTCCAAACCAGGATGGTGAAATTGCAAAGGGCTGTGAGTGCCTTCACCAGTGACTGCTCCATGGCCAGCTTTAGCAAGGAGATTGCACAATGTGCACAGTTTCCCAATTGTTCTGCAGGTCACTAAAATGTTCATTAATTTGTTGTCTATGCCTGAGGGGTGAAAAGGAGCACTTGGTGGCACCTTGATGCCTCTGCATTGCATGACTGGGCAGATAAGCTAGAGGCCTGACTCCATGTATGTCAATGTGGCTGCGTCTGAACTGTCTCAGCTGCTCTATACAAGGTTTCCCTAATGCGTCGCCGCTTCCCTCCCCCACCCACCCCCACCCACCCCCACCCACTCCACTCCACACGTTCTTGTGCGCTACCTTCAACCTCAGGGCAGCCCTTTCCCCACCCAAGTCACCACAACCGCAGGGCAGCCTTTGCACCCCTCTCCCCAAGGTGCCTCAACCTTGAAGTCCAACAGGTGACCCTCACGAGCGCTCCGGAACATTATTGTGCATTCACCTCTGAGTTCCCCTCAAAGTCAGGCCATCATTTGCACGCCTTATATATGCTGTTGTGAAACATGTCAGCGTGTTTTCCAGACAATCCGGGGGGAGGGGGGGGTGGTGGCAGGATGAGTTCAGCTGGCTGGCCTGATAATGATATGCTGATGTATTACAATGAGGATCCCGATGGACGATGGCGGGAAACGCAGCCTGCTGTCAACTGGCTGAGCAGACGATCGCAAACTGTTTTCGCAAAACCGATTTTTGGCCTTCTTACCATATAATCCACGCATACCCAAAGTCAGCAGGCACGGAAAACTCAACCCTAAGTCTCTGCAGTTGGGCTTGAATCCATAGCTTTCTGACTCGGAGCTGCAAATGCTACCACAGAGCCACTGTGACAGTGACACCAATCTGTCCTTTTCTTTCAGTTCCATCGACCTACTTCTAAATCGAGTAGGATGACAGCAGAATCAATGGTTCCAGAGCCCTTGCGTTACTGTTGGGAACAATCAACAATGTTGCTGCTCCTTATCATTATTGAATGACTCCTGCTGGAAAGTACACGTGCGGACAACAGTTAAGTAAAGGGTCTGGTTTGGCTTTCACTGCTGAAGAGCCTGCCAACTCTCACTGGCTCCTGTATTTCTTTCCATAGCACATGAGAAACACTCAGTCTCCAGGCGCCACCTCAGTTTCCTCTTGGCAAAACACTGATTGGCACTAGATAACTTCTAATTTGGAAGTCCTGCTTCAATTCTCAACAGCTACTTAAAGCATTTAAAGTGGTAATTTCATATGCAGGAGGCTATATTTTAATATTTAACACCTGGTGCACTTAAATCAGTTGTTTTAAACTTTGCATTGTAATGCCTAGATATCTAGATGAACCTAATACATATTATATTATAATGGGCCATTTATCTGATTCAAGCATAAAATTACTAACAAAAGAAGACAATTCCAAACCCAAAGTGTAATTTTGCTTTGTTACCCACTCTGTTTCTGTCTCTCCCTATCAGCCTGTCCATCTCTATTTGTCTCACGCACCATCACTCAATCCATCTGTATTCCCAATTTCTTTTGTGCCATTTACCTCCTGTTGGGCATTGGATTCATTTATAGCTTAAGATAAACTACGACATTCATTGACAAGCTAACCCAAGTGAGCTCAACTGAGGGATGGTTTCAACATCACCATATGTCGGGCCAGGGAGAGAAATCATAGACCCTGGTGCTCCTCCTGTTTCTGGGCCCCTTATCTCCACTCCTACCAACCCCCCCCACCAACCCACCCCCTAAGCCCCTTTAACCTTCCCCCTCATATCCTTGGGCACCTAGATTTTGGAACCATAGTCACATTGGGGTTGAACTGTTTCATACAGCTTTAGAAATACTTATTGGGCTTTTGCACTGGATGCATCCATTCATAAGGCCCATTGAAAGCTGTTGCTTCAATACGATACTTGGGGCTGGGATTAGATTTAAGTTAGATTAGCATTAGTCTTAAGAAACATTATTGACAACATTATTATGGTCAGGTTTAGTGTTAAGATTGAAACCACCATTAACATATCATTGTCACTGGGCATTTCCTTTTATTCCCTCACACAGACCAGTCAGAAAGCGACCTCATGAATTATTACTTCACGGAACCGTCTTCCTGACTAAAATTGAGTTCCTCACTGCCTCCACATTTCTACACTTTTCACACAATAAAATAAAACACTGGGGACCATTATTGATGATGTCGAACGACTGGACTGGGGGTAGGTAAAGTAAATGTAGAAGCATTTATCTTGAACTCCAGCAGCCTCCAGGCTCCAGCCAGGGAAGGAAACAGCACATGAGATCGGCAGCAAAAGAAAAGACAAGAAAAGAAAAGGGAGGATTGGGGAATCTGGTGTGTCCAACTGGGCTAATGAACAACCGCAATCATTGGCCGAGCAGCCTGTCAATCAGGATGGTCTACATTCCTGATTTGCTGCTTTGGACACTGAGTATCCCCATTGAAAGGCTCTTTGGCCAAAGAGCCCGGGCCCCCCCTAGAGGCACGGACCCTGGTAATTAGCACCGCCTGCATCCCACCCTCCCAGGCCTTGACCACATATACAGTATCTGGTGGAGTGATTTGTCCACCCATTGTCCAACCTGATAACCCGCCCAATGCAGAACCAGCCCATGTAAAACCTAGGCATTGTAGAACCAGCCCATTGTCAATCACAGCCAATAGAGAACCTGAGAACCCACCCATTGTATAGCCTGAGTACCTGCCCCTTGTAGAACATGCCCGGTGTAGAGCACTGGTCCCCATTGTGGAAGCTTAGAACCCATCCATTGTCAAACCCAGCAACGGTAGAACCTGCCTGTTGTAGAGTATGAGGACCAGCCCATTGCCAAACCTGTTTGGGTTTTAGAATGGGTAGTAATCCTCACTGTAGGTTATTGCCATGCAGCAAAGTTGAAAATGCTTCCCCAATGCCTCTGAACTTATACTGACCCATGCCAGCCTTAATTTGGCATCTGGAGTGAGAAGGTCAATTAAATGATGTCAAATGCCTAGTTGAAGCTTCTACGAGACACCATATGTTTAATACATTTATGTGAATTTCAATGACCCCAATTGTTTGGTTGTGTGGTCGGGATCTAGGTGAGGGTTTTGGGGATTGCCTATACTCCCAAAGCATGCTGCTTGAGTCTGTAGTTTCTCAAAACCATTACTCTTTATTTCAGAAAATATTTACACAAAACCTGTCCACCATCTACAAGGCACAAGTCAGGGGTGTGATGGAATACTCCCCACTTGCGTGGGTGATACAGCTCCAACAACACTCAAGAAACTCGACGCCATCCAAGGCAAAGCAGCCCACTGATTAGCACCACATCCACAAACGTTCACTCCCTCCACCACCAATGGACAGTGGCAGCAGTGTGTACCATTAGCAAGATGCACTGCTGGAATTCGCCTAGGCTCCTTAGATAGCACCTTCCAAACCCATGACCACTATCACCCATGTCCTATCATTTAGAAGGGCAAGGGCAGCAGATAGATGGGAAAACCACTATCTGGAAGTTCTCCTCCAAGCCACTCACCATCCTGATTTGGAAATATATTGCCGTTCCTTCACTGTTGCTGGGGCAAAATCCTGAAACTCCCTTCCTAACAGCACTGTGGGTGTACCTACACCACATGGACTGTAGTGGTTCAAGAAGTAAGCTCACCACCACCTTCTCAAGGACAATTAGGGATGGGCAATAAATGCTGGCCTGGCCAGAGCTGCCCACATCCTATAAATGAATTTTTAAAAATTGGATGTCCACACTGTTGTGTTTTCATAATGATACAAAGGCACTAATCACTCATAAGATACGGTGCAAACACATTGTGGGTTCATTTAATTAAACTGGGCACTTGAGAACATATATACATGGATAGAAATTTTGAAGAGACTGTGTCTGCTGTGCACTGCTCACAGGCCGAAGTGAAACTGAGACTGCATCATGTAACACACTTCTTTCTAGCGATGGCATGCTGCTAACCCTTAAATGTATATTACAACATCCCCCTTTCTTCTTAAGTATATTCCCTTCCCCCTCCCAAGAAGCATTAGCTATTTACAATACATGTTCATGTTCAGTTACCGTTACATAAGCGTATAGGACTGTTGAATCTATGAGCATCTAAAGCGAAAAGGGGATCTTTGTTTAGATACATGGAGAGTGGATACTGAACAGAGTCATAGGAGTCAGCTGATGAACTCTTAATAA
This sequence comes from Carcharodon carcharias, assembly GCF_017639515.1. Lineage (NCBI taxonomy): Eukaryota > Metazoa > Chordata > Chondrichthyes > Lamniformes > Lamnidae > Carcharodon > Carcharodon carcharias. The sequence continues at coordinate 81,692,686 of NC_054473.1, forward strand.
AGGAATAAAACATTTATTAAACAAGAAAAGATGAACTTTATTACAAAACTCCTTCACCCACAACTATCCCTTTACAGATATATACAGCTTCACAAGGATAACACAAGTTACAAAATCTGTCTTATACTCTAATGTTCACAATAAGTGTACAGTCCATGTACTCATAGGTGAACTCTGCTTGGACACACCACACTCTTAAACCAAGATAGGTGCCACCAAAGCAACTTCTATGGATCTCTCATCAACTCCCCCAGACGCTCATCACACCATGAGCCAATTGGCCTCACGGAAACTTTGTCTTTCACAAGAGGGTTTCCAATCTCCACTCTCGAACAACTTGCTTTGGAATCTTCTCCCAAATGACACTTTCTCTCAGATGCCTTCCACAAGTGTCCGCCTCCAGGGTTTCTAACTCTCCTTCCGAAGTTCCTCTCCCCTGGGTTATCAAGTGCATTAAAAGTTCCTTCTACACATTCTCTCTCAAATGCTCAGCTGTGTCAACAGAACACCACTGCTTCACATGCCCACAGTAAAGAGTTACAGACCTTCAGCTGTTACCTTGGACCTTTTGGTTTCTCGCATGTCTATCTTGCTTTAAATTTGCATTCTGCAGCTTTCTCCCTTTAAGCTTGAAGCTTGGAGACTTCCCCTCTGCTCCTTACTTTCACTTCCACAGAACAGGACCTTTTCCAGATTCCTGTCCTTGTCCTTTGGCTGGACTGCCATCTTGGGACCTTTCCTGTTCCACTCTCCTGATTTGGGGACTTCCTTCTTTAGTTTCTGGAACCTGCTTCTGCAGTTCCTTCTCCTGTGTCCAGCTTCTCCTGGCAGCTGTCTTTAACTTTAGTTTGGAGCTTGCTATCTGTCCCTCTGCTGTCCAGCCTCTCTGGAATCCTGGCTTCAACTGAACTGGAACCGTTTTTCTAGTTTTCTGCATATGTGTGTGTGTGTGTGTGTGTGTGCTTGTGTGTGTGTGTGCGGGGGGGTGATTGAAGGAAGGGGGTGCTCCCTCTCTGGACCCTTGTTGCTAGGCAACAGCACAGTTTTTCTACTTTGTTTTAATTTCCCTAAACCACTATCCTCCTTGATAACACAGCTCTCCACTTCAAGGGGCATAAAACTCATTGGAATGCAGATACACAACAAGGTCTTAGACCTTCTGCCTCCACTCTAATATGAAACTAGATCCCAGGCTTCGCCTTTTTAACACACAAATAGAAATACAGGTTAAACTTCTAAACATAAAGATATAACTTAATCCTTACTCACCCAAATGTTTATAACTTACTTAAAATATCTCCATTTCCTAACACACTTAAAGGTGTTGTTCTCAATGTATAGATCTTGCTTGGTCTGTATAATTTGAGAATTATCATTCTTGTTCAGCTAGGCCATTAGATCTAGGGTAATGAGGAGAGACATAACGTGATCGATATTCCACTTGTCACACATGTCCTGAAATGGCTTACCAATAAATTGCGGACTGTTACCTGTAATGATCTCTCTCTAGGCTCACCAAATAAACTCAAAATAGCACTTAGAGTGTGCATGACAGTTGTGCTTGACATATTGTGCAACTGCCAAATAATAGGGTATTTGGTAGTCAATGATGATGATGAAGTCAGTGCCGTGGACATGAAAGAGGTCAGCTGCGATGTTGGATCAGAGATGGGTAGGAACTTCATGTGGTTCTTTGAGCTGACTTGGCATATGCTCTTGGCAAGCCTTCTTGACAATGACTTCAATGTCATTGTTCATACCCGGCCAATAGGCTGTCTCTCTTGCAAGTCTTGTCGTATGATCTATGCCCATGTGTGAGTGAAGAAATTGTTGAAGACTATCAGATCACAAAGATTCCAGTATGATGACCTGCCTGCCTTTAAAAATGTCACCCCAGAAGATGCCTTGCTCTCTCCAATAAGACCTAAATGGTTTCATGAATTTGCGTACATGCTGAATTGAATCAGTCCATCCTTCAATGAGGGTTTTCCACAGATTCTGTTTGGTGGAATCTTTTGCTGTTTCATCTTGTAGCTGCTGGCATTTGTGTTGCGCAAAATTTACCAGATCAATTTGGAAAACATCCTCAAGTTCAATGTCAATAGAGTCAACTTGCAGATCCAAGGATATATCTTCCGTTTTTGCTGGGTTAGGCAACCTGCTAAGAGTATCCAATGTGATCAGCAAGTTACATTGCTTATACCTGATCTCACAGCTTAACCTTGAAACTTTATCAAGGGGCATTACAATCTTGGTGGTGCACTGCTCAATGTTTCTTACCAAGTTGTCTCCAATGGTTTATGGTCGGTCTCTACCACAAATCTTTTGCCAGATAGATAGGTATAAAATGCATGATTCCAAACACTAAAGCTAAAGTTTCCCGCTTGATGTTGGAGTATTTGGATTGTGATACAGACAGAGATTTTGAAGCAAATGCGGTGGGTTTGCCTTTAAGCAGTTTGCATGCTTCCAGACCTTTCTGTGAGCCATCTATCTCCAGGTAGTCATCTCACTAGGGATGGTAAAATTGCAATGTTCATGCTTCAGGCAATGACTGTTTCAGCACTTCAAAGAGGTACTAGTGTCTTCGTGCCATAGGAAAGGTACACCCTTTCTTAACAATTCCCTCAGTGAGAATGATTTTTGAGCAAAATTGGGAATGTAGGGAGACGGGAAAATAAACAGATTGCGACATCTTTGAAGATTGTCCTTATCTTGAGGAGTTGGCATGGTTTTAACATCCTCTATTGTACCTGGATCGGGTCATATGTCAGGACTAGAACAAATAGAACCAAAGAAATTGATCTGATGCCCATTGATAACACAGTTCAACCTGCTGGGGCAGGATTTTTACCTCGTTGGGTGGGCACAGCGGGTGGGCCCGGGAGCGGTCGCTAAGCCAACTGCCACCCACAATTGGGCCTCGACATTGATTTCATGCTGGCTGGCCAATTAACGGGCAGCCAGCCTGAAACGCATGCTGCAACGCTGAGCGCTGCCGAGGTGGGAGCGGGAGGAGGGCGAGCGTGGAAGTTTGCACATGAACACGGGTGTGCACACTGAAAGCTCCCAGAGGCACAGAGCTACCTCAGGGAGCTGAAGATTTTTAAAAGTGCAAATAAAGATTTTACAAATGTTACACATGTAATGCAGTTATGAATGATATTTCAACATTTTCATTTTATTTTTAATTCCTGTTGGAAACCTCATCCCACCTGTGGATGAGGTTTCATAAAAAATCCAAAGGCCACTTCGCCAATTCGCCTGCCTACCAACTGTAAGGTTGAATGAGCAGTGAAAAATTGCATTCAATTGTGACTTTTATGGCCTATTAATTGTTGACGGACATGTTGCCAAAGCATGCGTGGGCCTGGCAACCGAAATATTGTGCGAGTGCAGGATGATGTCAGGACGGTCACTCAATGTCATCACGCATCATTTTATACTCAAGCGGGTTGGGCGCGCACCCGCCTGCTCAGCGAAAAATCCTGCCTTTGAACACTAATCTTTCATTATGTGCCTCTTGCATCATTAAGTGCAGATTATGGTCTTGTTCTTCTTACAACAGCAATATCATTGGCGATACAGGTGCATCCTGGCACAGTGCTTGTAATGTGGTCCATGTGAGCTTGAAAAGGATCCTGGCCAACAGATACCCCGAAAGGAAGTCATTCAAAACGGTATTGTCTGAACAAGGTACGAAGTGTAGTAAGCCCTTGGGACTTCTCCACGAGATGTACAGAGCAGCAGCTTGGCGTCAAGCTTCGAGAGTAATTTTGCACCTTCAAATTTCAGATTTAACCCTTACAATGTGGATATTTTGTAAAGTCAATGTTTCAAAGTTGCATTTAAACATTGTGGATTGAGGTATATTCTGAATAAGCCATTCTTCTTTATGACACACATAGCGCAGCTGCACCAGTCTATGTACCTTTGTACTCTTCTAATGATTCTGTATTTCTCCATTTTGTCTAGTTTGACTTTTAATTTGTCTTGTAAGTGGGTGCTGAACTTACGCGGTGTACCAATTGATGGATTTGCATTCTCTTCCAAGTGTAATGTTGCAACTCCCTTGGAACTGCCAATTTTGTTAAAATGTTCTGGATATTTCAATGTTAAGTCATGAACTGGTGTGATATGAATGGTTTCGGGGATTGATCTGCCTTGTGATGTCCAATTATACCCGTGGATTGTCACAAGTCTGAGGTCACAGCATGCTGGTAGACCTACAATCGCTGGGCCTTTAGAATCCACGTGTAGAACACCTGTGACATCCAGGAGGATTGATTTCACTTGCTCTCCAGGACTATGGGTCCTGCACATGGATTAAGTAAATGGTTGTACGCTGAAAGTTTCATTGTAGTTTCACTATGGCCTTCCATGTCTGTGGATACAGGTCTTTTAGAATTCGTAGAGGTAGTATGTTGACACTTGTCCCTGTGTCAACCTTGGCCAATAGCAAGTAGCTAGCAACCTTCTTAGGAGAGGTCATTTAAATCTTGGCAAACATTTTGTAGGGTGTGACAGTATTTATGTTTTCCATGAGGTTGACAGTGTGAAATATATGTTCCACTGCTCTTCGTCTCACTGTGCACATCATTGTCATTTTCTGGTTTGTCAATCAACTCACCTATCTTTCTTATGGGATAAGAGGTGGTCATTCTTATTGCTTGATGGGCAACAATACTGGCCTTGCCAGTGATGCTCATGTTCCATGAATGAATAAAGATAAATAAAGTTACTGCCAATGGCCCTTTCAGCCACGTACATTCAGAATTGATGGAAAGCTGGGCATTTCCTTGCTGCATACAGAAGACCACACCTTCCGCATTTCTTGAAAAGTCTAGGTGTTCTAGTGAGTATGTCAGCAATGGGGGTTGTACTTAGGAATTGTACGCTTTGCCAACCTGCAAGGATTGCTTCATACTTACATCCAGCCTTGAGTAGCTCCTCAATGCTATATGTCTTCAGTTTATCTGGCATGCTTCCATGGGACTGCATGCAATCACCAACTCAACAATTCTGTCCGCTAGCTCTGTGGGGTTGAAAAATTACAGTACATAACCTTTTCTCTGTATCCGCCACTTGCCAAACCTCTTCAGCTGTGGCTCAGTTGGCCATGTTATGGCTGTGATGAGAGGAGTGCATGGTTAATTCTAGCTTCACTTCTCCACAGGTTGCAACAATAGTTTAAATGTTTAATTCACTCACCAAAATGGCCAATTGTTTACCTTTGATACTGCTATACCCAGCATAATAAGACTTTAACCAGGCTTCTTTCAATGAACACAAAATAATTGATTTAGTATATACAAACATTGTTTTCAAAACTGGTTAGCATACAGTTTGTAATTTGGAAGTGTAACGATTTTTCCCTATTCTTAAGAAACAGATATCCAAACACCCATACATTCACACACAAACACAAAACCAAATAAAACAAACACGGTCTCTGCAGAGGCTGGAGTATGGGAACATTTTTTAAAAGGATAAAATTCGAAAAGGTCTTGTGTCTATTGATCTGACAGAATTCTGGTCACAGTAGATCTGGAAGTCCTTTCAGATGGATCCTTGGTGACATGCTTTGATAACTCTTGCATGTTACAACTTGCATGTTTTCAAAACATAGAGGTGCTATTCTGATGAGCATTTCTGACTGAGGGTTAACCACACTAGGCTGCATGTAATATAAGGGGGAGAGAGAGAGAGAGGGAGAGAGAGTCTTCGTTTTGCAGCCAAGGCTGCACACATACACACACTCTTTGACTCTGCGTTTAAAAAGAATAAAATGCGCAGAGAATACTTCTCTCAGGTCAGGTGTTTAAAACAAATCAGCAAGAGACTCTAGCCGGGCAACAGCAGCTCTTCTTTAACTCGGATAAGCAAAGCAAGCCAGGTACCCCCGCTGGATGTCTAGCTCTTGATCTGTGGTTTGTTTTAAAAATTGGCGTGTTCACAGTCCAGAATTAAACTTGTACATTTTTAAAAACAACTTAGAAGGGAATAGTGTCCAAAATTCAACGTCCTGCCAATTTTCCAAAAAGCTACCTTACTGTAGCACTCTTGCCTTTGAATGACAGGACCCTAGGCTCAAGTCCTCCTGCTCCATGGCTTGAGTGCAAAAATCAAAGCTGACATTCTAATACAGTACTGAGGTGCATTGCACTGTCAGAGGTGCAGAAGTTTTTGTTGAGGCATTAAACTGTGGCCCCATCTATCTACTCGGGTGAATGTAAATTGCGCTATTTTAAAGAAGAGAATGGGAGTCCCTGGCGTCCTGGCCAATATTTATCCTTCAACCAACATCACAAAGAACACAGGAGATGGCAATGTAGTGGTAATGTCATTGGACTAGTAATCCAGAGGCCCAAGCTAAAGATTTGAGGACATGGGACATGGCAGCAGGTGAAAGAGGTATTCAGTTAATAAATCAGGAATTGAAAGTTAGCCTCAGTAATGGTGACCATGAAACTACCATTGATTGTCACATAAATCCATTTGGTTTCTGCAGGGGAGGTGGTGGTGTAGTGGTACTGTCATTGGACTGGTAATCCAGAGACCCAGGGTAATGCTCTGAGGACCCAGGTTTGAATCCCACCAAGGTAGATATTGGAATTTAAAGTCTGATGGTGACCACAAAACCATTGTCATAAAAACCCATCAGGGTCACTAATGCCCTTTAGGGAAGGAAATCTGCTGTCCTCACCTGGTTTGGCTTACATGTGACTTTAGACCCACAGCAATGTGGTTGACTCTTAAATGCCTTCTGAACAAGGGTGATTATTGCTGGCCTAGTCAGTGATCCCACATTCCATGAATAAAGAGTTCACTAAGGAAGGAAATCTACTGTCCTTACCTGGTCTAGCCTACAGGTGACTCCAGATCAACAGCAATGTGATTGACTCTGAAATGGCCACTCAGCTCAAGGGCAGTTTGGGTTGGGCAACAAATGCTGGCCTTGACAGGGATGTCCCCATTCCATGAAAAAATAACTTTTAAAAAAAATTATCTAGTCATTATGACATTGATGTTTGTGGGAGCTTGCTGTGCACAAATTAGCTGCCATGTTTCCTACATTACAGCAGTGACTACACTTCAAAAGTACTTATTAGCTATAAAGCACTCTAGTGGTCATGAAAGGTGCTATATAAGTGCAAATCTTTATTTTTTTAAAAATTTTCCCTAGCTTTAAAAACCTTCTCAAGATTAAACTTTCTACCAGGCTTTCAGACACCTCGGTCTACTTTCTTTCCAGGCCTCATTTTATGCCATTTTATCCTTTAATCTCTAATTTCCTTTTTCCATCCAATGTACATTGGACATTGAAGGTGCTGCATAAATGCTGGTGTTCAGGGTTTGGAATGAGTATACCAGATTGCTTATTGCAGTGCTGTAGTTGCTTCAGCAGTGACCTGATCTAATACTCATTATAATGCACATGGAGTGCAGGAGTTACTCATGGGATATGGGGGTGGGTAGATGGTACAAGTGTTTGCAGAAATGAGCTCAAACGCCTGCCTGAGGCAAATGCTAGTACTTACACAGACTTTGCTAGGAGGAGATGTATCCCAGGGGCACCATGAACAGTGGCAAAGTGTCCATTTTATGATGTTCATAAACAGAGTGTGAAACACATCTGAAAATACGCAGCCAGAGATTCTGATTCAATAACCACCGGGAAGCTGCTGCACTTGGTGGTGAGTCAATTTTAAATGCAGGCATTCTCCCAACAACAGAACCACATAAGAAACATTCTTTGTGACAATGGCACCACAGAAACAAATTGCAAAAATGTTTCTTTTCACATTTCAGTGGGTTCATGAGTATTTCCAGTGGTTTTGCTGGTAACAGACTATAGTGAGCCACCTCCCCCTCCAGCTGCAACAAGATAAATTCCCATACATGCATACGTGTCAAGCTAGTAGCAGAAGCTGACCAACCACATCAAAAAAGGTGTCCCAGCTCCAGAAGCTGACAACAACAACAACTTGCATTTCCATAGCACATTTAATGCAGTAAGCCATTCCAAGGTGCTTCACAGGAGTGCTAGTTTTTACAGCAAGCCATGTAAAGAGATATTAGGGCAGATACTGGGCAAACAGGTAGGTTTTAAGGAATGCATTATAGAAGGAAAGCAAGGTACAGAGGCAGAGAGGTTTGGGGAGGGAGGGAATTCCAGAGCTTAGAGTCTCAGTAGCTGAAGGCATGGCCACTGATGTTCAGTGAAGGAAATCATAAATATGCAATTGGAGGAGCACGAGGGCTGAACAGCTAGAGGAGGTTGCAGAGATAGGGAAAGGGTAAGTCAAGTGCAACCATGATCAGAAACCTGTCATATGAAAACAAGCAGTTGCACAGGATTTTGAAGTTAAGTTGCAAGTATACCCAACACTCCTTCACTCATATTGGAGGGAAAACTAATATAAATACATGGAAGTCTGAAGGGGAAACCCAAATGCAGAATGGGCAAAGCTGATTCCAGGGACTTATTCCCCTGTAAAAAAGATGCATTCAGAAAAGTTATAAATATTGTCTGGTGACTTCAATAGATAAAAACATGAGGTGAGGTTTAATACCTATAGCTGATTTGTTATCACCCATTGTGACCTATCACCCAAGACCAATTTCACCCCTTTTGCATTTAACAACTGATGTATTTTTAATCTAAAAATGAAAATGACAAACTGCAGACTAATTGTCAATCAAAAATTACCTTAACAATCGCTTCATCCAAATCCTACTGCTGGACCATCTAATGTACAGCGACAATCTACCCCCCATTACTCAGTTCATAGGTACATTCTACCCCATTCAACTCACTTCAACTTTGTGTTGAAATACTGGGGTTAAATTAACACTGGAGACCATGATGAAACAATGTAAGTATCAATTACACCATTTCTCCAACATTTCCATAGATCTTCCACCTGCTGAACAATGAATGATCAGGTACCCCTCACACCCCACACTCCCATATCCCTCTCTGTTTGTCTGCCTGGCTTGCTGAGTGTTTACAGCATTCTCTATTTTTATTATAAGCATTCCTGTTCCATGTTCCCATGAAATGTCACACATTCCACATACAGTCTTCCTGCTCCTTTGCTGTCACGGGTACTTGGTGCTCCCCATTCATCAACAGCTCTCTGGTCTAACTCTAACTCTACATCTTTTTCCTGCCACCACCTCAGAGCAGACAGTTATTGGCTGATGCTTGTGGAAATGAGTGGCACACTGTGACGCAAAATGGATGAGTCCATTGTTCTATCCCAGGAAGACAGTCAACAAAGGATAGAACTGGAACAATCTTTATACACTTCTATATTTATTTACAGAGATACACGTTACAAGCATACACCTCCAAAACCACCAACCGTAGTTTTAGTCTGTGTCTATTTGTGGGGGCTGAAGTGAATGCCTACCACCTGTATACAACTAAACACAATGAACATACAGTTAACCCCCATCTTCTCTGGCCTGCTCGTCAAGTGGTTCTGATATCACATGCCAGGTGCTTAATCTAGATCCTCCTGTAAGTGACTGTGCTATGACATTAACCTGTTTACTGGTAGGCTGCTGTAGACCAGAAACCTTTCTTCCTGTTTGGCCATAAATCTCTCAGCTCATAGCTCAGTCCTGGCTCTAATGCTAGGTTTCAGGAAGCCCTTCTGCTGCTGTTTGACAGCCCCAAACAGTTTGGGAACATGCCTTGTATATCACTAAGATTCCCTTGCATTGAAACTTTGCTGCTATGGGAAAAAAATGACCCCCCTTCTTAGTGCAGTCCCAAACAATTGTGTCCAAGCTGAGGTTGTCATCCAGCAGTCCCTATTTGAAAGCAGCCCACAGACCCTACCGGAAGGTCCTCAGCAATGCTCCCTTTGAGGTACGTGGCTGTGTGGCTGCTCAGCAAACTAGAACGTACCATGTATTAAAATAAACTGGCCAGAAAACAACTTAGTGAAAGCTCTGTGACTTTAAAAATGCAGGGATGAGCTCAGATGAGTTTTTAGCCTGTCCTGTACAAAGAAAATTTAGAGGGAACTTTGGTTTTCAGGAACCACTGAAACTATCTGCGTAGTCACTAACTGTTTTCAGCAGTAGCAGCACAACTACAACAGTTACGGATTTCTTTAATTTTTTCTTCCCTGAATTTTCACCTGAAAGCATCAGGCTAGAGCTTCCAGAGCTATAGTAGAAGATTGAGAGAAGCCCTTCATGGTTTTTGCCGACATCCAGCCCTAGTATCTTGTGCTTCTCCCATTCCCTCCATCCCAAAATCAATGACTGCACTGTCAGCAGTCCAGGTCCCAAACTCTGGAATTCTGTCCTTAAATGTCTCTGGCTTCCTCTCCACCTTTGTTCTTAAAACCACCTCTTTGACCAAGCTTTTAGTCACTCCTCCTAAACCTTCTTTGGTTCATTGGCGATTTTTGTTCAATTATACTTCTTTAACACCTAAAGGCACTACATAAATGTAGGGTGATGTTTTTAGAATTAAACCAGAAATGTCTAATGTGACAGGACTGCAGAATGGGTCCAAGCTCCTATGGCCAATGCACTGTAACAGTGAGTACTTTAGATAGGGAGAGTGTTGCACAGAGATCAATGCAGTTAGCTCTCCTAAAACTGCATATAAATCAACCATAACGTTAAAGGAATTACTGAGTGGTCAGCAAATATCCTGGGTCTGAGAGAAGTTGGAGTGAAGCAGAGGGAATTGTTTTTTAAAAGACAATTCTTCACAGCAGCACCCTGAGGGGTGGATGGGGTGGTGCTGTGGGGTATGTGCCAGATTAAAGCAGGATTGGTGAACCTGGTGAGGGAGGAGAAATGTCTTTTTCAGAACATAAACTGGCCATTCCTCTGGCACTGAGTGTATCTCTAAGGATAGAGGTTTAAGCCACTAAGCCAAGGTGAGGCCAGGCAATGCAGAGTGGGAAAAAGCAAAGGAATAAACAAGCCCGATCCAATCACTTGCTGTGTACTGTAGCTGCCTCAACCTTTGTGATTCATCTGAATTACAACCTGATTAAAGCTTGCATAACACAGGACTAAGAGCATATGGTGATAAAGTGTAATATAATTGTGATACAGTATTCAGCGAGACAATGACTCATCCATCGTGGAACACAGAATATGTTTGTGCATATACTTCTGTTTCCATCTGTTATTTTAACCTTGCCTAGTTTGGGCCCATTCCATAGCAATGCTGCCCTGAAAGGCACATTATACCATCACCATGGCAATGATCGGGAAGGGAGGAGAGCTAGAGCTTCTCTCACACATTGAGCTCCCAATAATAGGTCTCTAATTACTTTTATTGGCTGTTAGCTGTAAAACTCCTCATGTGTCAGTGGACAGGCTGTTTACCAAGCTCCTTTAGAACTGTTTACTACCTTACTACTTGAAATGTCTCACAATTTAAATCTATATTTTTAAAGCCATCACTTCAATGTGCATACACATGTATGCACATATGGGCTTGCACATGTGCATACTCACAGAAACACATGCACACACACACACAAACGTATGTAAATGCTTGGATATGTAAGTATATGAATACACGTACACAGAATCATCCATACACATTGACACACAATGTTCACATATTTAAAAGAACAATAACTAGTTGCATTTATATAGTACCTTTAATGTAGCTAACATTCCAAAATGCCTCACAGAAGCATTATCAACAATAAATGACAACAAAAAATGAACCATGTAGGGGGATATTAACACAAGTGGCCAAAAGCTTGGTCTAGAAAATACATTTTAATGAGTATCTTAAAGGAGGAAAGAAAGGCAGAGAAGAGATTTCGAGAGGGAATTCCAGAGATTAGAGCCTAGATGGTTAAAGGCACTGCCAATATTGAAGTGATGAAATTCAGTAGTGCATAAGAAGCCAGAATTAGGAGCACGCAGAGATACTGGGGGGTGGCATGGCTGGAGGTGTTAATAAAGACAGGGAAATGCGAAAGACAGATTTGAAAATAAAGAATGAGAATTTTTAATCTGAGATTTCAATTTAATTTTAAATTAAATTAAATTTAATTTCTGGACCAGAAACATATGAGTCAACAAGCAAAAGGGTGAGAGGCTGGCCTGAATAGTCAAGTCTAGAGGTAACAAAGGCACAGATGAACGTTTCAGAGGCAGATGATAGATTGGGTGGAGGCAGGCAATGTACAGAGATAGGGAGGATATAGGTTTGGAAAATGAGGGTCAAATAGGTCAACAAGATTGCCAACAGTTTTGTTCAACCTGAGAGAGTGGTCAGGGAGAACGATGGAATCGACAGCTAGGGAAAAGAGTTTAAGGTTGGGACCTTGGAGGTGGTAATCAGCAAGAGGTTTTCTTATCCCTGTTTGACTTGATACCCCAAGATTTCATGGGGTCGGAACTCCCAGGGCTACTCTCTCCTGACTGTATATCACTTTGCTGCCTCCTCTGCTGGGTCTGTCCTGTTAGTGGGACAGGACATACCCAGGGATGGTGATGGAGGAGTCTGGGACATAAGCTGTAATGTATGATGCTGTGAGTATGAATATGTCAGGCTGTTGTGAAAATAATCTATGGGACAGCTCTCCCAATTTTGGTACAAATCCCTAAAAGTTATTGAGGAAGATTTTGCAGAGCTGGTTGGGCAGGTTGTTGCTTCCGAATCTGATACTAGATCGATGCTGAGTAGAAAGTTTGGTTTTATTCTTCATGTGCTTTTTCATAGCAGTTTGATAGAATTGAATGGTTTGCTAGGTTATTCCAGAGGCAGTCAACCACATTGGTGTTGGTCTGGAGTCATATATAGGCTTGATTGGGTAATGGTGGAAGGTTTCCTTCCCTAAAGGACATGAGTGAACCAAATGAGTTTTATTACAGTTCGATAGCTTCATTTTCACCATTACTGGATTGGCTTTTATTTCAGATTGTTGCAACGCTGGGGTCCGAGGCCCCCTCCAGGCCACCACGAGGAGCTGCTTCTTTACTGAGCCTCCTTGTTCAACAGCTTCAACAAATATTAAAATGACGACTTGCATTTAAAAGCATCTTTAAAATAGTAAAATATCCTAGTGTGCATAATGTCACAGGAGCATCATCAAACAAAATTTGACACCGTGTGCGCATGGGAATGTTAGGAGAGGTGATCTGTAGCTTAGTCAAAGCTGTCAGTGATAAGGGTTGTTTTAAAGCAGGAAAGACAGCTAAAAAAGGGGAGTGATTTCGGAGGGAATTCCAGAACTTAGGGGTTAGACGACAGAATGAAGGCCACCAATGGGGAAGTGATTAAAATCAGGAATGCTCAAGAAGCGGGAATTAGATTTGTACAGATGAGATTTCAGAGATAGGAAGAGGCAAGGATAAAGATAAGAATTTAAAATCAAGGTCATGCCAGATCCAACCTGCCTCTCTGTAACAGTCCCTGATATATCCCAGATCCCTCACTGTAACACTCTCTGATATACCCCACACCCCTCACTGTAACAGCCCATAATATAGCCCACATCCTTCACTGTAATACTCTCTGATATACCCCACATCTTTCATTGTAACAGTCCCTGCTATATCCCACATCACTCACCTTAACAGTCCCTGATATACCCCATAACTCTCACTATAACACTCTCTGATATACCCCACATCCTTCACTGTAACGGTCCCTGATAAACCCCACATCCCTCACTGTAACTGTCCCTGACATACCCCAGATATCTCACTATAGCATCCTCTGATATATCCCACATCCCTCACTGTAAAAGTCCCTGATATACCTCAGATCCCTCACTGTAATAGTCCCGATATACCCTACCTCCCTCACTGTAACACTCTCTGGTATACCCCACATTCCTCACTGTAACAGTCCTTGATATATTCCACATCTCTTACTGTAACAGTCCCTGAAGTACCCCAGATACCTCATTATAGCACCCTCTGATATATCCCGCATCCCTCACTGTAAAAGACCCTGATATACCCAACATCCCTTACTGTAACACCTCTCTGATATACCCCGCAACCCTCACTGTAACATGGCTGTGATATACCCCACAACCTGCAATGTAACAGTCCCTGATATACCCCACGACCCTCACTATAACACTCTCTGATATATCCCACATCCTTCACTGTAACACACTCTGGTATATCCCACATCCCTCACTGTCACACTCTCAGATATATCCCACAACCCTCAATGTAACAGTCTCTGATATACCCCTCATCTCTCACTGTAATAGTCCCTAATATATTCCACATCCCTCACTAAAACACTCTCTGAAATACCCCACGTCCCTCAATGTAACTGTCAATGATAGACCCCACATCCCTCACTGTAACACTCACAGATATACTCACATCCCTCATTGTAATACTCTCTGATATACCCCACATTCTTCAAAGTAATACTCTGATATGTCCCACATCCCTCACTATAATGCTCTCTGATATACCCCACATCCCTCACTGCAAGTCACTGATATACTCCACATCCCTCACTGTAACAGTCACTGATATACCCTACATTCCTCACTGTAACAGTCATCGATATACCGCACATCCTTCACTGTAACACTCTCCGATATATCCTACATCCCTCACTGTATCAGTCACTGACATACCCCACACCCCTCACTGTAACAGTCACTGATGTACCCCTCATCCCTCACTAAAACACCAGCTGGTATACTCCACATCCCTCACTGTAACACTCTCAGATACACTCCACTATCCTCACTATAACACTCACTGATATACCCCACTAGCCTCACTTAACACTCTGATGTATCTCACATCCCTCATTGTAACAGTCCTGATATACCGCATATGCCTCATTAAAACACTCTCTGATACACCCCACACGCCTGATTGTAACATTCTCCGATATATCTGACACCCTTCACTGTAACACTCTCTGATATACCCCACAATCCTCACTGTAACGCTCTCTGATATACCCCACACTCCTTACTGTAACATTCTCTGATAACCATAAGACCTTAAGCCCCAGGAGCAGAAGTAGGCCATTCAGCCCATCCAGTCTGCTCAGCCATTCATTGAGACCATGGCTGACCTGATAATCCTCAACTCCACTTTCCTGCCTTTCCCAAATAACCTTGATTCCCTTACTGATTAAAAATCTGTCTATCTCAGCCTTGAATATACTTAATGACCCAGCATCTACAGCCCTCTGCGGTAAAGAATTCCACAGATTGACTATACTCTGAGAGAAAAAATTCCTTTTCACCTCTATTTTAAATGGACATCCCCTTACTCTGAGATGTTGCCCTCTGACCCTAGACTCTCCCACAAGGGGAAACAACCTCTCAGCATCTACCCTGTCAAGCCCCCTAAGAATCTGATATGTTTTAATAAGGTCGCTTCTCATTCTTCTAAACTCCAATGAGTACAGGCCCAACCTACTTAACCTCTCCTCATTAGAAAATCCCTCCATACCCAGGATCAACCTAGTGAACCTTCTCTGACCTGCCTCCAAGCTAGAATATCTTTCCTTAGGTAAGGGGACCAAAATGGTTCACAGTATTTTTGGTGTGGTCTAACTTGTGCCTTGTATAGACTTCCCTATTTTTATACTCCATTCCATTTGAAATAAAGGCCAACATTCCATTTGCCTTTACTATTACCTGTTAAACTTATATGTTAGCTTTTTGGGATTCATGCATGAGGACCCCCAAATCCCTCTGTGATGCAGCTTTCTGCAGTCTTTCTCCATTTAAATAATATTCAGCTCCTCTATTCTTCTTGCCAAAATGCATAACCTCACATTATATTCCATCTGCCAAGTTTTTGATCACTCACTTAACCTGTCCATATCCCTCTGTAGACTCCTTGTGTCATCCTCACCACTTGCTTTCCCACCTATTTTTGTGTCATCAACAAACTTGGTGATAGTACATTCACTTCCCTCACCTAAGTCATTAATATATATTGTAAATAAATGAGGCCCCAGCACCGATCCCTGCGCCACCCCACTAATTACAGGTTGCCATCCCGAAAATGCCCCTCTTATCCCAACTCTGTCTTCTATTATTCAGCCAAGCCTCTATCCATGTTAAAATACTACCCCCAACACCATGGGCTCTTATCTTATTACTTAGTCTTATGTGCAGTACCTTGTTGAAAGCTTTTTGGGAATCCAAATATATGACATCTACTGGTTCCCCTTAATCTATCCTGCTTGTTACCTCCTCAAAGAATTCTAATAAATTTGTTAGGCAAGATTCCCCTTCATGAAGCCATGCTGACTCTGCTGGATTAGATTATGTATTTCTAAATGCTCTGCTATTACATCCTTTACAATAGACTCCACCATTTTCCTGAGCTAACTGGCCTATAGTTAGCTGTTTTTTGTATCCCTCCCTTTTTGAATAAGGGTGTTACATTGGCCATTCTCCAATCTTCTGGGACTTTTCCAGAATCTAAGGGGAGAATTTTCTCCCCATTGGGTGGGCTAATCAGGAACAGGCGCGGAGCCGATTGCCACCCACTGCCCGCAATCGGCTATCCACCGTCATTTTATGTGGACAGGCCAATTAAGGCCCACCCAGCATGATGCGTGCCCGGAAGCGCTGAGTGCCCCCTATGTGGGCCAGAGGAGGAGGGAGAGTCGCGAAAGAGTGCAGAAATCTCCCTGAAGCACAGAGCTGCCTCAGGGAGATTACTTTGATTTTGAAACATTGAAATAAAGAAAAAAAAAAATTATTCAGATATGTCCCCTCATGCGACAGTGTCACATGAGCTGGGACAAGTCATTGAATTTTAATTAAAATGTTTATTAAACTTATAAACCCTTCATGAAACCTCACCCCGCCCATGGATGAGGATCCATGAAAAATGAAGGCCGCCTGGGCTCTTCACCTGCCCGCCAACCTTAAGGTTGGACAGGCAGCCCCGTTAATTGTTACAATTGGTTTTTAAATGGCCTTAATAGGCCTTTGACAGTTCAGCAGACTTTGGTGCGCACCCATCAAAATGAAGATTGGAATGACACATGGTGACGTTGGGACGCAGGCCTGACGTCACCTCCTGTCATTTTACATATCGGCAAGCGGGGCCTGCTCCCACACACTGACCAGAAGATTCTGGCCGAAGGATTCTTGGAAGATTACTACTAGTGCATCCACTATCTCTGTAGTTACTTCCTTTAATATCCTAGGATGATATACCCCACACTCCTCACGGCAACAGTCACAGGTGGTGAACTGTCATATAAAGGAACAAGATTAACTTTGCCATCATTTATTGTCAACAGATAATGATTGCCAAATTCATGAGTAATGCAATGTAAATGGCGTCTCGCTTGCCACACAGTGGATATTTGAACCCAAGAAGGGGTCTGTTCAGCCTGTCAAGCCAATGCTGATGATTTTCTCCAAATGTGCCATCTAGTATAATCCCATCTTTAAGAGTTAAAAGGTTTTTGCCTATTTGGCATTTTCAAGGCAATTTATGTTAATATGTTGCAAAGAAACAAAATTAGATTCACACTGGATTAACGCCCAGGAATACATGGTTATTCAGAATGTTTTATCTGGACACAGATGACCGGTGACTTTGAACTCCAGAGAATATCTAGTGCTAAACTGGAAATTTGTAATAGATTCATTCTTGTTCAATCCTCACATTCCCCAAACCCTTCAATATCCTTCTCTTTCAGACAATGATCTAAATACTTTAAAAAAATTATTGATGGCCTGCTTCAACAATGATTGCGCTGAAAGTTTACAAATTAGGACCACATTCTGCGCAAAGATTTTTTTTATCTAACCTTATCTTGAAAACTTTTGTGATTATCTTAGATTTGTGTCTGACTGAATTATTGCATCAATCTATCAAAGCCTTTCATAATCTTGATCTCTATCCCTTCAATTTTTTCTGCTTTAGTGAAAGAAGCAGCAATTCATCTCCATAATCATAAACGATTCAACACTGGTGACATTCTATTGAATCCTTGCTGCATCTTTTCCAGTGCTATTGTCTCTTTCCTATAATGAGATAAATACAGCTCCAAATGGATATTATTTGCACCATTTAACTATTTTAATTTGTGGCCTGCTGTGATATTCAAACCATTGAACACCAGAGCATATTAGAAGCGCATTTGACACACTAAGTCTGCAATGGCTGTTCCAAAGTGCAACCCCATTAGTCTGAAGCTCCTGCCCTTTCCCCTTACCCTTACAATGTTTTCTCCTTCGAGTACTCATCATAGTCCCTTTTGAAGGCTACAATTCAAGCTATCCTATCAGTGAGCGTTTTCCAGATTCTAATCACTTGTTGCATAACAATGCTCTTCTCTTTTTTGCCAATCATCTTAAATCTGTGTCCTCTGGTTATTGACCCTTCAGCCATTAGAAACAGTTTCTCTTTCTATACTCTACCCAAACCCTTCATTATTTTAAACACTACTATCAAATTCCCTCTTAGCCTTCCCTGCTCTAAGGAAAATAGCCCCAGATTCACCAATCGACCAATGTAGCAGTGTTCCCTCATCCCTAGAACCATTCTAGTTAATCTCTTCTAAAGCTAGTACCCTTTCTAAAGCTTTCATGCCCTTTCTAAAGTGTGATGACAAATACTCCAGCTGGTGTCAAACTTGGGTTTATGTCGGTTTAAAATAACTTCCCGGTTTCACCTTCAAAGGTTTGTGAGCAAGCACCTCCAAGTCTCTCTGTTCTTGCCTCCCTTTTAAAATTGTATCATTTTACTTGTCTTGTCTCTCCTCATTCTCCCTACCAAATGTATCTCCTCACACTCTTCTGTGTTGAATTTTATTTGCCACGTGTCCACCCATTCCAGCAGCCTATGTCCATTACTATCTTCCTTAATGTTAACTGCACTTAGAAGTTTTGTGTCATCTCCAAATTTTGAAATTGTGTCCTGTACACCCAAGTCCATGTCATTAACATATATCAAAAGCAGCAGTAACTCTAGTACTGGGCCCTGCAGAACGCTATTGCATACCATCCTCCAGTCTGAAAAATAGTCATTCACAACAACTCTGTTTTCTGTCCCTTAGCCAATTTTGTATCCGTACTATTACTGCCTGTTTTATCCCATGGGCTTTAATTTTATTAACAGGCCTACTTTGTGGTACTTTATCAAACACCTTTTTTGAAAGTCCATTTACTTCCCCCATCCATCTCTCTGTTAACTCATCAAAAAACTTAATTGAGTTAGTCAAACAGTTTGCCTTTAGCAAATCTGTGCTGATGCTTCTTTATTTGTCCATAATTGTCCCAAGTGGTTGTTAATTTTCCCTTAGATTGCTGTCTAAGGGGAATTGGAAGATTATGGCCAGCATAGTTCCTCAATTTCCACCCTTGCTTCATTCAACAATCTAGGATGCATACCATCCAGGCTGAGTGACATAACCACTGTAAGTACCACCAGCCTTTTTAGTACCTCCGATTTTTCTATTTTTATCTCATCCAGTATGCCAGCAACCTCCTTCTTTACCACAGCTTTGGCAAAGTCATCTTCCATGGTAAACACTGGCGCAAAGCCCTCAATTCATACCTCAGCTTCTGCCTTCAACAATAAATCTCCATTTTGGTTCCAAAGTGGTTCGATTGTTCCTGACAGCACTTTTGCTATTAATGTGCCTCTAGGAAACCTTGGATTCTCTTTTATGTTAGCTGTCAATCTATTCTCAAATTGTCTTTTTGCCCCTCATTCCCTTTTTCACCTCTCCTCTTTAATTTTACATTCAGCCTGATTCTCCCACAAGTTATCAAGCTGGCACCTATCATATGTCTCCTTTTTCTGCTTCAAAATACTCTCTCACTCCTTCATTATCAAGGGAAACTCTTCCCTCCCTTTCTTCCTTTTGGGAATTTACCTCGACTGTGCCTAAACCATCTCCTCTCTAAAGGCCGCACATTGCTCCATTGCATGTCTGTCTGCCAGACTTTGACTCCAATTTTCCTGGGCCAGATCCCTTTTCAATTTGCTGAAACCCTGCTTCAGTGAAATTTTTTATTCTATGTTTAAAGGGCAAAATATTTGAGTAAAGAGAAGAAACAAGTGTGGTTAAAATTGACAGAAAGGAAATGAAAAAAAAGGAAATGAAAGGTAAAGTTGAAATTTTCTTGGGCATAATTTTCCCGTTGGCGTGCGGGAGCAGGACTCACATGCCGACGCATAAAATTACGTGCGGTGACGTCAGGCGTGCATCCCGATGTCACCGTGCGCCATCACGATCTTTCGCTGGGCAAGTGCGCAATGATATCCGATGTGCCCGCCATTAATTAATGGGCCACTTAAGGTCCTTGAGGTGCCAATTGACAGCAATTTTTTGGCGCCCATGCGATCTTCGGATCATCGCACGGGCGCAATGGGCAGGCAGGTAGGACACGTTTGTATAAACCTCATCCATGGCGGGATAAGAGGGCTCAGTGGGGTCGCATGTGTGCTCTGCCAAATATTTGCCAATGCAAAGTTACTGATACTTGCCTGTGTGAGCTGCAATACTTCAAAACACATACCAGCTGCTTGGACTGGAATCAAAACCTTCAGGTCAGCACTCTGCAGTGAAGATTCATTTTTGGGCCTGCAGGTTTCAGGAAGCCTTCCCTTAGATTGGGAATGGGAGCTGAACTGTCCACTGGAGGCATCTCCTCTGAGGAGGAAGGGAGGGCTAGAAGGGGGAGGAGACCAGGAGTGCGCATTCAGCCTCCAGGCGAGCCACCTTTGGGAGCACAGGTGCAGGCACAAGTGGTGCAGGGCCAAGAGGCAGTCTAAGGTGGAAGGTGCCGTAAAAGACGCCACTATCCTGCTGCCAGCGTATACAGGTGGCAAAAGAGCTACCTCAATATAACTGGGGTGCAGTGCCAAAAAAGGCTCCATCTCTCAAGAGAGACAGTCAACTATACCTGTCAGATGATTGGCCCTGAGATCTCTCCTAACTGTGTGGGTGAACACCCCATGCCAGTGGCGCTAAAGGTCACAGCTGCCCTCAACTTCTATGCCTCTGGCTCCTTCCAGGGGTCAGTGGGTGATCTTTGCGGTATCTCCCAATCAGCTGTCCGCACTTGTGTCAAGCAGGTTACAGACGCTCTGTTCAGGTGTGCATTGACCTTCATCCACTACCGTTGGGACCAGGCAAACCAGGCACAGTGAGCCAGAGGCTTCGCGGCCATTGCTGGCTTCCCCCGTGTCCAGCGTGCAATAGACTGTACACATGTGGCCATCAAGGCGCCAGCAGGTGAGCCCAGTGCCTTCGTCAACAGGAAGGGCTTCCACTCCATGAACATGCAGATAGTGTGTGATCACTGGATGCTGACTCTACAAGTCTGTGCCAGGTATCCAGGCAGCTCCCATGACACCTACATCCTCAGACACTCCCAGGTGCCGGAGCTCTTCAGTGCTCCAGCCTGGCTGGATGGATGGTTGCTGGGTGACAAGGGCTATCCCCTCAGAAGGTGGCTCATGCCGCCTCTCCGCCATCCAAGAACAGAAGCTGAGCAGCGGTATAATAGGAGCCACACCTCCACAAGGGCTGTGGTGGAGAGAGACATTGGTCTTCTCAAAATGCGCTTCTGATACTTGGACCGTTCAGGGGCCGCACTCCAGTACCCCCCAGATCGTGTGTCACTGATAGTGGTTGCATGCTGCGCTCTCCACAATCGTGCACTGGAAAGGGGGGACGCAGTGGATGATGAAGATGTAGACGCAATGGCTGCAGCCGCACACGATGAGTACAGCAGTGAGTCCAAGGATGAGCATGCACAGGGAAATGCTGAGGGGGCATACTCCAGGGAGGCAAGGACACCTGGGAGGCTTTAATCCAATGAACCTTCAGCTAGCACACCACCTATGGACCTCCAGGACAAGTCTGGGCTGCAGGCTCCATTCTCGATGCCTGGATAGGAACATTAACTAAGGGCCTTATTGATAAAGCTAAATGTCCCACAAATCACTCATAACATTATTGGTGACCATCCACCTGCAGAAGAAAAGAGGCACCCTCAGCCATGGTGACATGTCTGAATTTAATGGTACAACAAAAGGAACTTAAGAGAACAAAATGACAAAGGTGTTCAACATCACACCAACTCATAAAGACCTCATTGTGAGCCAACACATAAGCACCAGTGATAAACCCGTTGTGTGCCTAAGGTGCCTTATGTTTATGTTTTCGAGTGCTACTCGCTGGGATTGGCATCTGAGACAGCCTGCTCACTTTGCTGTCCTGATGGCCTTGGCAGCCGTCCTCTGGCCCATGGAGCCTGTGCTCTCCCCACCTGGGAGGGAGCTGCCAGTTCCATAGCTGGCATCTCCCCAGTTGTCGCAGCCTCATCGGATGCAACAGTCATTGGCAGAGGATCTGCTGCTCTCATCCGGAGAGCCCTGAGAGGAGCTCACAGAGATGACAGGCAGCTGCTGCACCGACTTGAGGTTGGTTCAGACCTCCCTGCTCACTGTGGATGGATGGGCACCGAGTTGGGAAACTTGATGCCCAGACGATCTCCCACACTGGCACTGACCAGTTGAGGTCAATGCCGATGTGAGGGCTTGCTGGTCCAAGCGTATCCCCAGCAAGCCCTGATTGGTCTCCTAGAGGAGCCTCTCCACAAGAGTCGCCACTGTCTCCATGGAGGACGCATGGCGCTTGGACATGTGGCTCATTGCTGCGGTGATGGTCCTTATAGACTGCTCCAACACAGGCCCCAAGCCAAGTATAACCTTATGTATCTCCACCAGACGCTCCCACACACCCTGCCACATTTCCTGTGTTTGCTGCGTCGTGGACATCTCCAGAGGTAAATCGTCAGGCACCGACTCAGCATGTGCCTGGTCCCCTGCAGTCCTCCGACTGCTAACGCCCTTTCCTCCAGTGACTGTGAAGTGCCCTCACCGCTGTGCCCTGGGATACTAGCCGATGTTCTAATTCCCACCGAGGTACTAGTATCTGCACTGGTGCCTGCCTGGCGGAGATGGTGTGACACTGGTGAGTCCAAGACTTCAAGGCCCTCAGGTGTGAAAGGGGGCATCTGCTGCTCCTCCTTCCAGCCCTGCTCCGCTGATGCTGAAAGAAAGAACAAGGGCATTTGATTAGTTAATGTGGAGATAACGTCAATGTGCATTCCTGTCCCCCGGATCATTATGCGCTCATCCCTCCATAAGCAATGGTCCATCATGTTGCAAACTTCAATCACTGAACATTCAGCACTGCCATGACTGTTGGGAGAACAATGGTGACCTCACTGCAAACATACCTACCTGTGGTACCCCAGCCTCACCGACACCGGTGGACCTGGGCGCATGGCGCCTCTCCAGATCTAGGACATCTTGCTCGAATCGGCTAAGCATCGCCACCTGGGCCAGCCCTCCATCAGTCCTCACCCGCTTGGTGGCATTATGTGCGTTCTTCTCCTGGAAAGGAGAGAAGGGCATTGATTAGTGCTACTTGTTCCTGGAATCTCTTCGCGGCCGGCCCACCCTAACCAGAGTGGGACATTGCAGGCCTCCAGTGCCTCCTCACCTCGCTGCTGTCGAACCCTCACTCAAATATGCTAGGCCTGTCCCCTCCCCCCGCTGCCCTTGGCCAAATGCTGCCTACATCACATTTGGCACCACTCGGTCTAACCTTCCATAGCAAGGAGGCGCGTGGAGCTCAGAGGGCAGCAGATCGATCGTTGCCATGCCACCTTGAAGCTCCCCTCCCAGCATGTCATCACCCTGACTTTGACATGTCCTGGAGTTCCAGCACTGCGCCGAGGTCAGCTCCTCCAGGTTGCCCCCAAAACAGTCATGTGGGTCTCAGTGTACCACATGCTGTGGGTGCAGAACCCATCTAGTCACCACCCTCTCAGGGTGACCTCAGCATGGGCAATATCTGCTGGCCCACCCAGCGAAGGACACATGCCGTCAATGATTCAATGCAGTCACTACACTCAGACTTGGGGAGAGGGTGGGGGTTTGTGGCCAGGGGGAAAGCCTACCTGCTGGGTTAAGTGACCAGTGCCAACATATTACCCACACTTTTCGAGCGCAACAGGTCATTGAAGCGCTTGCGACACTGGATCCAGGTGCGTCGCACCACGTCGCGGGAGCTCACGATCTCCGCTACCTCCTCCCAGGCACGTTTGGTCATGTGGGAGGGGCCTCCTCCTCCCATCCTGGGGTACAAGGACCTCTCGCTGTGCTGCCACCTCCTCGAGGAGGGCGGCAAGGAATTTGTCAGAAAAACAAGGGACACAGTGCGCCCGTGCCCTACCCTCCTGTCTGGCCTGCTCAGCAGCAGCGCTCCGGGGTGCCCTTCCACTGGCTGTGATTCACAGCTTCGGAAAGGCTGCAGCAGTTTTTAAAACAGGCTACTCGGTCGCCATTGGACCTGGTGGTTATTGCAGACCCGCCACCGCCTGCCCACTCCCGCTGTCCTCAGGAGCCGTGATTCACGCTGGGCCGGCCTTAATTGACCTGCCCGCGTTAAATGACGGACCCGCCTGTGCCCGGTCCTGCTCCACCCACCCACCAGCCAGAAAATTCTGCCCCTTATTTTTATATAAAATTGTATTTTAGTTGATTAGCCTAACAGGGTTTGTATTATAAAAATAAAAAACTGCGGATGCTGGAAATCCAAAACAAAAACAGAATAACCTGGAAAAACTCAGCAGGTCTGGCAGCATCGGCGGAGAAGAAAAGAGTTGACGTTTCGGGTGTTCTGTTGAAGGGTCATGAGGACTCGAAACGTCAACTCTTTTCTTCTCCGCTGATGATGCCAGACCTGCTGAGTTTTTCCAGGTAATTCTGTTTTTGTTTAGGGTTTGTATTATATTGACTGGTCTCTGGATTTTTGACTGTAATGTCAGTGTTCATTTTGATGTTAATGCATGAGCTGAATGTAAACAAAATGGCTCAGTGTAGAGATGCTTTTTCCCTAACTTGTTAGCAGCCTAAAGGGTTAATTTTGAGTCCTGATGGGGAGCACACACCCTGGAAACCAATATTGAGTTCATATGAAATTCCACAGGAGAAAGCTTGGAACATATCATCTGAAATGATACTTAAAATATTCTCCTGAGATTATGTATTTCATCTTTAGTGTGATGCTGCATTCTCTAAGTAATTACATTGAAAGCAACACTAGAGGCTGTTGCCTTAGAGATGAGTCTGAGAGGAAGACAGAATATTGTCAGATGCAGATGACAAACAGAGAGATGTGATGTTTGAATCACAGAGAGCTGTGTATTAAGGGAGAACTCCAGGATTCAGGGACATTTTTGGCTGCCTCTTTATCATCCCTTTTTCTTTCTTGTGATGTAAGCATTGCTGGCAAGGCTAGCATCTGATGCCTGCAGAGTGGCAGCAGTATTTACCATAATGATGCACTGCATCAAATCATCAAGCCTCCTTCGACACCAGATTCAAAACCCATGGTCTCTCCCCCATAGAAGGTCAAGGGCAGCAGATCCACGGAACACCATCACCACTCCAAGTCACTCACCATCCTGACTTGGAAATATATCGCCGTTCCTTCACTGTCGCTGGGTCAAAATCCTGGAACTCCCTTCCTAACAGCACTGTGGCTGTACCTACACCACATCAACTCCAGCAGTTCAAGAAGGCAGCTCACACTTCCCTCTTAAGGGCAATTAGGGATGGGCAACAATTGTTGGCCTAGCCAGTGACACCAACTGTTATAAAGGTGGCTGAGCTGCTACTATTGTTAATAAAGTTGATCTGCAGACACTTCTTCGGTGGAAACATTGGGGAGAATTATCCCCCCGTCGGGGGCTGTGTGGGGGCGGGCAGGAGTGACACAAACCCAATCAGCGCCCCCGATTGGGTGCGCGCCACCATTTTATGTGGGTGGGCCAATTAAGGCCCGCCCAGCGTGACGCACACGCGGAAGCACTGAGCACTCCCTGTGTGGGCAGGGAGGGATTCCCTGAGAGGTTCCCTGCGCTCTTTTGTGCATGTGCGCAAAAGAGCTCAGAAATCTCCCCGCAGCACAAAGATGCCTCAGGGCGATTGGTTTCAGTGCTAAAGTTTGAAATGAAGGTTTGTAACACTTTTAACACATGTCCCCTCATGTGACACTATCATGTGAGTTGGGATATGTCAAAGAATAAAAGCATAAATTGTTATTACATTTTAAAACACTTCATGAAACCTCATCCCACCCATGGATGAGGTTTTCTGAAAATTGCAAAGGCCGCCTGGGCTCTTCGCCTGCCCACCAACCTTAAGGTTGGACAGGCAGCATTCTTAACAGCTTTAATGACTTTCTTAAGGGCCTTAATAGGCCTTTGACAGTTCGGCAGGCGCGCAGCTGATGTGGCTGCTCACCCACCGAACTGACAATCTAAATGACAGCAGGCCTGCCCCGCCCTGCTCGCTGACGGGAAAATCCTTCCTATTAAGTTTATTTACTCAGCAATAACTACATGTCTGCTTTCAACTCCAACTCTATCTCTAATTGTTTGCAGAGGTAGCCTGTGCTACTCTCCTATTGGTTACAAAGATCATGTGATCTTCCTTAACAGGTATTATTCTTAAAGGCACATTAACACTAAATAAAACGATAATTACTACATTCCCCCCCACCCTTTAACTCGGCTATACATAATATATTTACAAGTACATATTTTTCAAGACAACATAATATTTACACTGGGCAAGGAATTTAGTCTTTCAGGTGGTTTTCTGGTACATGTGGAATATTGTAGCTCCTCAACTTCAGATGCTTTGTCAGGAATCTCCTTTTCCAGAGTTCCCTGAACATCAGGTGCTTCGGTGGGCACCTGTAGTTCTGTATCCTCAACTCCTCAGGATCATCAGACATGTCAGTCCTTGGCTGAGTATCCTCGACAAGAAACGCAGACCCGGTCATGATCACTGGTGGAACCAAATGTTGGTGATTTGTCTTTCTCTTCCTTAAATGGTCCACATGTTTATGGATGATCCAGCCTTCCACTTCCATGTGGTAAGATAGAGGTCCAGTCACCACATTTATTTTATCCGGTAACCACTTTGGTCCTTCCCTGAAGTCCTTCACGTATACCAGCTCTCCCACTGTAAATCTCCTCTCATGACTATGCCAATCGTGTCTAGTTTTCTGGCTTCCCTGACTCCTTTCCACCTTCCCCACTAAGTTCAGCATTATTAATCTCAATCTCGTCCTGAGACGGCATTTCAACAATAACTCCGCAGGGGTGACACTTGTTGTTGTGTGAGGGGTAGTCCTGTAATGAAAAAGAAAGTGTGCTAACTTGGTTGCCAAGGAATCGCCAGTTAGCTTTCTCATGCCCGCCTTGAACGTTTGAACTGCCCTTTCAGCCAGTCCGTTTGAGGAAGAGTGGTATGGTGCAGTTTTCACATGAGTGATACAGCTGAGGCTGATAAATTATTGAAACTCAGCACTCGTAAATGCTGTACCATTATTGGAAATGACTAGTTCTGGTAATCCATGAATGGCAAAACTCTGATAGTTTCTTAATTGTAGTGCCCGAAGTTGGTGACTTCACCTCATATACGTCCAACCATTCTGAATGGGCATCAACAATGAGCAGAAACATTGTTCCCAGGAAAGGTCGAATGTAGTCAATGTGTAACTGCACCCAGGGTCTACCTGGCCACTCCCATGGGTGTAACGGAGCTGTCACTGGCAACTTTTGCAGTTCCTGACATTGCACATAGTGCTTTACTAAACCCTCTATTTCATCATCTATCTCAGGCCAACATAGACAGCTGCGTGCTATGGTCTTCATTTGGGAAATTCCTGGGTGGGCACTATGTAGTTCAACTAAAAGTGGTTCCCTTCCCTTTGTAGGAACTATCACTCATGCTCCCCACAATAAGATGCCATCCTGGCTAGTTATTTCATGTCTTCTGTTGAAGTATGATTTAGTTTCATCAGGTACGGGCTCCTGTGACCAACCATGAAGCACTTGTTCTTGTACCTGCGATAGGACTGGGTCCCAACTTGTCCAGTCTCTGATCTGTCGAGCACATACAGGTGAGGAATCTAAGAAATTTAACAGTAAAACAAGTTTTTGTGGAACTGGGGCGTGCTCATCATTGTCTTGTAAATGCAAATGACTAAGGGCATCGGCATTTGTGATTTGATTGCCAGGCCTTTGTACAAAAGTGTATTCGTATGCTGCCAGAATTAAAGTCCTTCATTGCATTCTTGCTGAGGCTATGGGTAGTACAGCCTTGTCCTCACTAAACAACCCTAACAATGGTTTGTGGTCTGAAACGATTGTAAAATGGTGGCCATGTACGTACTGGTGAAATTTCTTGACACCAAAGGTGACAGACAGGCCTTCTTTTTCTAGCTGTGAGTATCTCTTTTCCGCTGTGGTGAGCATTCTTGATGTGTAGCATACTGGCTGTTCCATGCTATTGTCCATCTGATGAGAGAGAACTGCTCCCACTCCATAGGGAGATGCATCGCATGTCAACACCAATTCTTTCGTCTGGTCATAATGCACTAATAGATTGGACGAGTGCAACAATTGTTTCACCTCTTTGAAAGCTCCTTTTGGGGCATCTTCCAAGACCAATGTTGGTTCTTTTTGAGTAGAGAATACAGGGGGGCTAGCACCGTAGACAAGTTGGGTAAGAATCGCCCATTATAGTTGATCATTTCTAATGATGATTTGAGTTCTGAGGCATTCTTTGGTGCAGGTACCTTTCTTACGGCTCTCACCTTCTCCTCAATGCTGTTTTTCAGTGAATCTGCCACCAATATATCGTCTAAATAGACTACAACCTGGGCAGTCCCTGCAGTAAGCTTTCCATTGTTCTCTGAAAGATGGAGCAAGCTGAGGAGGCATTGAAAGGCAATTATATATATTGGTACAACCCTTTGTGGGTATTAATTGTGACAAATACCCAGGAGGCATGCTTATCAACAACTAACTTTAGTTGTTGATAAGCATGTCTCATGTCAAGCTTTGTGTACATTGTCCCTCCTGCCAGCTTGACATTTGGTCTTTGATTTTTGGTATGGGGTGCCTGTCTAGCTTAGTTACTTTATTAACCATCACTTTGTAGTCTCCACAAATTCGGACGCTTTGGTTAGGTTTAAGGATGGGGACTTTGGGTGCTGCCCATTCTGAGAACTGCATAGGTTGTATAATGTCCAGTTTCTCTAATCTGTCCCGTTTGGTGCTGACTTTTTCTCGCAGGGCGGACGGTACTGGTCTCCCTTCATGAAGCGAGAGTTTGCTTCCGGATCCATGTGAATTTTTGCCTGCAGGCCCTGGATTTTCCCAAGTTTGTCCTTGAAGATGGTGACGTCCTTTCGAAGTAGCTCTGGTAGCCCAGTTGCTCTCAACTGGAAAATTTCAGCCCATTTTAACTTAATCTCCTTCAACCAATTTTGCCCCAGGAGGCTTGGCCCTTCACTGCTATCACCATCAAGGGTAACTTTGCCGATCAGCTAACATAATGGGCAGTTACTCTACTTATGCCTTTTACATGAATGTCTTCACCCATATATGATTTGAGTGTGGCAGTTGTTTCTTCTAAACTTAGTTGATTTTACCATTATTCAGCTATCTGAAGGTATGTTCCCCAATTACTGTAGTGGAAGCTCCTGTGTCCACTTCCATTCTAACATGTTTGCCATTTATTTTCACTGTGACAAATATTGGTTCTGACTTTCCAACTTTCAGATTAAACAGCGAGTAGATGTCTGAATTTGTTGTTTCAGGCTCTTTTACATTACAGATTTCATTGGGCTTCTTCATTTGTTTACAAGGCTGCTTGAATCTTTCCGTGCACGGCCTCATTATATGTCCATTTCTGTGACAATAGTAGCTTTCGATTTTTTTAAACTGCCAATCACTAAAAGACTGATTGTTTTAAATTCTATTAAAATTATTCTTCGATTTCGCTGCTAAGTTATTCTTTGGCTAATGGGGTTTCTTCCCGTCTCTTGGCAGAGTCTTGCATTTTTGCACCCTTTTTGGCTGGGGTTTCCTGCCCAATAGGGAAGATGGTGCTATTTTGCGCACCCTATATTGCTTTTGAACCTCTTCCTGTGCTTTCCACAGCCAGTGCTATCTCTAGCACCTCTTGAAATCCAAACTTCCTTCAGACAATAATCTTTTCTGAATAGTGTCCTCATTCACACCACACACTAAATGATCTCTAAGCATGTTGTTTACAGGTGTACTGAACTCACAATGTTCCATTAGCTGCTTCAAATTTGCCAGTAGCATGCAATTGTCTCACCTGGGCCTCTATTTCGTGAATTAAACTTAAATCTCTGCATCATGACTGAGGGATTGGGTTGAAAGTGACCCTTCATAAGGTTCACCAATTCCCCACACTGATTGGGTGCCATCAAACTTCGAAACAAACTGTAGGTTTTGCTCCCACAAGTACTTAAGAGGATTGCTCGCCTCTTCTCTTACCCTGTAATCTCATTCACTTGAAAAAAGAACGTGAGGCATTCTATATAATGAGACCAATCATCTGTTGCTAGTTTAAAAGGATCAATTCTCCCAAATTGTAGCATTTTGAGAGAGGATAACTTCTTCAATTCTAATGGAACTTGCTACTTACAATCACTGAGTGAGGTACAGTGCCAATTTCCTTTTAACTTGATTTCTTCTGTTCAATCAGATACTGCGGATGCTGGACATCTGAAACAAAAACAAAAAATGCTGGAAAAACTCAGCAGGTCTGACAGCATCTGTGGAGAGAAAGACAGAGTTAATGTTTTGAGTCCGTATGGCTCTGAAGAAGAGTCATATGGACTCGAAAGGTTAACTCTGTCTTTCTCTCCATAGATGCTATCAGACCTGCTGAGTTTTTCCAGCATTTCTTGTTTTTGTTTCTTCTGTTCAGTCCTGTTTTATCCTCATTGCCAGTTTGTGGTAGGGTGGCCGAGTTGCTACTATTTTGATCTGCATACACTTCTTGAATGGAAACATTAAGTTGATTTACAACATACACAGCAGCAACTACATGTGTGCTTTCAACTCCAACTCTATCTCTACAATCTCCTCTTAGTTACTACAGATCACGTGATCTTCCTTAACAAGTGTTATTCTTAAAGGTACACTAAATAAAATCATAATTACTACAACAATATTTAGTGAAAGAATATATATTTTTTAAATTGCCTTGACACTATGTTCAACTAGGCCCCTTCAAAGGACAGTTATTAGTCGAGCACCTTGGCACAGACCAAACTGGGTGAGGACAGTATCTTTCTTTGCTAGTAAAGGTGAATCAGTGAACCAAGTGGGTTTTTATGATAAACGGATACATCATGTTCACTTTTATTCACATCAGCTTTTTATTTACAGAATTTAAACAAAATCAGATTTCCAAATTGCTATGACGGGATTTGAACTTACTACAACTAAATTGATTAGTTCAGGCCTTGGAATTATTAGTTCAATAACATAATCACTACCTTATTGTAACCCTACATATGACAGCTCATTCTAGAATAGGAACAGCAATAGGGAACTTGGAATATTATTTCAAAAACTAGCCAGGGAGAGAGGACAAATAGTTTTAAAACAGATTTTCAGAAGTAGGGTAGATTCACTGATTGGATAGCACTCAAACTGCTGGCACATATATGATGGACCAAATGTCCTCCTTCTGTGCCACAAGATTTTATTATCATTCCCCTCAGGGTCAACACTGCCAGTCATATGAATGTTCAACTGCACCCACGCGTCCTTCCCCTCCATTTCTTTTCAAATAGGCTGCAACACTGTCCTATGGTTGTGGAGGGTGGATGGGGGAATGCCCTCAAGTGGAAACAGATGCAACCTCCGTGCTATCACATCATTGTGCATCTCCTGCTCTTCACTAAGTGTCAAGTGTCGGGCTAGAGTGCTGCGCCACTCCATCACTCAGCTAAATCACTCACCATTAACTGGTGATATCCCTGCAACTGTATTCTTCAACCCTTTAAGACAGTTCTTCAGAGACTATTTACACATGATTTGCCTCTTCTGTTTACAAGTTCCCAACATCAGGAACATTATGGGCTGTGGGTTTGTCCTCGGTATGGAAATAATGAAAAAAATGAAAGAACTTGCATTTATATAGTGACTGTTATGGCCTCAGGATGTCCCAAAGCACTTCACAGCCAATGTAGTATTTTTCAGGTGTGGTCACTGTTGTAATGTCGGGAATGTGGCAACTCATTTGCACACAGCAAACTCCCACAAACACCGTGTAACAATGACCAGATAATCTGTTTTCGTGATGTTGATTGAGGGATAAATATTGGCCAGGACATCAGGGTTAACACTCCTGTTCTTCAATTTTTTACATCCACCTGAGAGAGCAGTCGAGGCCTCAGTTTAATATCTCATCCAAAAGATAACACTTCTGACAGTGCAACACTCCCTCAATGCTGCAATGGAGTCTCAGCCTAGATGATGTGCTGAACCCAATGGCTGACTTCGTGACTCGGAGGCCAGAGAGCTACCAACTGTGCCACAGCTGACACCTACATGAAGCGAAGGTCACTAAACCAGGCAGGTAATGCATTGTACTAGTTTCAGTCAATCAGAAACCCAATCAGAAAATTCCTTACTCAAGAGTGACCAATGTTTGAAAGAATCTGTTGGATGGGGCAAAAGCATTGAGATGTTCTATGTGCAGGTGGACATTATAATGTGAGAGTGAAGATAATAGACACATGGGGCTGGATTTTATGCTTTATGGCAGGGTGAGAGAGGTGAAACAGAAAGCGAGTGGCTCGCTCGCTGGCTCCCACCCCCTCCCCCATCACCTCAGCACGGGAAATCAAATGGCCAATTAGTGGCCGCCTGCTGGAAGGCAGCCAATTAGAGGAGTGAAATGGGGGTGGGTTTCCACGTTCATGAGCATCTAGGCTGGGACGTCAGGCAGGAAAGGGGTTATGTCATGAACAGGAAGTCAGTCACGGCCAATCTCTCCCTAGGCTCAACACAATGAATAACTGCAACCTTCACTAGCAGTCTCTGCTGCTACATGCAGCCATGGTCTCATTGGCAGCCCTTTTCTTTTGCCCTTGTGCCGCACCCCCCCCCCCCCTCACACCTGACATAAAACATTCCCACATGTTTGACTGACACCTGAAAAATGTGACGGGCAATGAAAAATTGCAAACAACTGGATCTTTCGCAAGTTCAACAGCTTGGTTATTTCAAACTGGAGGGCGGGTTGCCAATTTCTGCTCCCCGCTCAACTTCTGTAATATCAGAGACTGGTGTGATCTGCCGACCTGATGTCATCATGCTGTATTTTATGTGCAGGGGAAGAGGGGGGTGGCTCACCTGATTTGCGGCTGTCGACTTCAGCCTAAGAGGGTAGAAATCAGCCTTGGACAGTAGCATTAAGCAAGTGGTATCAAAAGAGCTGCCTGTTAGACACTCAATGATATTCAGTAATATTGAAATCAATAGAACTGAGTATTGGGCCATGAGTGCAATAGGAAGCCCATAAATAGCACTCACTGTATGTTAGCTCCCAGGTCGGATTCCTACCCTGTGATGTTATGGAGATGACTCCTTAAAAGAAGGAGGGTTTAATCAGTTTTAGGACCATCTGATCTCTCTTGGATTCCTCTCTTACCTTCCCATGCAAACAAAACAAAATATAAAACACCTTCCCTCGATGGTTGATTGGAGATGTACAGGTGTGAGCTGAGCTGGCTGTTCTGAGCTGGCACTGTAGTTAGGGCAATATGCCTGGTTTTCTTTGCCCATGAGCTAAAGGAGGAAACAAGTCAACCAGTGCTCCTGGTCTTGATCAATATCCACAGACCTCCGTCGGAAACACAGCAGCATGAAGACAAAACTGTATTGGGCCCTGATGCCCTCCAGTAGTTATTACTGTGGACATGGTATCACATTGTTCCATAAGGGCAAGATTATCACTTAGCATAGTAAAGCAACATGCTGAGAATTGGCTTTGACTATGTTCCATGGTGGAATAGGCTGCTTGTCGTTCACTGACTGGAGATCAGCTATAGTTTAGTAGCACCACTCTTGCCTCCATGTCAGAAAGTTATGAGTTCAAGTCCAATCCAAAGAGTTGAGTGTAAAATCTAGGTCAATGCATTACCAAGGGACTGCTGCACTGTCGGAGGTGCCACCTTTTGGATGAACTGTTGTACTTTCCCCCTTAAGTAAATGGCATTGCAGCCCTGGGCAATATCTATCCCTTAATTAGCATCACTAAAGCACTAAATCTGTTTGTGGGGCTTTGCTGTTTGCAAATTGGCCATTGCATTTGCTACCATACAATAGTGACTACAGTTCAACAAGCACTTCATTGGCTGGTGAAAGGCACTTTATAATTGCAGGCCTTCCTTTATGGAGGTGAGTTAGTGGCGAGTGACTAATACATAAGGAACTTGAATTACTCCATTGATTCAGAAGAGAAATAGAACAGCACAAGTTCAAAGCAGGAGTTAAACATGATGCATTACGCAAAAGTAGACATACTTTCAGTTACCGGGCAGTGTAGGAGATTAAGCATTTATTCAGCTTCCCATTTATCATGAGTTGTGTTGCCAACTCTGGCTGGATCTAATTCTAGAGGTTAGAATACATGGGGCAGAATTTTTCAGATGACAGTGTTTCCCAACCTGCCACCTGAGAAGGCAGCGGAGAGCGTAACCCTGCCAATACTGCCTGCCCTGCAGCCATTTAACACACCACGGAGCATTAATTGGCTGGAGGCAGGGCTTCTGCTCCTCACTCGGGAGGAAGACCCGCCTTAGAGAGCTGCTGGCCAGAAGCAATAGTGGCCACTGCTCAGTCCTCAGATTCAAAGTTCCAGAGTCCAGGACCAGATAAGTGTGGGTGGTCTCATGGCATGGAGGGGAGGGACGGGTGGGGTCTTGATGGAGAGGCTGAGGGGAGGGGAAGAACATCTGTGGGGGGCACCTGATGTGGAAAGGAAGCCATTGAAGGAAGTGCACCACGCCTTTCCATCCGAGGCCCAAGCAGGGTGACTTTCTGGGCTTTCCCCCTACCCCTGAACTCTTCCCGCCAGCCTCAAGATTGAGGCCGGGCAGGAAATGGCCCTTAAGTGGACATTAATTGCCCACATAAGGGGCTCAGTTATGGACAGGTCAGGGGAATGGGGTGGGAGGGCAGTGGAAAGGCCAGCCGGGGAGTTTTACGGAACCCCCCCACCCCACACTGCCTGCAAACCTGCTTGTTGTGGGGGGGCGGGGGGGGTGCGGGGCGGTGGCAGGGGGGTTTGTAAAATTCAGCCTGTGATCACCTTCCTCCAACTGCCCCAGCCTCTAACCTCTCCAATCAGTCATCCAACATTCCCTCAGAGCAACACCTTCCCAGGCCAATTAGAAAGCAAACTCTTCATTATCTGATTGACAAACAGCCTTTCCTTTTCCAACTCCAACATGTTTGTCATGGATAAACAAATTGTGTTGGAAAAAATGATTTTTAGTACCCCTGCTCTTTTTCATTAGGTTTGCTCACAGCAGTGTCTAGTAAATTAATTTTTAATTCCTGGAGACACTGCAATGTTCCTTCAGTGTTAATCACTCGGATAATATGCCTTTGATATAAATTGCAGATTGAAATTGGCAGGTATGATGTGGTGGGCATTACGGAGACATGGCTGCAAGTGGATCAGCCTGGGAGCTAAATATCCAAGGATTTACATCCTATCGAAAAGATAGACAGGTTGGCAGAGGGGGTGGGGTTGATTTGTTAGTACGAAATGAAATTAAATTGATAGCAAGAAACAATGTAGGGTCAGATGATGTAGAATCTGTGTGGGTAGAGTTGAGGAACCGCAAAGATAAAAAAACCATAATGGGAGTTATGTACAGGCCTCCGAACAGTAGTCAGGATGTGGGGCACAAGATACACCAGGAGATAGAAAAGACATGTAAGAAAAGCAAGGTCACAGTGATCATGGGGGATTTCAATATGCAGGTAGACTGGGAAAATCAGGTTGGTAGTGGATCCCAAGAAAAGGAATTTGTGGAATGTCTACGAGATGGCTTTTTGGAGCAGATTGTGGTGGAGGCCACTAGGGAACAGGCAATTCTAGATTTAGTGATGTGTAATGAGGCAGATTTGTTAAGGGAGCTTAAGGTGAAGGAACCCTTAGGAGGAAGTGACCATAATATGATAGAATTTACCCTGCAATTTGAGAGGAAAAAGCTGGAATCAGATGTAACGGTATTACAATTGAATAAAGGCAACTGCAGAGGCATGAGGGAGGAGCTGGCTAGAACTGACTGGGAGATGAGCCTAGCAGGAAAGACGATGGAACAGCAATGGCTGGAGTTTCTGGGAGTAATTTGGGAGACACAGCAAAAATTCATCCCTAGGAAGAGAAGCATACTAAAGAGAGGACAAGGCAACCATGGCTGACAAGGGAAGTCAGGGACAGCATAAATGCTAAAGAGAAAGCATACAATGCAGCGAAGAGCAGTGGGAAACCAGGGGATTGGGAAGCCTACAAAGATCAACAGAGGACAACTAAAAAAGAAATAAGGAGGGAGAAGATTAAATATGAGGGTAAACTAGCCAGTAATATAAAAGAAGATTGCAAGAGTTTTTTAAATATATAAAGGGTAAGAAAGAGGCAAAAGTGGACATTGGGCCGTTGGAAACTGACGCTGGAGAAGTAGTAGTGGGGAACAAAGAAATGGCGGAGGAACTGAATAGGTACTTTGCGTCAGTCTTCACGATGGAAGACACGAGTAACATCCCCAAAGTTCAAGAGAGTCGGGGGGGCAGAGGTGAGTATGGTGGCCATTACCAAGGAGAAGGTGCTAGGAAAATTGAAAGGTCTGAAGGTGGATAAATCACCTGGACCCGATAGATTACACCCCAGAGTTCTGAAGGAGATAGCTGAAGAGATAGTGGAGGTGTTAGTGGTGATCTTTCAGGAATCACTGGAGTCAGGGAGGGTCCGAGAGGACTGGAAAATTGCTAATGTATCCCCCCTGTTTAAGAAGGGCGTGAGACAAAAGACAGGAAATTACAGTCCGATTAGCCTGACCTCCGTCGTTGGTAAGATTTTAGAGTCCATTATTAAGGATGAGATTTCAGAATACTTCGAAGTGCATGGTAAAATAAAGCAAAGTCAGCATGGTTTCATCTATGGGAGGTCATGCCCGCCAAATCTGTTAGAATTCTTTGAGGAGGTAATGAGTAGGTTAGACAAAGGAGAGCCAATGGATGTTATCTACTTGGACTTCCAGAAGGCCTTTGACAAGGTGCCGCACAGGAGGCTGCTCAGTAAGATAAGAGCCCATGGTGTTAGAGGCAAGATACTAGCATGGATAGAAGATTGGCTGTCTGGCAGGAGGCAGAGAGTGGGGATAAGGGGGTCCTTCTCAGGATGGCGGCTGGTGACTAGTGGAGTTCTGCAGGGGTCAGTGTTGGAACCACAACATTTCACTTTATACTTTAATGATCTAGATGAAGGAACTGAGGGCATTCTGACTAAGTTTGCGGATGATATGAAGATAGGTGGAGGGACAGGTAGTGTTGAGGTGGTGGAGAGTCTGCAGAAGGATTTGGACAGGTTAGGAGAATGGGCAAAGAAGTGGCAGATGGAATACAACTTGGGGAAGTGTGAGGTTATGCACTTTGGTAGGAAGAATAGACGCATTGACTATTTTCTAAATGGGGAGAGAATTCAGAAATCTGGAGCGCAAAGGAAGTTAGGAGTCCTAGTTCAGGATTTTCCTTAAGGTTAACTTGCAGGTTGAGTCGATAGTTAGGAAGGCAAAAGCAATGTTAGCGTTTATTTCGAGAGGACTAGAATATAAAAGCAGGGATGTGCTGCTGAGGCTTTATAAGGCTCTGGTCAGACCACATTTAGAATATTGTGAGCAATTTTGGGTCCTGTATCTCAGGAAGGATATGCTGGCCCTGGAGAGGGTCCAGAGGAGGTTCACGAGAACAATCCCAGGAATGAAAGTTTTAACATATGAGGAACGTTTGAGGACTCTGTGTCTATACTCGATGGAGTTTAGAAGGATGAGGGGGGATCTCATTGAAACTTACAGAATACTGGATAGAGCGGTCGTGGGGAAAATGTTTCCATTAGTAGGAGAGACTAGGACCCAAGGGCACAGCCTCAGAGTAAAGGGAAGACCTTTTAGAACAGAGATGAGGAGAAACGTCTTTAGCCAGAGAGTGGTGAATCTATGGAATTCATTGCCACAGAATGCTGTGGAGGCCAGGTTATTGAGTGCACTTGAAACCGAGATAGATAGGTTCTTGATTGGTAAGGGGATCAAAGGTTACGGGGAGAAGGCGGGAGAATGGGTTGAGAAACTTATCAGCCATGACTGAATGGCGGAGCAGACTTCATTGGCTGAATGGTCTAATTTCTGCTCCTATGTCTTATGGTCTTATGGTTAAGGTTCCAGCCTGAATCAAACTTCTGAGGCCTTGTTTACAGGCCGTAACAGATCTGTGAGGTTCCTGGATCAGTAATATCTTTAGGTCTCTGGGCACTTTTTTAATGGCTTTTAATATTTTCAACCTCTCTGTGATACTTTATTCTTGTAGTAATGATTGATTGCACATTACACGACAGAGTACAAACCTATTGTGGGACCTGCTAATGCTATATGAGCATAAATATTTAATGATTTGCACTCCAAATGCATGAGAACATTTATCAATAATTTCCTCTTGATTTATTTGTCTTCTGTCCAATGGGTCCCAGTCATTAAACCTCTCCCTTAATTCTGACCAGGCCTAATATTATGCTTTTATAACCTCCCTAACACTGTAACCTCCTGCTGCCCCACAGCTCCCTAAGATCTCTGTGGTCCTCTAATTGTGGATTCTTGTGCATTCCTGATTTTAATTGATCCACCATTGATGGTTGTCC
The DNA here is from genome assembly GCF_017639515.1 of Carcharodon carcharias. Lineage (NCBI taxonomy): Eukaryota > Metazoa > Chordata > Chondrichthyes > Lamniformes > Lamnidae > Carcharodon > Carcharodon carcharias. The sequence continues at coordinate 81,731,521 of NC_054473.1, forward strand.
CTTCGGCTGGAATTCCCTCCCAAATCTTTCCTCCTCCATACCTCTCTTCTATCCATTATGATGCGCCTTAAAAGCTACTTGTTTGACCAAGCTTTTGGTTACGTGGCCTTGTACCTCCTCACGTGGCTCCATGTCAAATGTTTGTCTGATAACGTTCCTGTGAAATGCCTGGGCACATTTTACTGTTCAAGGCACAATATAAATGTCAATTGATTTGTACAAGGGTCAATGGTTCCGACAAACAAGCTGGATTTTAGAGCTAGAGGGCTAAGTTTTACCACCCTCCCCCCACCCCCCGGAGTGTGGGAGGGATGGGAAAATCGGATGCCATGGCAGCAGAGCTAGGCTCATCACCTATCGACTCCCACCTGCCCTCGCTGATATTTTAACTGCATGGGGCTGGATTATGGCGAGACATCGGGGGACCCACGGGCCAATTGAGGACCTTGTGAAAAATTATTGGCCACTTAAGGGCCTCCTCCAATGCTGCTGGGATTTTCCCTACAGTGTGGGAGGCCTGCGCTAAGTGAAAGCTGGCGGCAAGCTGGTTGAGATGGGGGGGGTACCTTCTGTTCGGGCAATCATGTGCCCATTGGAGGTGACCTCCCGAGGTTTCACCCCACCTTTCCCCTCCCCTTGCCCTTTTCCCCCCGCCAACCCCATTCCCCACACCAAGGCCTGTGAGCCTGGCCTCGGCGGGACCCCAAGTTCTCCATGTTCTGAGCTCCATCAGTGTCTCCCCTTTGGGGCTGCATGGGCGTTGCTGGGACAAGAGAGCTACCGGCAGCTCTCGGAGGTGGGGCTTCCTCCCCAATGGGGGATGAAGTCCCACCCCAAGCCAAGTATAGGTCGATGGCCATTAAATGGCTGCAAGCTGAGGCGGCCAAGCACAGACAGGCTCGGTTCTGACTTACACTCCTGGGGCTGTGGACCGTAACCCCTGCATAAAATTCAGCCCAGAGTTTGGTCTTTGTGAACTAAATATTCTTCTCTAATAAGTTATATTTCATTTGCATGTGTTATATGGCAGAACATCTTAACTTTGAATTTGGTTGGACTTTAAAATGTCTATTGCCTATCAGTGCTGTCATGTCGCTGCTGCATAAACTGTGCACCCTTTAACAAGGTAAGTGGGCTAACATGTGCTGGAATAATTATTTGGGTTATAAATGAGGCAGTTGTGTGTTAAATGAACCATCAATCGTACAGCACACAAGAAGCCAGTGGCGGCTCTTTGGAGGATCGATCCAATTATTCACTCTCCCAATACTTTCCTCATAGCCCTACAATTTTTTTCCTTTCCAAGTATTTATCCAATTTCCTTTTGAAAGTTATTGAATCCCCTTCCATCACCTTGTCAAGCAGTATGTTCCAGATCATAACAACCAGCTGTATAATTTTTTTCCCCTCATTTTCCCTCTGGTTTTTTTTTGCCAATTACCTTAAATCTGTGTCCTCTGGTTGCTGACCCTTCTGCCACTAGTACAGCTTCTCCATTTTTACTCTATCAAAACCCTTCATAATTCTGAGCATCTTTATTAAAGTTTCCCTTAACATTCTCTGCTCTAAGAACAATCCCAATGCCCCTGGCATTGAAGCCCATCATCCTAAGATCATAAGAAATAGAAGTAGGGGTAGGCCATTCAGCCCCTCGAGCCTGCTCTGCCATTCAGTAAGATCATGGCTAATCTGATTGTCACCTTAACTCCACTGTTACACACCCACTGCCCCCATAAACCTTGAAACCTTTGCCAATCAAAAATCTAACTCAGTCTTGAATATATTCAATGGCCCAGCCTCCACTGCTCTCTGTGGAAGAGAATTTCAAAGACTAACAATCCTGTGAGAGAAAAAAATTATCTTCATCTCTATTTTAAATGGGACGCCTCTTATTTTTAAACTGTGCTCCCTAGTTCTAGTTTCCCCCACCATCCTCTCAGCGTATATCCTGTCAAACCTCCTCAGGAGCTTATCTGTTTCAATAAGATCCCCTCTCATTCCTCTAAACTCCATTAAGTATAGACACATTGTATTCTTTCATGGGATGTGGGTTGTTATGACCCACCCCCAGGTGAGGTTCCCCCAAATTGTTGATCCAGGCGAGACCCCTCAATTTGTTACCATCTGGCTGGGACACCCCCAAATTGTTATGTCCCGGGTGAGGTGGGATGAACTGGCTCCCTGTCCTCATTCAGCAACAACCACCCCCCGCTTCCTATTCATAACAACAAGAATTAATCTAAAAAGGGTCCCTTTCATGGATCCCTTTTACCCAGACCCAATCGTTCTGGTTTTGAAGGAGCCAATTTGATCAGACTTTCTTGAGTTAAAGATAGAGTAAGTTTATTAACTACTAAAGACGAAAAAGGATAAAACACATGTATACAGTCATACAGGTTATAAGTAAGAATTTAGCTTGAAGTAAGTGTATATAGGTATACGGAACAGTCCGTCACTCGTGAGGAGTAGGTGATTGAGCATTGCGGCCGTTGTGATTCAAGATTCCAGTAGAATTGACTCCAGCAGATGAATAGTCAGTTATGAGGTTTCAGGGGTGTTGACTTCAGTAGAGAGAGAGAGAGAGAGAGATTAGGATATCTGCAAAATGAGTGATTTGCAGGGCTATTGTGTGTGGCTGTTATTTCTGATCAAACTTCCAGCACTTGCTCTCTCTCAGAGCACCCACCAACAGACAGACCCCAGGGCAGCTTCTCAGCTCATTTTTAACCCCTTCTTTGTATATTCCAAGTGGGAAGTGAATTGGCAAATCTGTCTGGGCACCGCTCACAGGATTTCTTGATGAGATGATGCTCATCTCCCACTATGTCCCGTTGCCTCTACCAGAGGGAACAATTAGTTTCTGGATGTCTTTAGAAGTACCTTGTCTGGCAATAGGGTGGGCTTCCATTATCTCTTAGGGAGTCACCCTGCAGCATTCCAGCCAGTGGCTTGTGTGCATTTTTAAAACTCAGGGCAGGATTTTTACCTTATCAGGTGGGTGTGGCAGGTGGCCTGGAAATGTTTGCGAAACCTACCGCTGTCTACGATCAGGCCCTGACCGTGGGTTCATGCAGGCTGGCTATTAATTGGCCATTACTGAGCGTGCCAGGATGGGGAGGGTGGCGGGAGGAGGGTGAGCGTGGAAGTTTGTGCATATGCGTAGGGGCGTGCAATGAAAGCTCCCTGAAGGATCAGAACATGAGCAGGGACATGTTATAAATGAGACTTCAATAATTTTACCTTATTTTTAATTCCTGGTGGAAACCTTATTGCACCCATGGATGAGGTTTCATAAAAAATCCAAAGGCCGCCTGGCCAATTTGCTTGCCTGCCAACCATAAGTTTGGATGGGCAGTGAAAAATTGTATGTAATTATTACTTTAATGGCCTTAATAAGCCTGTTAATTGTCAGTGGGTGCGCTCCTCATCAAATGCCTTTTGGAAATCCAAATATGTCACAACCACTGGTTCTCCTATATCCATCCTGCTTGTTACACCCTAAAAGAACTCTATTAAATTTTTCAAACATAATTTCCCTTTGACAAAACCTTGTTGACACTGCTTGATTGTATTATGATTTTCTAAATGTCCTGTTATTATTTCTTTAAAAACTAATTCTAGCATTGTCCCAGTGACAGATATTAGGCTAAGTGGCCTATAGTTTCCTGCTTTCTGTCTCCCTCCTTTCTTGAATAGATGTATTACAGCTGCGGTTTTCTAATCTGCTGGGACCTTTCTAGAACCTGGGGAATTTTGGAAGATTACAACTAACGCATCCACAATTTCTGCAGCCACTTCTTTTAAGGTCCGAGGGCGCAGGCCATCAGATCCAGGGAATTTGTCAGCTTTTAGTCCCATTAGTTTTCCTAGTACTTTATCTCTAGTGATCATGATTGTTTTAAATTCCTCCCTCCATTTTGCCTCTTGGTTTTCTACTATTTTTAGGATGCTTTTTTTGACTTCTACTAGAACATGGGGCAGGATCTTCTGTTCCCCGATGGGCCTGTGTCCCGACATCATCATTGATCTTACGTTCAACGGGTATGCACCGGAGTTGGCTGCACGCCCGCTGAATTGTCAAAGACCTGTTAAGGCCATTAATCAAATAATTAAGCCAATTGAGAGATCTGCCCGTCCAACCTTAAGGTTGGCGGGCAGGTGAAGAGCTCAGGTGGCCTTTGCATTTTTCATGAAACCTCATCCACAGGTGGGATGAGTTTTCATGAAGGGCTTATAACGTTAATAAATATTTTTGGAACATTTGAAAAACATTTCTCAGCTCATGTGGACAGTGTCACATGAGGGGACATGTGTAAATGATTTATTAGCTTCTTTATTTAAAATTAACGTTATTAAATTAATCTCCCTGAGGCAGCTCCATGCCTCAGGGAGATTTCTGCGCTCTTTCGCATGCATGCAGGCCACGATCGGCACATGCCTGCTCCTGACTGGCGTGCCTGACGGAGAGAAAATTCTCTCCATGGGTAAAATTCTTAGCCCGGCAGGCAGGCACAAGCCTGACTCGACCAGGTGTAAAATGATGCGCGATGACGTCGGGTGAGTGTCCTGACATCATTGTGCACTCGCGCAATATTTCAGTTGGTGGGTGTGCACCAGAGTCAGCAGCAGCTCACTGACAATTAAAAGGGCTATTAAGGCCATTAAAATGGTAATTAAAAGAAACTTTTCCCTCCCATCCTACCTTGATGTTGGTGGGCAGGCGAAAACACTAAGCGGCCTTTGCATTTTTTAGAAAACCTCATCCACGGGTGGGATGAGGTTTCCAACAGCAAATAAAAATAAAATAAAAATTTTAAAATTTAATTAATAACGTCCCTGCTCATGTGACAGAGTCACATGAAGGGACATGTTTTATAACATTTTATAAACCTTTATTTTTTATTTTGAAAACTGTTCATGAGCTGCCTTGGGGAGATTTTGAAGCGCGAACTCGTGCGCAAGCATAAAGTTCCCCACTTGCCCTCATCTCACACCCTCCGCACAGCCAGCACTGAGCATTGCCACTTGCATTTCATGCTGGGCAGGCCTTAATTGGCCCACCAGTGTGAAATCGTGGTCTGGCCCCAATCATGGGCAGCAGTCAGCTTCCTGACCGCCCCCCCCACCCCCTCCACCACCAAAGCCCGCCAAAGGGAAAAATTCTCCCCTATGTGTATGTATGTGTGTGTCTTAATTGGATTAAAGCCAGCTTGTCTGGGTGCTTTGAAGTGTACTCATTTTGAGATGTAAGTGAGATAGAGTGCATTTGTATTTTGTTGAATAGAGCATTCAAAAAGGGGAGTTAATTCTGGCACCTAGCTAGCAAAGACCAAGCAATGTTTATATTACTAATAAAATTGGTACTATGAAAGGGATTTTATTGTTAGAAGGGAGGAGTTCAAAGGGGCTGGTGATAAAATGAGAATTTATATTCAATGAGATGTGCTAGATGTAACTGATAGCAGTTTTGTGTGTGCAGAGCAGAGATAATGCAAGATCAAAGCAGCTGTAAGCCTACAACTGTCTGCAAAGGAACCTCATTTTGAATTTGTACGGTGAAAATGCTTTGCCTGATGTCTGGTTAAGTCTATGGGTTGCTGTTGCCTTAATGGAGGTTAGTTTGGGAATTTGTTAAAAGTTATGATATAGTAACTTGTAGCCATGTGTATATATTTAACTTGTGTAAACTATTAAATGTCTCATGTATTTTGATATAAAACCTCTCGAGAACTGTTGGTCTGATTCCTGGGGGAGGATTTTCCCCCTGTCGGTGGGGGGGTTGTGTGGGGGTGGGCGGGGGCGGACCCAATCGGCGCTCCCAATCAGGTCCGCACCACCATTTTATGTGGGCAGGCTGATTAAGACCCAGTCAGTGTGACATGCGCCTGGAAGCGCTGAGCACATCCTGTGCCGGGTTGGGGGGGGTGTGCGGTTCACTGAGTCGAGGCCTGTACTCTTTCGTACATGCATGCAAAAGAGCACAGAAATTTACCTGAGGCACAAAGCTGCCTCAGGGAGATTAATTTAAGTTCCCAAAATTTTAATAAAGAAAAGAAAAAATTTTAAGACACATGAGCTGGGACATGTCAATGAATTTTTATAAACCTTTTTATTCAATTTATAAACACTTCATGAAACCTCATCCCACCTGTGGATGAGGTTCCATGAAAAATGCAAAGGCCGCCTGGGATCTTTGTCTGCCCGCCAACCATAAAATTATGCAGCTGAGCCGGCTGCATGCCCGCCAAACTGAAAATCCAAATGACACGCAGTGATGTCGGGACATCCGCCTGATGCCACCCTGCATCATTTTACGCCTCAGCGAGCAGGCCCTGCCCCCACTCGCTGAGCTGAAGATTCAGGCCCTGAATTTAGAGTTGCATCTCAAACGTACCACTTAGAAATATCAGTTATGACAGTTGTTTAAAGTTTCCCTCTGGGATTTTTAAATAACTCAGCTTTACCAACTACTGGGGTCATAATATTTCTAGTATATCTCCCCTGTAAGGCCTGAATATCCTTCCTAAAATGTGGGGCCCTGAATTGGCCACAGTACTCCAGATGAAGCCTAATCAGTGATTTCTAATGGTTTAGCATAACTGCCTTGCTTTGTATTTTATGCCTCTGTTTATGAAGTCAAGGATCCTGTATACATTTTAATACCATCATCTTCTTATCCTGTCAGCTATACCTCCAGGCTTCTCTGTTTCTGGGCCCTCTTCAAAATTGTACCATTTAGTTTATATTGTCTCTCCCCCTTCCCTCTACCAAAATGCATCATTTCAAACTTCTCAAATTTCTCCATGTTGCATTTCATCTGCCAATTATTTATCCATTTGATCAGTCTATGTCGTTGTGATGTTTGTTACGATTCTCCTCATTGTATACTAAATTTCCAAGTTCAATTGCTCTGTACTTGGTTATGAGAGTCTGGCAATTGAGCTATGCTGACTGTGCCTGATTTGTTAAGTGTGGACTGAGAGCAAAGAAAACAGACACTACAGAAGCTACTAGAAGCTAGAGCAGGGATAAACATGGATCAAACATTTTATGATAGCAGAGATATTTTAAAAGTTTTGTAACAAAGCAGCCATTTGATAGGCACCCCATCCACTATCTTCATCATTCAGTCCCTCCGCCACCAATGCATAGTGGCAGCAGTGTATGCAATCTACAAGGTGCACTTCAGCAACTCACCAAGGCTCCTTCAACAGAACCTTCCAAACTCATGGCCTCTACCATCTAGAAGGACAAGGGCAGCAGATGCATGGGAACACCACCACCTGCAAGTTCCCCTCCAAGCCACACATATGAGCATATGAACATATTAATTAAGAGCTGAAGTAGGCCATTCGGCCCCTTGAGCCTGCTCCACCATTCAATAAGATCATGGCTGACCTGATTGTAACCTCATCCCCATGTTCCTGCCTACCTCCGATAACCTTTCGCCCTCTTGCTGATCAAGGTACTATCTACCTCTGCCTTAAAAATATTCAAAGAATCTGCTTCCACCACCTTTTCAAGAAGAGAGTTCCAAGGACCAATGATCCTCTGAGAGAAAGGTTTTCTCCTCATCTCTGTCTTAAATGAGTGACCCCTTATTTTTAAGCAGTGACCCCAGTTCTAGATTCTCCCACAAGAGGAAACATCCTCTCCACATTCACCCTGTCAAGACCCCTCAGGATCTTATATGTTTCAATTAAGTCGCCTCTTACTGTTCTAAACTTCAGCAGATACAAGCCTAACCTGCCCAACCTTTCCTCATAAACCAATTCTCCCATTCCAGGTTTTGCTCCAGTAAAACTTCTCTGAACTGCTTCCAATACATTTACATCCTTCCTTAAATAAGGAGATTAATACTGTACACAATACTCCAGATGTGGTCTTACCAATGCCCTGCAAAAAGAAGCATAACCTCCCTACTCATTTTTTATTCTTCCTGCCAAATTGGACAATTTCACATTTTCCTTATTATAACCCATTTGCCAGATCTTTGCCCACTTACTTAATCTATGTCCCTTTGTAGCCTCCTTATGTCCTTTTCACAGGTTACTTTTCTACCAATCTTTGTGCTGTCAGCAAATTTAGCAACCATACCTTCTGTCCCTTCATCCAAGTCATTTATATAAATTGTAAAAAGTTGAGGTCCCAGCACTGATCCCTGAGGCACGCTCTTTGTTACATCTTGCTATCCAGAAAATGACCCATTTATGTCTATGCTCTGTTTTCTGTTTGCTAGTCCATCTTTTATCCATGCCAATATGTTGCCCTCTACACCATGAGCTTTTATTTTATGCAATTATCTTTGATTTGGCACTTTATCAAATGCCTTCTGAAAATCCAAGTACAATACATCCACTGGTTCCCCTTTACCCACAGCACGTTACTTCCTCAAAGAACTCCACTAAATTGGTTAAACATGATTTCCCTTTCACAAAACCATTTTGACACTGCCTAATTACCTTTAATTTTTCTAAGTGCCCTTCTATAACATCTTTAATAATAGCTTCTAACATTTTCCTTACAATAGATGTTAAGCTAGCTGGCCTATAGCTTCCTGCTTTCTGTCTCCCTCCATTTTTGAATAAAGGAGTTACATTCACTATTTTCCAATCTAATGGAACCTTCCCCAAATCTAGAGAACTTTGGAACATTAAAACCAACCCATCAACTATCTCACTAGCCATTTATTTTAAGACCTTAGGATGAAATCCATCAGGACCCGAGAGCTTTTCAACCCGCAGACCCAGCAATTTGCTCAGTACCATTTCCCTAGTGATTGTAATTTTCTTGAGTTCTTCCCTTCCTTTCAATTCCTGATTTACAGCTATTTCTAGGATGTTACCTGCATTCTCTATAGTGAAGACTGATGCACAATATCTTTTCAATTCACCTGTGATCTCCTTATTTTCCATTATTAATTCCCTAGGCTTATTTTCTATAGGACCAATGTTCACTTTGTTACTTATTTTCTTTTCTCAATTTCTTTCAAAACTCTTACTATCTGTCTTTATATTTCTAGCTAGCTTTCTCTCATACTGTATTTTTTCCCTCCATATCAATCTTTTAGTCATTCTTTCCTGCTTTGCAACTATATCGCCGTTCCTTCGCTGTTGCTGGGTCAAAATCCTGGAACTTCCTTCCAAACAGCACTGTGGATGCACCTACACCACCTGGACTGCAGCCATTCAAGAAGGCAGCTCACTACTACCTTCTCAAGGGCAATTAGGATGGGTAATAAATGATGGCTCAGCCAGCGAAGCCCACATCTCATGAAAGAATAAAAAAACAGTTGAGCATGTAGAAACTAGTCTCATCTCTGCATTGTTCTGAGGCAAGCCCAACATAAAAAATATAAAACACCAAGCTTTCTGTGAGCAAATGGAGCAGAGGATTCAGTGAGCAGATAAAATACACCGGTACTGGTTTGAATGAGATAGGACTTTATCCTATATAAAAAGTGCTACAAACCTTCAGCTGATCAAGGCTATGCTTGGAAAACCCCTGGCTTCCTGATGTGTAGCATAAGTATGGGCCTTGGGACAGAGGTTCACCCCACTTCAAGTGCAGGAGACTGATCCCCACCAGGCTTAAATAATGTTTGTAGCACATGAGGTGTGATGTCGATGACCTTGCATCTGATTGAAATGGTGGGTGTTAGCTTGACTCAGCATGTTGTGGCTTTAAGTTCCAGTCCAGAGACATCACCCAGACCAATACTCCCAGTGCAGTTTGAAGGAGTGTAACATTGGTAGAGCTGGTGCCTTTCAGATAATCTGTTAAACTGAGGTCCTGTCTGTCCTTTCCTGTTGACTTGAAATATCCCATGGCACTACTTTGAGGAAGAACAAGAGAGTTCTCCTCAGAGTCCGGGCCATTCCTTTAATCAGCATTCCTGAAAAAAATGATCTGGTCATTACTGCATAGAGTTGACCACCATCATCTCATGATGTCAAGTACAGCAGATGAAAAAATTTACAAATGGAATAGACAACAAATAGACTACAGCATATGGAAACATGCACGCTCTCACTACTGTTTTCAAAGAACAAAATGCCTTTTTTTTAATCCTTCTTCTACATGTAGCAAACTAGAATCTGCTCCTTTCCTTCGATGGCTTCCTTCTGTTCCCTGACCCCTCACAGAGCTCTCCCATTTCAGTATTTTTTGCATCATTTCCACAGTGGTCCAAAGCAAACCTTATTCTCCATTTCATATTTTTCCTTATCCATCTGTTCTCACCCCTATCTCTCTGGTTTCTATATGGAGCTTGCAAAGGAGTAGCTGCATTTCAATAACCCTTTTGATATTCAACTCTTAACACCAAGGGCTTTCTGTGGGCAGGCCTTCAATGTCCAGGCACAGTGTATTATGCACCACGTTGCGGGTTTGATTAAACGACCACCTTCTCCTGCACTAATGTATTCTGTTTTATATGCTAAACTAACTTTTAAATGTCCCAGCTACCTCTCTGTCAATCTAATATTCTGACTTCCCAGGTTTCTCACTGCTTCCAACCTAACCCACTTCTTTATTTTTTGTAATCTGCACCAGCTTTTTTTAACCTACCAGGGTCTAGTCAACAGTTACTGGAGACCTTGGGTTGGATTTTCCTTCCCCGCTGTCCTGTCTACGGGGGGCACATAAAATAGGGCGGGTGCCAATACCTTCCTGCCCTCCCCCAAGTTCAAGCCCATGAAATGGAAGGTTGTCAAGTGCCAAAATCAGAACCCCTCCCTCAAATTTAAATGGGCAACCAAGGGTCAATTGAGTTTGTTTACAAGCCAATGGACACCAATAAGATACTGCCCATGCCATAACCCAGTTGGTGTGGGCAGTCAGGAAGGAGTAGGCAGGCCATTTTTTAAAAAGGCGGAAGGAAGGAGGGGTACCAACTTCAGGTAGAACCCTTTGCGCATCAGAGCGGCAGCCCCCTAAGATAGTAGCCCCCCTTTCTTACTATCTACCTGCTTACCAAAACCCACCACCCCCAACATGCAACCCCTTCCTAAACTGCCCAAATCCATCCTGTCAATACCCTGGACTTACCTTGCTCTGTGATACATTGCGCTTTCTTCATGGGCCTGCTTGCAGCCCCAGCAGCACCCACTGGCACTGCCAGGACGGCTGGAGCTGCTGGCCAGTCGGATTGGCTGGCAGATCCCGAGGGTGGGACTTCCTCCTCAGTGAGGGGCGGATGTTCCACTGGCAGGCTATTTAGCTCTCACCTAGAGCATGTTATGGCTGCGGGGGCCGATATGGAGCAAGTCGGCACCATGCCGACTTTGCTTCCGGGTGGGTGAGCAGTCTGCCCCCGTAATTTGCAGCTCCTTGAAACTAATGACTATTCCAGCTGTAAGAAAACCCTAATTTAAATAGCATTCTTCAAACATCCTTCTCAAGGCAAGTAGGGATGAGCAACAAACACTGACCTTGCCAGTGATGTTCACATCCCATGAAAGGATAAAATAAATTATCTTTACTAATTCCAATAAAGGGAACATTGAAATCTAGCATACTTAATATTAAACTGCAATCTGATAAAGCATGAAAACTGACAAGGAGAGTTGATTAGTATGCATAACTACAGGTACATCCAGCAGTGATAGAAGATAACAGTATAGTTGTTCATATACTAAGCAATCCATCATGGTGCAGAAGGCTACAGTTTACCATATCTTCAATAAATCATAGGCATATAGATTGGTCAGCTCTCCCTTTACTCATGTCCAACTTGTTGATAATTCTTGCAAAGTATCATTTCTCCCTGACTCTCCGTTCTCCCAATCCAAATTCTGTGTCATTCTATACTTAGTTTTAATCCCTCTGACAGATTACCATTGTGTTTATATCTGTCCTGATTGTTTCAAAGTTGGTTTTTCTATGGAGTATGTGTCAATGACTTGGTGATTTAAAAATTTGTATCACTTTACAGAACCACATTAACCATTTTATGTTACGCTGTTGTCAAGTAACTGAGACCCATTCCTCAGTGCAAATTCACAATTCATTTCCACATGTTAGGTGCTTCATAAGTAACAAATCATATTTGTACACATACACTGGTACCCCAAAAACACGTTGCATGTGCCATCCTATACAAGTCGATCGTGGATTTTGGGTGATTGTAGTAATCTGATATGTAATATACCTTTAAGACAAGTGTTGTAATGGAAGATCACATGATCTTGATACCCAATAGCAGAGTAGTGTGGGCTACCTCTGTAGTCAGTAATCTGGAGTTAGAGTCTGAAGAGTAAAGACAGAGTTTTGAGTTGTAAGCACACAAGTGTAACTGCTGAGTTCCTTTTGTAAATAAACAGAATGTGTTTCTTCTAAGAACAGTCTACAGTTCTTCTCTGTTTTGGCACCAAATTTGTCACCCCAAAACAAGGGTGCAACCTGGATCCTTTAGCCCCAACAAACCAGGCACTGGATCTAACAAACTGGTGATGAGAGTAAAAAGCAAGAAAAGACACAAAAGGACGGGGCAAAAACAAGAACGAGCAAAGGAAATCAGAAGAACTGAAACTGGGGTTTACCTCGCACGGTAGTTGTAAGTAAAGAAAAATTTCCTTCCTGATCGTTGAAGTAATCCCCTCATGGTATGCCGCAATTTGGAAGAGTGGAGCCTTTTGATCCAACCTCAGATAACTGGTCTCACTATGTTGAATATGGATTAATTCAAAATTTGTTGGCATACAGTGCTCCAGATATGAAAGTTTTGATGACTTAGTGAACCTCATAAAGAATCATTACCAGCCCAAGCTGTTGGTGACAATGCAATGGTTCAAATTTAACTCAAGAAATAGAGCTGCGGGGGAGACAGTTGCTCGTTATATGGCAAGTCTGAAACAATTAACTGAATATTGCGAGTTTGGTACATCGATCAATGACATGCTTGGAGATTGTTTGGTGTGCGGTACAAATGAAGATGCGATTCAGAAGAGATTGCTGTGTGAAACAAATTTAGATTTTCAGAAGGTATTAGAAATTGCTCTGGCAATGGAAAGTGCAGTGTGAGACTCGAAAGCCATACAGGGAGCAGAAATAGGTGCCATCCTCCATGTTGGTTGGGGAACCTCAGCCAAAAAGAATGCATAAGTGCAAGGCTTTACTCAGAAGTGGGAAGCAGCCACCACTAGCAGACAAATTAAAAGAGATAACCTAGCAGCAAAAACATGGCATCATGGTAACAGAGGTGGATGCGGACAACCTCGTAATGAATCACATTTTAAAAAGATCAAATGTTTCTTCTGCCATCGAAATGGTCACCTCATAAGACATTGTAAAGATGGAATCAGACAGGCTTTCAGACAAAAGCAAAAACCCATTGAGATTAACAGCATTAAAAGCCTGAAATAATAGGTTCAGATATTTATTTATTATATAATTTAAAGGTAGGAAGAACAGAGCCTATCCATGTAACCATGAGAGTGAATGAGAGGCCTATCAGAATGGAGGTGGATACTGGAGCAGCCAGTACGGTGATGGGTGAGCATACTTTTAAATACCTGAATCATGGGGAACGTAAACTAAATTTGGAAAAAATTGATGCTAAATTGAAAACTTACACAGGAGAAGACGTATATTTTAAGGGTATATGTAAAATCACAGTACACTACGGAGGTCTAACAGTGAAATTACCCTTAATGATGGTAGCAGGCCAGGGATGTAGCCTCCTTGGACAAAACTGGCTGAAAGAAATTAAATTGGAATGCAATGAAATCTTCCAGCTGAGAACTAATGGGCTATCAGAGCTACTACAAAAATATGTAAAACAAAAACAGAATTACCTGGAAAAACTCAGCAGGTCTGGCAGCATCAGCAGAGAAGAAAAGAGTTGACATTTCGAGTCCTCATGACCCTTCAACAGAACGGACAACAAAAATATGTCTCAGTTTTCAAAGACGAACTTGGAAAGATTGAGGGGTTAAAACAAAAATTTGTGTAGATCCAGAGGCAACATCAAGATTCTTGAAGGCAAGACTGGTACCTTATACAATGCAGGAAAAGGTAGACACCAAACTGGACAGATTAGAAAAAATGTACAACCAGTACAATTTTCAGCACCAGTTGTACCTTTTCTCAAACCCAACCGAAAGCATTCGAATATGTGGGGAGCATAAAGTTAACAGTCAATCAAATGGCTAAGCTGGACAGACACCCCAAACTAAAAATTGAAGACTTGTATGCTAAACTGGCAGGTGGAACAGTCTACACGAAGTTAGATACAAGTAATGCCTACCAACAATTGGAATTAGAGAAGGCATCTTGGAAGTTTGTCATCATAAATACACAAGGGATTGTACCACTATACCCGTTTACATTTTGGCATATCTTCAGCTTGTGCCATATTTCAAAGAACCATGGAAAGTTTACTACAGAGACTGCCCCATGTTGTAGTTTATTTGGATGATGTTCCTGTGACTGGACTCACTGAAAAAGAACATTTGATGAACTTGGAAGAAGGTTTGAAACATTTTTCGCAGGTTAGAGTGAGAATGAAAAAGGAAAAGTGCAGATTCCAGGCGAAAGAGTTAACTTACCTAGGTCACAAAGTAGATTCACAAGGCCTACATTCAGTTGAAGAAAAAGTGAACGCCATTAAAGAAGCCCCAACGCCAAGGAATACATTCGAACTGAAATTATTCTTGGGGATGATCAATTACTATGGACGCTTCTTGCCTAATTTGTTGACAGAACTGGCACCACTGTATTACATGCTCAGGAAAAACCAGAGATGGTCATGGCAAACACCACAGGATGAAGCTTTCACAAATGTGAAACAGTTGTTACAATCATCTACACTTCTAGTACATTTTGACCCAAAAAAAGAGTTGATATTAATGTGAGATGCATCTCCCTATGGAGTGGGAGCAGTGCTATTCCATTGAATGGATGGTGGATCAGAACGACCTATAGGATATGTATTGAGAACACTCAGTACTGCAGAAAAAAGATATTGTCAAATAGAAAAAAAGGCCTGTCAATCATTTTCGGCATTAAGAAGTTTCACCAACATGTACACGGTCTTCATTTTACTATCATAACGGACCACTATTCAGTGAAGACAAGGCTACACTTCCAATAGCTTCAGCAAGAGTACAAAGATGGGTGTTGATCTTGGCAGGGTATGAGTATTTTATTCATAGACCCTGATGTCAAATTGCAAACGTAGATGCTCTCAGTCATTTACCCTTACAAGTCAAAGATGAGGATGTTCTAATTCTTCAAGAATTTGTTTTATTATTGATCTTCCTGGATTCATCACCAATATGTGCTGGACAGATTAAATATTGGACAAATCGAGACCCAGTCTTATCCAAAGTGCTGGATCAAGCTCTTCATGGTTGGTCACAAGAATAAGAATCTGATGAAATGAAATTGTATTTCCAGAGAAGATACGTGATAACCAACCAGGAAGCTTACCTTATTGTGGAGAGCTCGAGTGATTGTTCCTCCAAAAGGACAAAAGCCATTGTTATCTGAACTTCACAGTGCACAAGCTGGAATTTCCAAAATAAAGGCAATAGCACACAGTTATATTTGGTGGCCGGGAATGGATGGAGAAATAGAAAACTTAGTGTGAAGTTGTATGCAGTGTCAACAAGTACAAAAATTACCTGCAACTGCTCCGTTACAATCCTGGGTGTGACCAGGCAGGCCATGGGTATGAGTACACATTGACTATGTGGGACCTTTTGTGGGAACAATGTTTCTATTTATCGTAGACGCTCATTCAAAATGGATGGACATATATGAAGTGAGGTCGCCGACATCTTCTGCTACAATAGACAAGCTATGGCAAAGTTTTGCAATCAACAGACTACCTGAAGTGGTCATATCAGACAATGGAACAGTATTTATGAGTGCTGAGTTTCACTGATTTATCAGCTTCAACAGAATTACTCATGTGAAAACTTCACCATACCACTCTTCTTCAAATGGACTGGCTAAAAATACAGTTTAGACTTTCAAACCAAGTATGAAGAAATTGTCTGGTTCTATAGCGACTAAATTAGCACATTTTCTTTTCCATTATAGAACCACCCCTCATACAACAAGAGGTGTCACACCTGTGGAATTGTTGATGAAGCGCCGCCTCCGACCGAGACTGATCTTAATTATGCTGAACTTGGGGGGGGGGGGGGGGGAAAGCGGAAAGGAGCCAGAGAAGTCAGAAAATTGGACATGACTCACAGTTGTGACAGGATGTTTAACGTAGGATTGAAAGTATTTGTGAAAAAATTTGGAGAAGGACCAAGATGGTTGTTCAGTGAGATAAGTGCAGTAACTGGACCTCTGTCAACCACCTGAAAGAGGAAGATCAAGTCATACAGAGACATGTGGATCATATAAGAAGAGGAGAAACAAAATACCCTGAAATGATTTCACCAGTGTTTGTGACTGAATCAACGTCTCCTGTTGAAAGAACTCAGCTGGGTACAGATGTGTTTGAAGGGCTGACTGTACCTGAAAGAGTTGAAGAAACAGACCTGCAGGTACCTACTGAAGAACCAGATACTCAGATGACTACAGTGAGGGAGGTTCCAGATCAAACATTAGAAGCTGTAGAGCTGAGACATCTTATGCGCATAAGGAAATCCCCAGAAAAACTGACTTTGTAAATTATTGATCTATGTGAATAATTTAATGTTTTGAAAAAGATTATAAAATGTATTTCTGAGTAAAGAGGGAGGAATGTAGTAATCTGATGTGTAATATACCTTTAAGACAAGTGTTGTAATGTAAGATCACATGATTTTGATACCCAGTAGCAGAGTAGTGTGGGTTACCTCTGTAGTCAGTAATCTTGAGTTAGAGTCTGAAGGTAGAGAGTTTTGAGTTGTAAGCACACAAGTGTAGCTGCTGAGTTCCTTTTGTAAATAAACAGAATGTGTTTCTTCTAAGAACAGTCTACTGATCTCTTCTATCTTGGTACCAACTTGGTCACCCCAAAACAAGCGTGTAAGCCAAATCCTTTAGCTCCAACAAACAGGGCACTGGATCCAACAGTGATCTTATCAAAAGTTTTGGGGGAGTGGAGCTGCAGTGTCTGGAGATCTTTTCTCATCTCTCCCTGCATAGTTCTAATGTTTTGGGTAGTGGCCAGACTATCAAATGCAATTATCTTAAAAGGTTAATTGACAAGGACATGAACATATCCAGGAGGAAACTATCATTTTACTATTCTTCATTTACATTTTCCTGACTTCCACTAGAATGTACATTAATATATGATTCATATCATTCGTGAATTGTGCCCAGGTGATTTATTGCAGTTCCCAAAGAAAATAATTTTAGAAAAAATTCCCATGAGGTGTCGTAATGTCCCTGTTTCTATCTTACATACCAAGTGAGGCATCCACTAATTACCATTCTATCTCAATCATGAACCTTGGGGGAGCTTTACTGTGCAATGCAATATTCTTATGTTATCTTTCAAGTAAAAATCAAATGCTCCCACTTGGCCCAAGTTATTAACACATTTTGTTTGATTACTTGTTATTTTAGACGGCTTTGATTTCTCCAACTATAACCAAATATATTATGCCTCAGTCCATTTTATTATCATAGAAATCGTAAAAGTTTACAGCCAGAAAAAAGTCATGTCTATGCTGACTGACAAGGAGCCATCCAGCCTAATCCCACTTTCCGGCTCTTGGTCTGTGACTTTTTAGGTTACAGCACTTTAATTGCATATCTGAGTACTCTTTGGACAGAATTTTACGTCCCCGTTTTGGTGGGGACGGGGCCGCAAAATGTGCGAGACATTCTAAACTTCATTGGCTTCGGCAGGAACATAAAATCCTGCTGCCGTAAAATTTCGCCTTTTAAATGTGATGAGGGTTTCTGTCCCTGCCACCCTTTCAGGTAGTGAGTTCCAGATCCTCAATGCCCTCTGGGTGAACAGAAACCCACTCTGAATTTTTTGAAGAGGTGACTAAAGACAAGGGAATGTCTATGGATGCTATTTATATTGACTTCCAGAGGGCATCTGATAAAGTTCCACATAAGAGATTGTTAGTTAAAGTTGAAACTTATGGAACTGGAGATAATTTTTTAACATGTTTAGGAAATTTGCTGAGCGGAAGAAGTCAGAGAATAGGAATAATGGGCAGGTACTCTACTTGGCACAAGGATTTGTGTTGGGGCCTCAACTTTTCATGGCATTTACTAATCACTCAGATGTTTTGAAGCATTTATAAAGCCACATATCCAAATTTTCTGATGACACAAATATAGGCAGCTTTATTGGCAGTGAAGACAAGATAGAAGCATAAAATTACAAAGGCATCTTGATAGATTAAATGAATTGGAAAAACTGTGACAAATGGATTTCAATATAGACAAATGTGGATCTAAAAGAATAAAACAGGATTCTTTCTGAATAGTGAAAACTAGAAACAGTGGAGGTCCAAAGAGACTTGGGGGTCCAAGTACACAGATCATTAAAATGTCCTGAACAGGCGCAGAAAATAATCAAAAAAGCAAATGGAATGTTGGCGTTTATATATTGAGGACCAGAATACAGGAGGAAAGAAGCCATATTTCAGATATACAAAACACTGATTGGACCTCACCTGGAGTTACTGAGAGCAGTTCTGGTCATCACACCTTAGGGAGGATATACGGACCTTGGAAGGAGTATGCAGCATGGAGTAATACCTGGACTACAAGGGTTAAATTATGAGGAAAAGATACACAAACTAGGCTTGTATGCCCTGGAATTTACAAGGTTGATGGAGAGCTGACTGAGTAGATAGAGAGAAAGTATTCCACTGGTTGGGATTAAAAGCTAGGATACATAGGCAAGGATTGGTGCCTGATCGTAATGGGCGTGTTCAGTGACAAGATCAGAGAACCTCACGAGAAAGCCCTAGTCATGTTTCCCAACAACGTAAATCCAGGACACAATTGTCTGCTTCCCCTGTCAATGGCGAGATGCGTTTCCTGCCATCAAACATCAGGAACTTAATTTTAATAAATTTGCATCTCATTATTGTAGCCCCACACTGGAATAATTTCCCCACAGCGCATTTAAATCCCATGTTGGGGTGATTTTGCGACTGTGTTATGATCCCAGCTCTCTCTCTGATACTGCTGTGAGGAGGCCATCAGGAAAACGGAGCCTGATGATCTTGCTGAGAGAAGGTACAATGAGGTTCATGCTGCAAACCGGAGTTTGGTGGACCATAGGGATCCTGAAAATGAGTTTCCGGTGCCTCAACA
Source organism: Carcharodon carcharias (assembly GCF_017639515.1). Classification (NCBI taxonomy): domain Eukaryota; kingdom Metazoa; phylum Chordata; class Chondrichthyes; order Lamniformes; family Lamnidae; genus Carcharodon; species Carcharodon carcharias. The sequence goes on from NC_054473.1 coordinate 81,750,757, forward strand.
GATCTAGCGGAGCACTCCAGTACACTCCCAAGAGGATGTCGCGCATCATCATGGCTTGCTGTGCGTTACGCAAACTGGCGATGCAAAGGGGGAGGACCTGGATGATGAGGAGATGGAGGAGCTGCACATCTCCTCCGACGAGGACGAAGTCCAAGGGGATGAGGGTGATGAGGCCCTGGAAGCTGAGGATGCAGGCGATGAGGCCGTTGCACTGGTCAAATGAGGCCCTCATTGCCACAAGATTCCAGGAGGATGATGACAAGATGCAGTGAGGGCTGATTACCTATGGTAATCTGGAAATCTCAGCAAATCTTGATTCCTGACTTGCCTGATCTCTGTCGAAGTTGACAAAGCTATGTGCTTTGGCAAAAATGGCACCTGAGATGTTCACATTGCATCTGGGAAGGTCTGACACCTGTCTGGCTAAGGGCAGCTTTCATACGCTCTGTGAAGAGGTTCATATCATGGTGGTACTGCTGAGATACAGCGGGCACATGGACTTTAACAGCACTTGATCCTTTGGCAGGCTTCATTGCCTGTTCCCTTCAGCACCACACCTTCACTTGTCAGGAATGGTGACAAGATTGGGGAGGCAGCCCCACCTCGAAGGTGGTGAGAGCACACAGAGAACATCAAGGAAACCTGTGACACTTGGGTATGAGATTCTTGCAGCATACACAAGCTTCATCGAGATGCAGGCATCACTGCTCTGGAGATTGACTTTGAAGCTAGACAGTCACTATGTTCAGAAGGTTACAAACTGCACAGGGGAGAGGCCCTGGACTGCGACACTTGCCTTCATTTTGTGCAGGAACCAAGGCTTCACATCTGATTGACACAAATACTGCTCATCATAACAATGTTACATCTGTCCACCCACCCCCAATGGCTTCTCCTACCCTCCATGACAACTCATGCCCCCACACACCTCAATGGCATCTTATAGCCTCCATGTCAGTGCATGCCACCCATCTATCCCCATAGCCCCTTACAGCCGCTTTGCCAACTTAATGGCAAATCATATCGACCCATGCACCCATCCAGCCCCCTTTACTCTCCCTGCCAACTCACCCCTGAGGTAGACCGCAGCTATGCTGAGATGAAATAAAATAAAGTTCTAAATATCTATTACATACTTCGTAAGAACTCAAAAACACAAAAATTAGGAGCAGGCGTAGGCCTTTCTGATGATCAAACCTGCTCTGCCATTCAATAAGATCATGGCTGATCTGATTATGGCCTTAACTCCACTTTTCTGTCTGCTTCCCATGACCCTAGATTTCCTTGTCAATTAAAAATCTATCCAACACAGCCTTGATTTTATTCAATGACCCAACTTCCATTGCTCTCTGGGGAAGAGAATTCCACAGGCTCATAACCCTCTGAGAGAAAGAAATTCTGCTAATCTTATCCTTAGATGAGACCCCCCTAATTTTTAAACTGTGTCCCCGAATTCTAAACTTCACCACAAGGGGAAACATCCTCTCAGCATCCACCTAGTCAAGGTCCCTCAGGATCTTAGATGTTTCAATAAAAATCACCTCTCATTCTTATAAATTCCAATGGGTATATATTTCATTGTATTAAAAAAAATCTCTCATTCATGAAAGCCCATTCAATACATTTAAATCCCCTCAAGTACTTAATCCTTTATAAAACAAAGACAGCTAATCATTTTATAACCTGTTTGATCTGTCAATTAAACTGTGGAATTACAGACCTTCCACTGTTATAGTGATAGGTTGTGGAAAGAAGTCAAGCAGACTTAGTGCTATTATACTAACACTTATGGTTCTGTCAACAAACAGCTATTGAAACTGCTAGAACAGACTTTTTATCCTCACGTAGACACAAGCAAACAGTATTTTTTCAATTGTTAAAGGACAAGGAATTTAAATAATGACAGCTTGACAGTTCTACATACCTTATCTGCCCCTCAAGAGCATTTACATTTCCACCATAAAGCTGTGGAACACAAACTATGGGCTGATGCATTCCTGGAGCGAAAATCCGGACTGCTTGTCCTGTACGCTGGGTTTAAATGGCCCAGTCAATTTGTAATTTGCACCTGTGTGTTTCATGCTCTTCCCCCTTTCCCCGATGAGTGAAAATGGGATCTGTCAGGAACGGGGGCATGACTTCCAGATTCAGATCTCATCTGCCATGTTTAAATGATAACTTTGTGAAAATCTGGCCCTTTAACTCTGTCTCTCTCTCTCCATAGATGCTGCCAGACCTGTACAGTATTTCCAGCATTTTTTGTTTTATTTCAGTTTTCTAACAACTGCAGTATTTTGATGTGTCAGTAGCTCATGTAGCTGATGTAGCTCATGGGGAATCTCACTTTGTAATCTCAGCCTCGCTGCCTGATATAGAGTAACTAAAACAGCACTTCACACAATGGCTGCTCTGCATTTGCTGCAGTTTTTTAAAAAAATCTCAAACACAACAATATACACCATAACACATTGGGTGGAATTTTCCATTCTGGATACTAAGTGCAGTGATGGGCCGGAAAGTTGGCATAATTCATGCTGGGTTGCAGGGCAGGTTCTTATGCCAGGTCATTCATTTTTCAGCTCATTAGTTAAGTGTCAGTGAGCAGTTCGCCGTATCTCATGGAGGGGCGGACTGGGATTCATCCACCTTGCCGTTACCTCATGGGGTTGAAGGTCCAGCTGCCATATTTAAATGGCACCCACATACACACATTCACTCTCTACGGCTTAGGATTTATTGTGGAGTGGTGTGTGATGGCCCCCAGAAGATCCAAACCATCAGTCCCAAAGTTCAGTCCAGGACCAGCAGGAGGTCCGCTATCCCAGAGAAGGCAGCAAGACATCCACCAACCTCACCACACCGGCTTACTTGGAGATTGCCATGGAGGTCAGCATCTGTGAACTCCAGAAGGGGACTGTCTGTGCAGTGCAGGGATAGGATGAATGATCTCATTTGCCCTACCAAACTCCAAACTCACACTCTCATATGGCTATCAGGCATTTGCAGAGTTACAGTCCACAGGGATCTCACACACTGCCAGCAAAGGGGACATCACCACTGATTTGCTCACATACACTTTAACATCAGCATTTTTTTGGACATGAAGCACAAGTCGCATCTTCAGTCCTGGCTGGAAATCATTCAGCACCCACATAGCAGGCATGCATGCTTATGATCTGCTCTTTCATCTGTGCTTCTCACAGTATATCTATCTGTGTTTGTGCAGGAAAATATCACCTACAACAAGAGGGGGAGATCCCAGACTGGAGTGGGGATGCCAGAGATTAGGCCACTCACCCAATACAAGGAGCAGGCAGTAGATCTGACTGGGAAGGACAGGGACCATTCCTGTTGGCATCTCCCAACAAGCCAGTGAAAGTCCATGCTGTAGTCATCGGCCACCCGTGAACATTGTGGGCGGAATTGTCCCAGATTTGCACTAGGCATGGTAGCGGGTGGGGAGAAGGATATTTTACCTGCTAGCTGCAATGGCGGCTTTTCACTCCATATCGTCCCAAACCCACCGCATTATTATGGCATTCCCGGGAAATATGCGGCGGGCTCTCATTCACATGCCACGCCACCATTTTGGTGCTTCATCACGCCGGGCACCATATTTAAAGTGCAACCGCGGTAAACCTCCCAGCGCTTCCAGCCCACGACTGCTGCAAAGAAGACATAGCCCTGAGAGGCAAAATGACTGCAGCACCCCCCACCCCACCAACCCCCCCCCCCCACCCCCCCGCTTCAATGTCGCTTCCCTCGAGCACCTTTTGGACTGAGTGGAGGCTCACCGTGATGTCCTCTATCCGAAGGATGGGAAGCAACCTCACTAATTTGGCTTGGGAGGCAGTGGCAGCGGTGATCAGTGCCAACACCCTGTAAAAGAGGACAGCCACTCAATGCCGCAAGAGGATGAATGATCTCCTCTGTTCCATCAGGGAATTCACTCTTCTCATCATTCTCAACTCACACACTCACAAACCCATCACACATCCACAGGGATCTCACTCACTGCCAGTTCAAGGGACATCACCATTCACTCTCTTACACACACCATCATTGTTCTCAACCTGTCCATCACTCATCGCCCACACAGGCCAGGCGTACTTATCATCTGGCCTGGCAGGTATCCTGCTTACACTCTCTCCATCTCGACTCATGCAGGACAAGCTGGCACACAACAAGAGGGAGAGGTTGCAGACTGGTGAAGGAATGCCTGAAATCAAGGTCCTCACCAACTTTGAAAACAGAGCCATCAAGCTGGCCGGTGATGACCAGGACCGGTCCTGTGCCGATGGGGAGGTCGGCGCTGCTCTACCAAGTGAGGATCCAGAAGTGCAACATCCATCAGACAACTGTGCTGTGAATGTTGTGTCCTGTTTCACAGGCCACTGCCATGCACTAATTATCTCTCCTTGCTTTCGCAGGCACATCTGGGAAACTGGCAAGAGACTCCACAATCCAGGGCCTTCAATCAAGCCCTGAGGGAAGCTCAGAAGAGGTAGCGCTGAACCCTTTCCTGAAAATCCGTCACAGTGCACACCCACATCCTCCACCAGCTCAGAGGCACGCACCTCGGTGGAACCTAGCTTTAGAGTGGCCCTGGGGTCACAATCTGGTGAGCACATTGCACTGTCTGATCTACAGCAGGTGGAGGCAGGGACTTCCCAGGGATCCGGCACTCAGAGGATTGCTGGAGGCCAAATATTTGCTGAGTCTGAGTCAGATGAGGAGCGTCTGGACTCAGTCATATCTCAGTTGCTGGAGCTGCAAAGGCAAACTCGGGAACATCAGGAAGGGATGTCCGCTGCATTCCTCAGGTTGCAAGACACGATAGAGGAGTCGGCCCACCTTCAGGCTGAGGTGATAGCGCCGGCATGCCAATGCACTGAGGTCAACACTGGCAGGATTGTGGGTGCCATGGAGACGTTGGTCCAGGATGTCACTCCTGCGTGGGCTGAACTCCATCGCTGACATCATACTTGGCCTCCAACACTGTAAGTGAGGCGGCTGCGGGGCAGCTCAATCTTACTCCAGCTTCCCCTTCTCTTCAAGGAGTCGGCCTGGGGGCCTTGGGCACCCGTAGGGAGGAGAATCAGCAAGTGCACACTCCAGGGCCATCTACACAGGTGACTCTCGGAGTGTTTGGCCCATCCAAATCCTCTCTTCCTGTGACCTGAGCAGCTCCAGCACCACAGGCCGAGAAGGGTGCCATTGCCAAAAAGCAGGACCTCAAAAGCAGGCCGGGGCCCTCCAGGTCTCAGCCCTCCAGAGGATGCCCACCAAGATCATCACAGACAGGGCGACGTAGTCAGCAGGCTGCCTCCACCTCTGCTGTGGATGTCTGGGGAGCACCAAGACGTAATGGCAGGGTTAGGAAGGTTAAGAAGATGTAGTTGCACAGCCTGGGCGTGGGTTTTAATCCCTTGCACATAATGTTCACTATCATAAATAAACTCCCAAGAATGTCTCTCTGCCTATGGCTCCTTGTTCTGATGAGCAGTGTTCTTGTCACTCAGATGTGAATCCTTTCTGTACAATATAAAGGCAGGTGTCTCAGTCCAGGGCCTCTTCACTGTGCTCTGTGCAGCCTTCAGCCCAAAGTGATGGTTCATCCTCATACTCCCTGGACATATTACTGATGCCTTCACCTCAGCAGTTCTGGTCATTGCTGCCACAATGTAGTGGGCAGGCATCACAGAGTTCCATCATCTCTCAGTGTGGGCTGACTCCCATCTCTTCAGCATCTGTGACCAGTGACACTGTGCTCCTGAAGGGCTCAGGAACTGAAGGCGGACAAAGGGTCAGATGCTTTTAAAGTTTCATGCCTGGGTGTCTATGATTTGACCCAGATCATGGAGCGCAAGTGAGCTGCCCCCAGCCAGACAGGAGTCAGACATTCTCAGAGGCTATGTGAAGATCTATGAAGAGTCCTCACTGCATGTCATCATCCTCATTCTCCTGCGAATCGAGTGAATACTGGGGCCTTCACTGCATCTCCTTGACAGGAGCATTATCACAGAGGGTATGTGTGCTGCCTTAAGCCAGACTGGAGTCAAACGTGAGGATCTGTAGTGTCTCCTCACTGCACGTTGTCATCACCCTCCACAAATCTAGCAGCTATGAGGGCCTCCCGAGCGCACCTGCCTCGTCTGGCCACTGTAAGGGCCTCATCGCTGTGATCCTTGCTTTCGAGGACCTCCTCACATTCATCCCCGTCAATGTCCTCCTCATCAGAGGAGATCTCCAGCTCTTCCATCTCCTCCTCAGCCAGCTCCTCTCCCCGCTGCAGTGCCAGGTTGTAAAGGGCGCAGCAGACAACGACGATGCGTGACACCCTCTGTGGACTATATTGCAGGGCTCCACCAGGCCGGTCCAGGCACCAGAACCACATCTTCAGCATCCCGATGGTCTGCTCCACCAAGTTTTAGCTGCTGCACGAGCCTCATTATAGCGTTGCTCTGCTGCAGTCTGAGGCCACCTCACGGGTGTCATCAGCCATGTCCTTTGTGGGTCCCCAGGGAGCCATCCCTGCAGTCTTTGTGGATCCTGGAAGACATCAGGGATCTATGACCGACTGAGAATGTAGGAGTCATGCACACTCTCTGGAAACTATGCACAGATCTGCAGGATGCATTTGTGGTGGTCACACATCAGCTGTGCTTTCAGCAAATGGAATCCTTGTGGTTGACATAGTTGACCCTTTGTTGCGACCTGATCTGAGTGCCACGTGAGTGCAGTCAATCACACCCTGCACCTATGGGAAACCCGAGATCTGGGCAAACCCAATTACTCTTGCATCCAGGCTGTCCTGGTCCCAGGCAAAATGCACAAAGTTGTGTGCCCTGGCAAAGCTGGCATCCATGACCTCATGGATGCATTTGTGGGTGGAGGCTTGTTAAATCCCACAGAGGTCACCTGTGGAGCCCTGAAAGGAGCCACTGGCATAGATATTGAATGCAACAATCACTTTCATGGCTACTGGCAGTGGATGCTTTCCATGTCCACGTGGCACCAAGCCCTGCAGTCGCTGGCAGATGTGACCATACAGTTCCCTAGACATGTGCAGTCTTTGGCGACACTGGTTCTTGGTCATCTGCAGGAATGAAAGGTGTCATATGTAGACCCTGGATGTTGCTAGGTGCTGAGCAGTGATGGTTCGCTGTGGCTCTTTGGCAGCGGTTATGGGAGCCCTAGCCACCCCTTCTTCCTGAGGGTGCTGCTTCTCCCTCTGCACAGCCTAGCAACTCAGTCACTCTCTTCTCCATCGTCTTCGATCTTTGTATGCCATGAGGCATATAGCTAGCTCATCAGGCTCCATGCTCCTGATGTACTCCCCTTGCAGGATGGAAGAGAGAGATGTCTGGATTAGCATGGGTATACAAAGAGCCTGTTTTGGTTAAGTCTGAAAGCCCCCTAACGCAACCCAGACAGTGCTGGCCACCACTTGGATGTGCCCGGTGGGCTAGCCTTATAATGATATGCTGCTGTATTACAATGAGGATCCCGATGTCTGATGGAGTGAAAAACAGCATGCCCTTGACGGGCTGAGCAGACGATCATGAACTGGTTTCATGATGATTTTTGGCCTTCTCGCCATATTGTCCACTCACGTCACCAAACAAGCCCGTTGCCAGCGGGCACAGAAAATTCTGCCCTGTGAATTCTCTTAAATGTAGATTACTGTCCAGCCAATCATTAATTATCTCTTCTTCCTGTTACAGCCATCAGCAAGAAAAGGCCTCGTGACACAGCCAGCCAGCCCATTAGCCCCAGCCTACAGACCACCTTGGATGATGATCCTGAGGAAGCATCCAAGGAAGACTGGTCACTGCGTTCACCTGCACCCTCTTCCAGCACAGCCACACACATCTCGATGAGACCTAATTCTAGAGCAGGCTCAGGATCACTATCTGCTGAACACAGCAGAGAAACAGCTCCATTGAAGGCAGAGGAAGAAGCAGCCAAGTTCCTCAACAATTGGAGGGTTGTTGGAGGTCAGGCCCCTACTGAATCTGAGTCCAATGATGAGCCTCTGGAATTGGCCCTGAGAGAAATGTTGGAATTGCAAAGACAGGCAGGGGAGCTGCAGGCAAGGATGTCAGAAGTCGTCACCAGATTAGAACGAAGGATGGAGAAGTCCATCCACGTACTGTTTGATGTCATGGCTCTGGCATGTAAGCGTATCGAGGTCACTATTGGAAGGGTGGTGTCCGCCATGGAGAGCTTGGTTCAGCAGTTTCTGCCGGATATGCGCTCGGACCTGCGCACCATCGCTGTGGCCATGAATGGGATCCATCAGTGGTTCGGCGAGAGGGGGACAGGGCACCTTGACTTCCTTCCAGGTGCCCCTTCTCCTCAAGGCGTCAGGAAGGGTCCCTCAGGCACTCACATGGAGTAGGAGCATCAGCTGGACACCCCGGGGACCTCCAAACCACGAAGTTGTGATTGAAGTGCAGGTTGCCAGATGCATATCACTGAGATCCGGATGTGAATCAGACCAGTCTAATTATGCGCTGGCAGGACAATTAGGTTTGGAGTGCGAACATGATTCTGATAAGCTGAGTTTGTATTGAGCATTCGTGAGATGCAAAGGATATAAAGCGGGAAAGCGAAATGGAGCACCGGGAAACTTGACCCACCATGAAAGCCAGGAGCAGAAAATTCTGACTTCTTTTGCCATCTGACTTTAGCCATCATGCCAAATTTTGTGCCCCAGATGTCATGATTCCTGCCACCAGTTGGAGAAGAAAATCTCACCCATTGTGCTTATTCCATTATTTCTTGCTGCTTGATGCCTTTTTATGCTTTACAAGCCTGCTCTTCCTCATCCTTTTCCCACAACAATCTTATCCATTGCTACAAATTCACTTGCAGCAAATCAATTGTTGAGTATGAGAAATCCTATCACACTCCTAGATTTGGACAAGCAAGTTCCCCTCCAAGCCACGCACCATCCTGTCTTGGAAATATATTGCCGTTCCTTCACTGTCACTGGGTCAAAATCCTGGAACTCCCTTCCTAACAGCACTGTGGGTGTACCTACACCACATGGACTGCAGCGGTTCAAGAGGGTAGCTCATCACCACCTTCTCATGGCAATTAGGGATGGGCAATAAATGCTGGCCTAGCTAGTGACACCCACATCCAAAGAAAGAATAAAAAAAAGTTTCTGTAAAGAGGAAAGCTTTCTGATATACTTGCCCTTATCCTAAGGACTGGGTAATCAGATCTAAGTGCATCCATCTAAGTGTGCCATATGAAGATTGACTTGCACCATCTCCTCAGATAACTTCTTTCACAGGACAGTGACTGTGAAGTTGTTGATAGCTCAACAGGTACATTTACAAGCCAGAAGACTTTTCCAAAACCCCGACCAGGGACATTTGCCAGATCAGTTGGTCTTCTGTTCACCAGTGCATAAAGAAAGGGCAGAGACCTGGTTAGCTAGAGGAAACACTTACAACATTTTCACCAAGGGGAAGTAGCAGCAGCTTGAGAGGTTACAGCACACCCAGAAAGTGACAGCCTTCCCATGTGTGCAGGGCATCATTGGCACACAAGTCACACAAACTCTTCACAGCAAACCATGGCCTATTGAAGAGGAAAGCCATCCATTCCATTAATGTGTAGATGGTACCGAATTACAATAACCAAATCAAGCTGGTGAATACCTCATACTCTGGCAGTAACCATGATGGCATGACTTTGATCCAGTCCATTGTGTCACCATTATTTGAAAGAGCAGGAAGTTTGGAATAGGAGCTGCTCGGGGACCAATGATACTCTGACTAGAGACCTCTTCAGAAATCCTTGACCCAACATGGAAAGCAGATGCAATGAAGCCCTTGCCTGCACCAAAATTCTTTGTGCCTTCAAGCAGAAACTTTATGGCCTGGATAGAGCAGCAGCCACTCTATCTATCAATCTCTCGATCTTAGGCAGTCCCTTGGGGTCAAGGATGACTTGTTTCCACTCTGTGCATTGGCCTTATCAATCATCTCAGAACCCATTGGAACAATCTGCAGACTTGCCCACAAGTGGTGCATGAAAGTTCAGACAAACAAGGTGTTTGGAGGTTTGTGCGTGCTCTCTGACGTGACTTCACCTCTGTATGCTCCTGATGAAATCTCCCTGTGTGGTGCCTTCCCAAATGAACCTTCTCAATTTGATCAGTCATAAACCAGGGACTCCCATGAGTCAGTGTGGATGTTTGATCTCTTCAGGGATGCTTTGAGGACATCCCCAAATCGTTTCCACTGTCCTCCTGAAAGGCTGCTGCTGTGACCGAATCTCGAGCAGACCTAATGGGGTCCCCAAATTCATATCCCTCAGCTCATCTTGCAGCTGAATTGATCCTGAAGAGAAAGGAAATGGCATATCAATCACGAAATAAATGTTCAACAAACAGGTATTACTATATTTCAGAGTAAATACGCTGATAAATGGTGATTCATGCCAAGTGTTATGAGTATGAGGTTTTATAAAATGGCTATGTTTTAAACTGTCTCTTTTAATTCAAGGTAAAATGGAGCATGTGACGTCCTACTGGTTCTGCCTGATGGTAAGCTAATGTTACCTGGTTGCCATGGGGCCCAGAGGTGTAGGTCAAGTCCTATTGAAACCCAAGTACCAGCTTTCACTCCCGAGCACAAAGGAAAGACCCTGGATAGAGAGAGAGTGTTGCAGACAGAAAGAGAGACGGGAACAGCAGCTGCTGTGAACAGCGGGGAAAAGGCTGTTCATTGTTAACCACCAGGCAGAATATGGGTGGGAGCTCGATTCTCAGAAGATTGAGGGAAACTACTTTTGATGAACAACGGATATCACGGCTCATTGAAATAGGTAGAAGCAAGTCCGCTGGAAGCTGGGAGTATCTTTGTACTGCTTCCTGTAAAGACTATGGATGGAATTTTACGACAGTGGGATTTTACGGTCCCGCTGAAGTCACCGCCCCCACCGTGACCGGGCTGTATAATTCCGGCCTATAATTCTGTGGAGAGTGCGGTGTAATATATAAATACAGTGCAGGGTTTGTGGTTGTGATAGGAAGTAAAGGGGGTATCTTTTCTGTAATTTAGTGTATTAGAAATGTTTAGTCCTGTTACTCTCAGTGTGTTTTTTAAAGCAAGATTCTTAAACCGTGAAATCTTTCAACTTATCCTTTGAGTCGGTCACTGGGAATTCAAATTTTTCTTCTTAAAAGTTATTGATCTCTATGGGGGCCGTAACTGGGATAATTACAGGAGTTGACATTAGTTTGAAACATTTATATAACAGAATGTGATGGGGTGGTTGGCCCATTGAAAGCAGTTATGTTGAGATCGAAACAACAATTGTGCATCATTGAGATGGACTCCTGATTTGTGTTGATTTCGATTTGGTGTAAATAGCATCTTTGTTGTCATTTTCTTCCATGCAGTTTTTTTCACTTCCAGGATACCATACATTAGGAGCGTGCTTTACCTGTAGCACCAGAGACAATACCAGTTCACAATAACCAGGAAATGTCCAGCTCCCAGAGCAGAGAAAACACAAGAAACTCTTTCAGAAACATTATTCAACAGGGATAGAATGAAAGGAGACAAAACGGTTCTGGGAGGGTGGGCAGGGATGGCTGAGATGATATAGAATCAAGTCAGACTTCACTCTCAAGGTTTGTGAAGTGTTACCTACCTTTGTTTAGATTGGGCCTGCTAACTGCCTCCCACCTATAAGTCCATTATACCACAGTAAATTAATCTTTCACTAACAATACTGTGGGTTATTGTTTGTTCGTTGTATAGCAAAATGTCCATGGTTTGTTGATACTGCTATAAAATGTGAGTATGTGTACCTTGCAGCTTAGTGACGATGCTGTGTGTCCCTGTCTTTAGTAACTGATGGAAAGAATAAAGGATGGCTGGCCATTGATGCAAGTAGCATAAGAGGTGATTAGATGTGTTTCTGTAGATATCAACACCCAACAATATCCTGAGGGCTGCCATTGTCCAGAAATTCAACTGGACCAGCCATATGTGGCTACAAGAGCAGGTCAGAGGCTGGGAATTCTGAGGTGAGTAACTCACCTCCTGACTCCCCAAAGCCTGTCCACAAAGCACAAGTCATGAGCGATAGAATACTCTCCACTTACCTGGATGAGTGCAACTCCAACAACACTCAAGAAACTCAACACCATCCAAAGCAGCCTGCTTGATTGGTACCTCCATCCACCACAAATGGCACAATGTAATGGCAGTGTGTACCATCCACAAACAACACACCATGGCTGCTTCGACAGTACCTTCCAAACCCATGATCTCTACCTTCCAGGACAAGGGCAGCAGAACACATGGGAACACCACCACCTGCAAGTTCCCCTCCAAGTCACTCACCATCCTGACTTGGAAATATATCACCGTTCCTTCACTGTCGCTGGGTCAAAATCCTGGAACTCCCTTCCTAACAGCACTGTGTACACGGTTCAAGAAAGCAGCTCACCGCCACCTTCTCAAGGGCAACTAGGGATGGATAATAAATGTTGGCCCAGCCAGAAGCACCCAGATCCAGAGGGTGAATTTTAAACAACAGGTGGTTTAGGGTGGAATTGTCTCAGATTTACACAAAGTGCAGTAGTGGGTGAAGAAAATGTTTTGCGGGTTTTCACACTGAATCGTCCCATTCCTGCCTCATTAATGATGCAGCCACAGGAAACACACAGTCTCACTGGTGGGCAGCCTCTGATTTGCCCGCTATGCTGTTACCTCGCCGCTCCCTCATGCAGGGCACCATATTTAAACTGCAGCTCTGTGCACACTTCTCAATGCTTGCAACCCAGGTCTGCTCCGATGAAGACCTGGCCCCAAAAGCCAAGAAGAATGCAGCCCCCTGACTCAGTTATGCATCCCTAGGATGCTTTCTGGATGCCATGGAGTCTGGGGTGATGTCCTCTATGCCCCACTCCGGCTGCAGGAGGCCCATCAGTCTCCCACTCTGGCTTGAGAGGGGTTGGCAGTGGTGATCAGTGCCAACGCTGCACAGAAGAGGTTGGCCATCCAGTGCAGAGAGAGGATGAATGATCTCATCCATGCCACCAGGGTAAGGCAACTATCTCATCACTCAACTCACCCACTCAAGCCCATCACACGTTCACTGGCATCTCACTCACTGTCAGCACAAGGGACATCACCACTCACTCTCTCACACAGATCCTCACATCTTCATCTGCCTCAGCTCCTCTGGAGACTGCCTCCGCAGCCCTCACCCTATTAAGGCCACTTGCACAGATCAACATGTGCCCCCACATACACACTAGGATACCCCCGTTCCCCAATACAGCCATCCCCCTGCAGCCTCTTCCCTTGCCTGAGGCCACTTCTCCCCCTTCCCCAAGCAAGCCCTAGCCCTGCAGCCGTTGAAAAGCCACCCCCACCTTATAGCTGGTCTGGTAGGTAGAGACCAGCCCGCGAGCCCCCCTAAAAGTGATGTGATGCTGTCTGTGAAGCCTGACGCTGATGACTACGAGTGCTGCCCGAAGCAAAGTAGGCAAACAAACCTTGAAATCCTGAGCGAAGTGCAGGTTTGCCAGGTGCACATTGTTATGTACAGTTGTGAAACACGTAGGCATGTTCCCAGATCACCCGGCGATGATTCCAGTGAGCGGGGATTATAATAAGATGCTAGAGCATTGAAATTAGATTCCCAATGTGCAGCAGCAGGAAACACGACCTGTTATTGATGAGTGGAGTGGCCAATCGCAATTTAGTTTCATGACAGTGTGAGACTGATTTTTAGCCTTCTCGCCATATTGTCGTTCCCCCCCATATTGCCGTGATACCCAATGCCAATGGGGCCAGAAACTTCCAGTCATAGAGTTATATACAAACATATGAACTAGGAGCAGGAGTTGGCCTCTCGGCCCTTCAAGCCTGTTCTGCCATTCAATAAATTCATGGCTCATCTGACTGTAACCTCCTGCCTACCTCCAGTAACCTTTCACCCCATTGTTTATCAAGAATCTATCTATCTCTGCCTTGAAAATATTCAGAGACTCCATTGCCTTTTGAGGAAGGGAGTTCCAAAGACTCAAGACTCACTACCCTCTGAAAGGAAAAATTCTCCTCATCTCTGTCTTATTTTTAAACATTGACCCCCTAGTTCTAGATTCTCCCACAAGAGGAAACATCCTTTCCACATCCACCCTGTCAAGTCCCCTCAGGATCTTATATGTTTCAATTAAGTCGCCTCTTACTCTTCTAAACTCCAGTGTATACAAGCCTAACCTATGCAATCTTTCCTCATAAGACAGCCAGCCATTACTGGTATGAGTCTAGTAAACTGTTTCTGAACTGCTTCTGAAGTGTTTATATCTTTCCTTAAATAAGGTGCCCAATACTGTACATAGTACTCCAAATGTGGTCTCACCAGTGTCCTGTACAACTGAAGCATAACCTCCTTACTTCTGTATTCAATTCCCCTCACAATAAATGATAACATTCTAGTAGCTTTCCTAATTACTTGCTGGACCTGTATACTAGCCTTTTGTGATTCATGCACTAGGACACCTCTGCACCACAGAGCTCTGAAATTTCTCACCATTTAGATAATATGCTCCTTTTTTATTCTTTCTGCCAAAATGGACAATTTCACATTTGCCCATATTATAATCCACTTGCCAGATCTTTGCCCACTCACTTAATTTATTTATGTCCCCTTGTAGACTCCTATGTCTTCTTCACAACTTACTTTCCTACCTAGCTTTGTATCATCAGCAAATTTAGCAACCACACCTTCGGTCCCCTCATCCAAGTCATTTATATAAATTGTAAAAAGTTGGGGCCACAGCACTGATCCCTGTGGCATGCCACTCATCACATCCTGCCAACCAGAAAAAGATTCATTTGTGGCTACTCTCTGCTTCCTGTTAACTAGCCAATCTTCTATCCATGCCAATATGTTACCCCTACATTATGAGCTTTTATTTCCCACAATAACCTTTGATGTGGCACTTTATCAAATGCCTTCTCAAAATCTAAGTACAGTACATCCACTGGTTCCCCTTTATTCACAGCACATGTGACTCCTTCAAAGAACTCCAATAAGTTGGTTAAACTTGATTTCCCTTTCACAAAATCATGTTGACACTGACAGATTACCTTGAATTTATCTAAATGCCCTGCTATAACATCTTTAATAATAGCTTCTAACACTTTCCCTATGATAGATGTTAGGCTAACTGGTCTATAGTTTCCTGCTTTCTGTCTCCCTCCTTTTTTGAATAAAGGAGTTACATTCTCTATTTTACAATTATAATGGCACCTGCTCCGGATCCAGGGAATTTTGGAAAATTAACACCAACGTATCAACTATCTCACTATCCATTCCATTCAAGACCCTAGGATGCGTCCATCAGGCCCAGGGGACTTGTCAGCCTGCAGCTCCAGCAGTTTACTAAGTACCACTTCCCTGGTGACTGTAATTTTCCTGAGTTCTTCCCTACCTTCCAATTCATGATTTACAGCTATTCCTGGGATGTAACATTTATTCTCTGTAGTGAAGACCGATGCAAAATACCTGTTCAATTCAACTGTCATCTCCTCATTTTCCATTATTAGTTCCCCAGATTCATTTTCTTTTGGACCAATGCTCACTTTGTTAACTCTTTTCTTATTTAAATATCAACGGAAACTCTTACTATTCGTCACTATATTTCTAGCTAGCTATCTCTCGTACTCCAATTTTTCCCTCCTTTTTAATCTTTTTGTCATTCTTCACTGTTCTTTAGATTCTGTCCAATCTTCTGATCTGCCACCCGTCTTTGCACAATTATCTGCTTTTTCTTTAAGTTTGATACTGTCTTTAACTTCTTAGCTAACCATGGATGGTTAACCATGGATGATGGGTCCTCTCCTTGGAATTTTTCTTTCTCATTGGAATGTATCTATTCTGTGTATTCTGAAATATCCTTTTAAATATCTGCCACTGCATCTCTATCAACCTATCCCTTAACCTTATTTCCCAGTTCGTTTTGGCTAGCTCTGCTTTCATGCCCTCATAATTGGCCTTATTTAAATTTAAAATACTAGTCTTGGACCCACTCTTCTCTCCCTCAAACCGAATGTAAAATCCAATCATATTATGATCACTGCTACCAGCGGTCCTTTCACTGTGATTTTATCAATTAATCCTATCTAATTGCACAATACCAGGTGTAGTATAGCCTGCTCTCTGGTTGGCTCCAAAATGTGTTGCTCTTAGAAACTATTCCGAAACTTTCCATGAACTCCTCATCCAGGCTACCTTTGCCCACCTGATTTTTCCAGTCTATACGTAGATTAGAATCCCCCATGATTAATGCTGTACCTTTCTGGCAAGCTCTCATTGTCTCTTCTTTTACACTCTGTCCTACTGTGTAGTTACAATTAGAGGGCCTGTACATCACTCCCACAAGTGACTTCTTGTCTTTATCATTTCTCATCTCAACCTAAACCACTTCTACATCTTGGTTTCCTGAACTTAGGCCATCCCTCTCTAATGTGCTTTTACCACCATTAATTAACAGAGCCATCCTGCCTCCTTCCTACCCATTCTTGAGCTCACCCTGGGGGGTAGGTGGCCACCAAAATTAGCAGCCTGTCTGCCATATTTAAATAGGCAATTAAGGGCCAAATAGGCTTGTTACCTAACCATAAAACAGTTGGCATGGGCAGTCGGGCAGGAGTCAGCAGCCGGATTTTTAAAATAATCTCTTCAAAGGGCGGGAAGGAAGGAGGGGGAATGTTCTATCTTTGGGGCCTGCCCTTTGCCAATCTGGGATGGCCCTGTAAGATAGAACCCCCCCTTTCTTCCTACCTACCAACAGGTTTAACTCCACTTCCCACCCCCACCCCCTTTGCTGACCTGCCCAAATCCTCCCCACCCAAGATCCTGGGCTTACCTGTTTCTGGGTATCCATGTGCCTTCTTCCTCCTCCTCTTGCAGTCCCTGCAGCGCTCACTAATGCGCTCTTGGAGCTGCCGAGACTGATGGAACTGCCGGCCAATCAGATTGAGCTAGTGAGGGGTGGAAGTCTCACTCGGTCCTTGTTTAGCCTGGCTGCAGTGCATTATGGCTGCGGGGTGGGCTGGCCTGGAGCTGACTCTCCCCATACTGAATTTGCTTTCAGGGGTGAGAACTGTCTGCCCCAATCATGCACCCCTCCCCCCCCCCCCCGCCCCCCTTCATAATATTCAGTCCACTATCTTAGTTAGGGAAACACAGCAGCTAATTTGCACTCAGCAAGATCCCTCAAATGGGAATAAGATTAAGACCAGATAACCTGTTTTAGTTATGCTGGTTGAGGGGATAAATATTGGCCAGGACACTGTAGAGAACTCCCCTACTCTTATTCAGTCATGCCACAGGATCTTTAAATTGAGGTGTAGGCCAGTAACTTAACTTTCCCCAAATATAAGACAATAATCGAGCTTTCTATTTTTAAACCACCTCATCATATCAGAAGGTAAGTAACAGATTCCATAAGTCAGACAGAATTATCTAGCTGGGAGTCAGATGGAGCAAGTGAATTTTTCTAAAGGTAGCTCCATTTTGACTGCCACTATGGTAGAACCATGGACCCATCCATAAAAAGGGCAGGTGAGTGGGAAAATCCCAGTGGAAATTCATCCACTGTCTTGGAATAGCCACATCAGATTCCAATAAAAATGTTTTCAGTCCACCTCAGAAATTCCTTATCACTACGGGTCAAAAGTATACACACAATGTACGCACAGACAAGGATATTTCAGTAAAGGGAACCTTGGATTGGGCTGGTCAAATCCACCTGGGTAAAACACATACTTACCCTAACATTAGGCACTATCTTCAGGAAGAAGAGATGAGGTAATCTTACCCCAACCTTCCAATTCTCAGCCAATATCCAACATTTTTAAAAAAAACTGACCTTCCAGGAACTCTGACATGAGCCAACAAAACCATAGTTCCTCAGCCCCAAAGATACATTAACACCTTAACTCTCTACTCACAGCACCACACTCACTTCTGAAGAAGTATACAAGGAGCTTACCAACTAATAGGAGACCAATAAAAGGTACTTTGAAAAGTAACCCGCAGAGGTTAGTGTACTGCTCTGAGCCCAGCTTGTAAACCCCCATAGTTATTAGCAAGCCAACACTTTGGATCAGTCTTGACTTTGTTGGATGATGTAAATTGGTGATGGTGAGTTAGCAGCCTTGATCTTAAGGGTGGAACATGAAATGAGGTTGCTTTTTCGTAAGTGGCCATTTTACACTATCACACAAAGTCAAGGTCACCCCTTTGACCCTGAAGCTTGTTACACTGCAAGACAAACGGGCTCATTGAATGAATAGCAAAAAGGGGCCCCTTTAAACTGGAGCAAGTATGCGGAGTTAAAAGAAAAATTGTTGAGGGCAGGAACAAGTTCAAGCAAGGCTGAGAAGACCAGTGGTACATAAGCACAGACTGTAAATTACTCACAGAAGAGGTGAAGAGATCAACATCAAGTAAATGGGATTTGCTGGGACTGGACATTTATGGTGAAGGTAAAATTATGAGGGGTAGAAAACTTGATGGAGAGAATCAGGAGAATTGTACATAACAACTTGCATTTATCTATCTTCTTTAATGTAATAAAATGTCCTAAGGTGCTTCACAGGACCAAATCAACCAAATTTGATTCTGAGCCAAAAAAGGAGATCTTAGTACAGGCGGCGTAATGCTTGTTAAAGAGGTAGATTTTGAGGGGCATCTTAAAGGAGGAGAAAGAGGTAGGGAGGTGGAGAGATTTAGGGAGGGAATTCAAGAACTTAAGGCCCAGACAGATGCAGGCATGGCTGCCAAACATGGTGCAAAAGGAGTGAAGAATGCTGAGGGGCCAGAATTATAGGAGTGCAGAAATCCTGGAAATAGGATTCCTGACTGAGACAATCTCTAGATGATATAGACCACTCTTACATTTCCTTTCCAGCATTTTAACACCTACTAATCAGCATAGGTTTATGAAGAATCTTACGTCTGCATACACGTTCCACCTTCAAAGTGCTGTTTTTCTTTGTCACAGCTCTGTGTCGCATTTTAACTATGCTCATGCTTATAATCCTATCACCATGTAGGTAAAGCTCTGGCCACTGTGTGGCACCATTTCCCCACAAATCTCAGAAATGCTTTTTCCAAAAGTTTTCCTGTCATTGTTTTCAGTAACTAAAATTCTCATGGCTAAAGTAAGAACTTCAACAAAATAAAGAATTTAGAACATTATATACCTTGTAGTAACTCATAGACAATTCATTGAATTGTCTTTTGTGAGTTTTAATGCCTTTATTAAAGTTCTTACTGGACCAAAGCCTCTCTCAGAGCCTGGACGTGGACTCTATAATGACCTATAGGAACGTTTGAGGACTCTGGGTCTATGCTTGATGGAGTTTAGAAGGATGAGGGGGGATCAGATTGAAACTTACAGAACACTGAAAGGCCTGGATAGAGTGGACGTGGGGGAGATGTTTCCATTAGTAGGAGAGACTAGGACCCGAGGGCACAGTCTTGGAGTAAAGGGAAGACCTTTTAGAACAGAGATGAGGAGAAACTTCTTTAGCCAGTGAGTGGTAAATCTATGGAATTCATTGCCACAGAAGGCTGTGGAGGCCAGGTCATTGAGTGTATTTAAGACCGAGATAGATAGGTTCTTGACTGGTAATGGGATCAAAGGTTACGGGGAGAAGATGGGATAACGGGTTTGAGAAACTTATCAGCCATGATTGAATGGCAGAGCAGACTCGATGGGCCGAATGGCCTACTTTCTGCTCTTATGGTCTTATGGTCTTATAGCCGCCCTGTTGGCTTCATTTAGATTGTGTAGGGTTCTCAATATTCCAAGATTTCAGCTGAAGAGCTGAAACCATCTTCTTTAACTTTTCGCAGCTTGTACTCAAAATGGTTTTTCAAAACCATTGAAAAAAAACCAGAGGAAATATTTCAAAGCTTTATTCAGGTAATGTTTACTTTGATTGTTGTTTTTTAGAACAATAGAATTATTTATTTTTTTAAGTAACAGGGTGTGTGAGAAAAAGCATGAATGAGAGTACTAATTGTACATGTATAGTCGCAATAATGTGACAGGATGTAAAGTCATATTGCAATAGACTGGCAAACAATACAATGGTTTTAAACCATTAATATATCAGTGTAAATAATATGACAATTTATGTTTCTAAAGCTCTTCTCTTGTGCAACAAATTCTGATACAAATGCAAAATATTGTGGATGCTGGAAATCTGAAATAAAAACAGAAAAGGTTAGAAATGCTCAGCAGGTCAGGCAGTAGCTGTGGAAAGATAAACAGAATTAATGTTTCAGGTTGATGACCTTTCATCAGAACCAGATCTTGTCTTCATACCTAACATCCTTCTTCTTTACCAAGGAAGAAGATACAGCCTAGGTTATGGCGAAAGTTGAAGTAATTCAGAAGCTGAAGGGTTTAAAATTGATGATGAGGAGGTATTAGATAGGTTTCCTGTATTTAAAGTTGATAAGGCACCAGGACTGGATGAGATGCATCCAAGGGTACTGAGGGAAGTGAGAGCGGAAATCGTGGAGGCACTGACCAGAATTTTTCAGTCTTCCTTAGATATAGGAGTGGTGCCAGAGGAATAGGGAATTGCAAATGTCACACCCTTTCTCAAAAAAGGGTGTAAAGATAATCCCAGCAACTACAGGCTAGTCAGCTTAGCTTCACTGGTGGGAAAGCTTTTAGAAACAATAATTCAGGACGAAAATTTTGGATGAGGTAACAGAGAGGGTTAATGAGGGTAATGCTGTTGATGTGTTGTACATAGACTTCCAAAATGCATTTGATCAAGTGCTCTACAACATACTTGTGAGCAAAATTATAGCTCATGGAATAAAAAGGGATAGTGGCAATATGGATACAAAATTGGCTGAGTGACTGGAAACAGTGTAGTGGTTAATGGATATTTATTCAGACCGGAGGAAAGTTTATAATGGTGTTCCTGGCTCAGTGGTAGGATCTTGCTCTTACATATGAATATATGAATTAGAAGTACCTGTAGACCTCTCAGCCCTTAAAGCCTCCTTTGCCATTCAAAAAGATCATGGCTGATCTGATTGTAACCTCACTCCATATTCCCAACTACACCACCCCCACACCCCGATAACCTATCACCCCCTTGCTTATCAAGAATCTATCTACCTCTGCCTTAAAAGTATTCAAAGACTCTGCTTCCACCACCTTTTGAGGAAGAATGTTCCAAAAACTCACGACCCCTCTGAGAGAAAACAATTTCTTCTCATCTCTGTATTAAGTGGGTGATCTCTTATTTTTAAACAATGACCCCCACTTCTAGATTCTCCCACAAGAGGAAACATCCTCTCCACATCCACACTGTCAAGACCCCCAGGACGTTAAATGTTTCAGTCAAATCACCTCTTACTCTTCTAAACTCCAGCGAATACAAGCCTAGCCTGCTCAACCTTTCCTCATAAGACAACCCACTAAATCCAGGTATTAATCTAGGAAACTCATTACATCCTGCCAATCAGAAAAAGACCCATTTATGCCTACCCTCTGTTTCCTTTTAGCCAGCCAATCTTCTATCCGTGCCAATGTGTTACCCCGTACACCATGAGCTTTTATTTTTCTCAAAATACTTTGATGAGGCACCTTATCAAATGCCTTCGGGAAATCTAAATACAGTACATCCACTGGTTCCCCTTTATCCAAAGCACATGTTGCTTCTTCAAAGAACTCCAATAAATTGGTTAAACATGATTTCTCTTTCACAAAATCATGTTGACTCTGCCTGATTGCCTTGAATTTTTCTCAGTGCCCTGCCTTAACATCTTTAATAATAGTTTCTAACATTTTCCCTATGACAGATGTTAAGCAAGCTGGCCTGTAAGATACTGCTTCCTGCTTCCCTCCCATCTCATCTGATTAGTATCAAGTCATTGTTCCTGTCTTCTTGGTGTTGCTCAAGTTTCTGTACCATATAACATGGCTGGTCTCAAGATGTCTTGTAGATTCTTCCTTTCAGTTTCAGTGACACTTTTCTATCACATCACACTCCATTGTATTTCTTCCAATTACTCCAACCAGAACCAATCCATTGCTTAATTACAATTTCTATTCTTCCATCTTTTACCACTGCTGACCCCAGGTAATAGAAACACTCATTTTATAGTCATTTGTTAGTATAGAATGTGAGTTTTTCTGAAAAAAGAGACATGCTGTCAAAGCTTTTTGTCTAGCACTCATCAGGACAGATTTGCAAGAATACCAAATCTATAATTTTATTTCCTTTGAGGCTGGGTATTCTTGTGAATCTGTCCTGATGAGTACAACATGAAAAGCTTTGACAGTATGTCTCTTTTTTTCAGAAATACTCACTTTATCATCTTATCTAACCTGTCCAGCCAAATCTCTCAATGTAGCCTGTCATTGTTTTCTGAATTCCACCATAGTGAAGCTCGTTGGTCCTGTGGTTTTAACTAAATCTCCTATTCTCCTCACTCTATTTCTGAATATACCACCTTATACTCCTTTGTTACCATCCACATATGGAAAACAGGAAATGCTCAGTTTTTGTGGAGACAGAAACAGAGTTAATGTTTCATGTCAATGACCTGCCATCAAAACTGCAATTATTTTTATTTATTTGTTCTTGGGATGTGGTCATTGCAGGCTAGGCCAGCATTTATTGCTCATCCCATTGTCCTTGAGGGCATTTAAGAGTCAACCACATTGGTGTGGGTCTGTAGTCACATGTAGGCCAGACCTTGTAAGGACAGCAGATTTCCTTCCCTTCCCACAATCGGCAATGGTTTCATGGTCATCACTAGATTTTTAATTCCAGATTTTTTTATTGAATTCAAATTCTACCATCTGCTGTGGTGGGTTTCGAACCCGAGTCCCCAGAGCATTGCCCTGGGTTACCGGATTACCAATCTAGTGACAATAGCAGTCCACCTACATGTATGTTTCCTACATGACAACAATGACTACTGTTCTGGATCACCTCATTTGCCTGTGAAGTGTTTTGGGACATCCTGATTGCAAATTCTTTTTAAGGTTCCACAGTCGAACAAGAGGGTTCATTCAGCGTCCTGGCTTGAAGCTGCCCCCTCCTATTTTGGTTGTGTTCAATGTTTGTTAAAAACTTCACTTTGTCACCATTAGGATTAGTACTTTAAAGATTTGTTATACTTTCTGAAAATACAACAGATACTCCTTGTGTTGCAAAAGGCCTTTGAAAATCACTAATTTCCTTTTGAAGTGAAGTGGAGTGAGGAGATGGTGCAGATTTAAAGGTGAAATTGTACATTCTGACTGATATTCACAGACTTCAGTGTTGCCTGGGTGAGGGTGGGGTAGGACAGGCTATATTTTGGTGTTGCTAGATCCTTGACTCCTGGTAACCCTCTAGTGTTTGAGATACCAATGGAAGGTGAGTTGACACAGGGGGAGAGGTGAGATCACTGGGACCGAGCCCAGTTACAGAATCATTTCACTCAGAGAGTATTCCAGCTGAGTTCCAGCAGAATGGATCTTCCCTCATTCTTCAGGCTAATTCCTCTGGTTCTTGTTTTTTGGGGTAAGTATTAATACTTTGAGTCAGCTTCACTGTTTCTTACATTACTGATGACAGGATTAGACCTAACGGTGACACCTTGTGCATTTATAGGGATGACCTGTACAAAAGTGAAACTTTCTCTAGATATTTATTCTACGTTAGTTTAGGTGCCTGAAGTTAAAGTCTATTTTGCTGAGGGCTTTGTGCAAATAAGTGTCTGAGTGACTTTAACTGCAAATGCGTTTACATTTGTGTTTCCATGAAAGTGTGCGTGTGTGTGTGTGTGTGTGTGTACGGGTCTGAGAGTGTGTGTGTGTGGGTCTGAGAGTGTATGTGTGTGTGTGTGTGTCTGAGAGTGTGTGTGTGTGTGGGTGGGTCTGAGAGAGTGTGTGTGTGTGTGTGGGTCTGAGAGTGTGTGAGTGTATGGGTCTGAGAGAGTGTGTGTGTGTGTGTGTGTGTGTGTGTGGGTCTGAGAGTGTGTTTGTGTGTGTGTGTGTGGGTCTGACAGTGTGTGCGTGTGTGTGTGTGTGTGTGGGTCTGAGTGTGTGTGTGTGTGGGTCTGAGAGTATGTGTGTGAGTGTGCTTGTGGGTCTGAGAGTGTGTGTGTGTGGGTCTGAGAGTATGTGTGTGTGTGTGAGTGTGTGTGGGTCTGAGAGTGTGTGTGTGTGTGTGTGTGTGGGGGGGGTGTTGAGAGTGTGTGTGTGTGTGTGTGTGTGTGTGTGGAGCTGAGAGTGTGTGTGTGTGTGTGTGTGTGTCCGTCTGAGAGAGAGTGTGTGTGTGTGTGTGTGTGTGGGTCTGAGAGTGTGTGTGTTTGTGTGTGTGTGTGAGGGGCTGAGAGTGTGTGTGTTTGTGTGTGTGTGTGGGTCTGAGTGTGTGTGTGTGTGCAGAACTGAGAGGGTGTGTGTGTAGATCTGAGAGGGTGTGTGTGTGTGTGTGTGTGTGAGTCTGAGTGTGTGTGTGTGTGTGTGTGCGTGCGTGTGTGTGTGTGTGTGTGTGTGGGTGTCTGAGTGTGTGTGTGTGTATGTGTGTGGGTCTGAGAGTGTGTGTGTGTGTGTGTGTGTGTGGGTCTGAGAGTGTGTGTGTGTGTGTGTGTCTGAGAGTGCGTGTGTGTGTGTGTGTGAGTGTGTGTGCGTCTGAGAGTGCGTGTGTGTGTGTGTGTGTGTGTGTGTGTCTGAGAGTGCGTGAGTGTGTGTGTGGGTCTGAGAGTGTGTGTGTGTGTGTGTGTGGGTCTGAGAGTGTGTATGTGTGTGTGTGTCTGAGAGTGTGTGTGTGTGGGTCTGAGAGTGTGTGTGTGTGTGTGTGTGTGTGTGTGTGGGTCTGAGAATGTGTGTGTGTGTGTGTGTGTGTGTGTGTGTGGGTGTCTGAGTGTGTGTGTGTGTGTGTGTATGTGTGTGGGTCTGAGAGTGTGTGTGTGGGTCTGAGAGTGTGTGTGTGTGTGTGTCTGAGAGTGTGTGTGTGTGTGTGTGTCTGAGAGTGCGTGTGTGTGTGTGTGTGTGGGTCTGAGAGTGTGTGAGTGTGTGTGTGTGGGTCTGAGAGTGTGTGTGTGTGTGTGTGTGGGTCTGAGAGTATGTGTGTGTGTGTGTGTGTGTGCGTGTGTCTGAGAGTGTGTGTGTGGGTCTGAGAGTGTGCGTGTGTCTGAGTGTGTGTGTGTGGGTCTGCGAGTGTGTGTGGGTCTGAGTGTGTGTGTGTCTGAGAGTGTGTGTGTGTGTGTGTGTGGGGGGGTCTGAGTGTGTGTGTGTGTGTGTGTGTGGGTCTGAGTGTGTGTGTGTGTCTGAGTGTGTGTGTGTGGGTCTGAGAGTGCGTGTGGGTGTGTGTGTGGGTCTGAGGGTCTGAGAGTGTGAGTGTGTGTGTGTGTGTGGGTCAGAGGTGTGTGTGCGTGGGTGTGTGTGGGTCTGAGAGTGTGTGTGTGTGTGTGTGTGTGTGTGTGTGTCTGAGAGTGTGTGTGTGTGTGTGTGTGGGTCTGAGTGCGTGTGTGTGTGTGGGTCTGAGTGTGTGTGTGTGTGTGTGTGTGTGTGTCTGAGAGTGTGTGAGTGTGTGGGTCTGAGAGTGTGTGTGTGGGTCTGAGAGTTTGTGTGTGTGTGTGTGTGTGTATGTGGGTATCAGAGTGTGTGTGTGTGTGTGTGTTTGGGTGTAGGTCTGAGAGTGTGTGTGTGTGTGTGAGTGGGGGTGGGGTCTGAGACTGTGTGTGCATGGGTGGGTCTGAGACCGTGTGTGAGTGTGTGTGTGTGTGTGTGTGTGTGTGGATCTGAGAGTGTGTGTGTGTGTCTGAGAGTGTGTGTGTGTGTGTGTCTGAGAGTGCGTGTGTGTGTGTGTGTGTCTGAGAGTGTGTGTGTGTGTGTGTGTGTGGGTCTGAGAGTGTGCGCGTGTGTGTGTGTGGGTCTGAGAGTGTGTGTGTGTGTGTGTGTGTGGGTCTGAGAGTATGTGTGTGTGTTTGTGTGTGTGCGTGTGTCTGAGAGTGTGTGTGTGGGTCTGAGAGTGTGCGTGTGTCTGAGTGTGTGTGTGTCTGAGAGTGTGTGTGTGTGTGTGTGTGTGGGTCTGAGTGTGTGAGTGTGTGTGTCTGAGTGTGTGTGTGTGTGGGTCTGAGAGTGTGTGTGGGTGTGTGTGTGGGTCTGAGGGTCTGAGAGTGCGAGTGTGTGTGTGGGTCTGAGAGTGTGTGTGTGTGGAGCTGAGAGTGTGTGTGTGTGTGTGTGTGTGTGTGTGCGTCTGAGAGAGAGTGTGTGTGTGTGTGTGTGTGTCTGAGAGTGTGTGTGTGTGGGTCTGAGAGTGTGTGTGAGTGTGTGTGTGTGTGTGTGTTGGTCTGAAAGTGTGTGTGTGTGTGTGTGTGTGTGTCTGAGAGTGTGTGTGTGTGTGTGTGCGTGAGTCTGAGAGAGTGTGTGTGGGTCTGAGAGTGTGCGTGTGACTGCGAGTGTGTGTGTCGGTCTGAGAGTGTGTGTGGGTCTGAGTGTGTGTGTGTCTGAGAGAGTGTGTGTGTGTGTGTGGGTCTGACTGTGTGAGTGTGTGTGTCTGAGTGTGTGTGTGTGTGTGTGTGTCTGAGTGTGTGTGTGGGTGTGTGTGTGGGTCTGAGGGTCTGAGAGTGTGAGTGTGTGTGTGTGTGGGTCTGAGAGTGTGTGTGTTTGTGTGTGGGGCTGAGAGTGTGTGTGCGTG